>NC_000080.6:107464944-108064944 GCF_000001635.26 Mus musculus | reverse complement strand
TAAATACTTAACATTTTCAAAATCATAAAGGAAGACTTAATTGTCTTTAACTCTCGGGTCCATGGATATAGATGCAGACACAGATAATATATATATCTATATATCTATATATATATATTATATTTGAATACACTTTTGTATTTAATTGTTAGATCCTACTTAAATATATGACCTGAAGGCTCGGGAGATGGCTGGGTGCTTAAGATCCTTACTCTTCTTCCAAATTCTGTTTCCAGCACCCACATCACATACTTTACAATTTTCTAAATTGGGTCTAGCTCCAGGGATCCTGAAACCCTTTACTGTAGCCTCCAGGGAAATTTGCATACATGGAATGCCTACATACCCCTAAATATAAATAAACAAAATAAAAGGTAAATATAGATAGCTTCGGAAGTTATTTTTATTTAAATTATACACATATTCATAGTATGTGCTTATATAGTCTACTTCATTTAGCAATTATAGCCTGGTTGGTCCAGAAACAACTCTATGTGCTTGAGTACATGAGTGTGGTAGGGGATGCGCTTACCTGTGTATACTTAATTGACCAAATCAATGATAGAAAACCAATAGAAACCAAGTCACAGGGAAGAAAGAGGCCCTCAAAGGTTTAGTTCATGCAGTTTCTTATTCTGTCCCCCTCAGAGAGAGGGTAGTCACCCAGAGAGGGTAGACATTTCACTTGAGGGTTTTCTCGAAATTGATAAGCAGCATTTACATAAATATTTTGTTTTTAGAATTGTTTTGATTACTTTTATTTATTTAGCATTTCATGTATACAAACATACTCATATTATTTCCCCTCTGTTTTTTCCTTCCAAATCTTGTGATATTCTCCTCAGACATTCTCAAATCCAAGATCTCTTATTATTTCCTACTTATTGTTACATATGTAAATATATGTTTATAAGTACAATCAGCTGAGCAAATTTAGTATTCTTCAAATGAATATGTGTTAGGGGTTACTGCTTGGGATTTGCTAACTCTATCGTTGGGCCTATCTGTTGAGAAGACTGGTGGTCTCATTCTCAGCAGCCATTAGTTTTCTACAGCTCTTCAGCCAAGATGGGCTTTTCTGAGATATCGCATTTTCCTATGGGCATCAATGCTGATGTGATTTTTCTTGATTTGTTTACTCATACATGTTGAGATTTCATGGTGTACCATTCCTGTCCTATAAAGGAACGATAATCTCACAGTAGACATCCTAGTCTTCTGGGTTTTACAATCTTTTAGTCATCCCTTTCAGAATTTTCCTTAAGCCTTAGGTGTTCCATTCTGTTGTTGTTTTGTTGTAGTTGTTTGTTTGCTTATTAGTTCTGTTTTTGTTAAGTTTTTAATGTATTAACTGTAGTTGGGTATTAAATGACCAGCACTTATTTGCATCTTTAAAAAATTATAGTTTCTATTTTTAATTTTTATTTCAATTTTTACGGTTCCCATTTTTTTTGTTTTTATTTTTATTCATTTTTTTACACTCCAGATTTTATTCCTCTCCCGTTTCACCCTCCGACAGTTTCACATCCTATACCTCCTCCCGACCCCCTTGCCTCCACGAGGTTGCCTCCAAATCCACATCCCACCAGACCTCTAAACTCCCTGCGACCTCCAGTTTCTTGAGGGTTAGATGAATCTTCTCTGAATAACCCCAGATCTGGCCATCCTCTGCTGTATGTGTGTTGGGGGACTCAGCCAGTGTATGCTGCCTTGTTGGTTGTCCAATGCCTGAGAGATCTCAAGGGCCCAGGTTAATTGAAGCTGGTCCTCCTACAGGGTTGCCCTCCTCCTCTGCTTCCTCTAGCTTTTCCCTAATTTAACCACAGGGGTCAGCACCTTCTGTTCATTGGCTGGGTGCAAATATCTGCATCTGACTCTTTCAGCTGCTTTTGGGTCTTTTGAAGGCAGTCATGATAGGTCCATTTTTGAGAGCACTCCAAAGCCTCAGGAATAGTGTCAAGTCTTGAAGCCTCCGATTGAGCTGGATCCACTTTGCACCTTTTCCTCAGGTTCCTCTCCATTTCCATCCCTGCAGTTCTTTCAGTCAGGAACAATTATGGGTCAGAGTTTTAACTGTGGGATGGCAACCCCATCCTGCATTTGATGCCCTGTCTTTGTGCTGGAGGTAGACTTTACAAGTTCCCTCTCCCCTCTGTAGGGCATTTCATCTAAAGTCCCTCCCTTTGAGTCCTGAGAGACTATTACCTAACAATTCTCTGGAGAATTCTGGAGGGTCCCCTCAACCTCCGGCCTCCTGAGGTTGCCTGTTCCCATTCTTTCTGCTGGCCCTCAGGGCTTCAGTACTTTTTATCCACCCAATACCAGATCAGGTTCCCCTCTTCTCCACTGCCCTGTCCACTTTCCCTCCCAGACCCCTCCCTTCCTCCTTCTTGTGATTGCTTTCTTCTCCGTCTAAGTGGGACTGAGGTGTCTTCACTTGGGCATTTCAGCTTGGTGACCTTTTTATGATCTGTGGACTTTATCTTGGGTATTCTGTACTTTTAAAATTCATTTTTAATTTTTACTGGCTAATATCCACTTATTAATGAGTACATATCATTCATGTCTTATTGAGTCTGAGTTATCTCACTCAGCATGATATTTTTCTAGTTCTATCCATTTGCCTGCAAAACTAATGATGTTCTCATTCTTAATAGCTGAGTAATATTCCATTGTGTAAATGAACCACATATTCTGTATCCATTCTTCTGTAGTGGGACATCTGGGCTGTTTCCAGCTTCTGGCTATTAAAAACAAGGCTGCTATGAACATATGCATTATGTGCCCCTGTGGCATGGTGGGGCATCTTTGTGTATATTCCCAAGAGTGTTATAGCTGGTTCTTCAGGTAGATTTATTTCCAATTTTTTGAGGAGCCTCCAGATTGATTTCCACAATCACTGTACCAGTTTGCAATCCTACCAGCAATGGAGGAGTGTTCCTCTTTCTCCAAATCCTTGCCAACATGTGTTGTTATTTGAGGTTTTGATCTTAGCCATTCTGTTTGTTAAAAGGGAGAATCTCAGGGTCATTTTGATTTGTATTTCTCTAAGAACTTTGAACATTTCTTTAGGTGCTTCTCAGCCATTCTAGTTCTTTATGTATTTTGAATATTAGCCCTCTACTAGAACTAGGGTTAGTAAAGATTTATTTTTCCCAATCTGTAGGTTGCTGTTTTGTCTTGATGACAATGTCCTTTGCCTAACAGAAGCTTTCCAGTTTCATGAGGTCACATTCATTAAATTCTTGATATTAGAGCATGAGCCATTGGATTTCTGTTTAAGAAATTTCTCCCTGTGCCAACGAATAAACAGCTCTTTCTCACTTTCTCTTCTATTAGATTCAGTGTTTCTGATTTATGTTGTTACCATTCCCTAGCTAAGGCTTACTGACCAACAGTGAACATGCCTGAGCAGTTGTCTATGGAGGAGAAAATTATGTCGATCATAAGCCAATGATGGTATAGGTAGGCACTGTGGTAGATTTACATTTAGATTTTGAGAACACTCCACCATGATTCACAAAGTGGTTGCACCGATATGTAATCTCACCAAAGCTGAATGAGCATTTCATTGTAAGCATTATTTCTCATTTGTTTTCTTGAAATTAGCAATTCTGAATGGGGTAGTATAAAACCAAAAATTTCTTTTAATGTGCATTCTTGTAATTACTAAAATTGATGAACAAATTTTGGTATATCCTCTTAGTCATTATTTTTTTAAGAAACTATCATTCAAAGGTTTTAGGACTGAAGTAATCTGTATAAAATATCCAGTCCAAATGTACCTAATTATCGGAATAGGACATTTTCTACTAGCTGTGTCAGAGACACAGTTCCAACAGTTCTAATATTTCTTAATAACTACATAGTTATAATTTACAAACTCATAGCACACATCATCTGATAGTAAAATATGTTCCATCATAAAATTGGGGGAACTAAAGTCTCTCTCACTTTTTATGCCATTTTTTGAACTTTTTAATGCTTAGTTTTATCCAAATTTCAGTGTCTAATCAATGAATATGTTAAGAAATATATATATATATGTATAGGTACATATATGTATATATACATATATATATGAATTTAAGAAAATAAATAATGGAAAGATCAGTTTTAATACAATCAGTATGTGCTGAACACTTCACTATACAAAATACCAATGAAGCCAAGCCTTTAGGATATGGCTGTACCAGTACACTATGACCTCACAAACACAGTGGCAACCTGCACAGGGTCTGGTTGGATACAAGCACTAAGTGGAACACAGTCTCCATTGCTAATCAATAATCACTATCTCATGAAAAATAATTTTCTTCAACAGTGTCTAACTTGGTATGCAGAACATAATTAAGGCTTGACTCCAAATCCAGCAGTAGAGGGTCAATAAAAACAAACTGAGTTATGATTTCAGAATTTCTTTTTCTTGTAATTTGTCAGGGTTTTTTCTTTAATCATTTTATTTGTTTACATTTCAAATATCCCCCTTGCTGGTTAAACCTTCATAAACCCCCATCTCATCACCCCTCCTCACCTCTCTCTCCTTTGTACCTATGAGGGTGCTCCTCCACCCTCTCACCCACTTCTGCCTTACTGCTCTAGCATCCCCCTATGCTGGGACATCAAGCCTCCACAAGACCAAAGATCTCTCCTCCCATTGATGCCAGATAAGGCCAACATATGAGGCTGGAGCCATGGGTTGCCCCATGTGTACTCTTTGGTTGGTAATTTAGTCCCTGGGAGCTCTGCAGGGGTCTGGTTGGTTGACATTGTTGTTCTTCCTATAGGGTTGCAAACACTTTCAGCTCCTTCAGTCCTTTCCCTACCTCTTCCATTGGGGTCCCTGAACTCAGTCTGATGGTTGGCTGTGAGCATCTATGTCTGCATTGGTCAGGTGCTAACAGAACATTTCAGAGGACACCTGTACCAGGTTCCTGACAGCAAGCACTTCTTGGCATCAGCAATAGTGTGGGGGTGTGGTGTCTGCAAATGGGATGGATCCCTGGGTGGGTGGTCTCTGGATGGCCTTTCCTTCACTTTCTGTTCCAATTTTGTCCCTATCTTTCCACTGGACAGGAACATTTCTGAAGTAAAAATTTTGAGATGCATGGGTGGCCCCACCCCTCAAATGGGGGCCCTGCCTATCTACTGGAGGTGGGCTCTATAGGCTGTATCTTGCCTTTGTTGAGTAGTTTGGCTAAAGTCATCACTGTTTGGGCTCCACAAACCATATGGAACTTAAGAAGAAGGAAAACCAATGTGTTGCATCAGTCCTACATAGAACAGGAAACAAAATAATCACAGTAGATAGAGGGAGGGACAAACTTAGGAGGGAGAGAAAAGGTTGAGAGCAAAGTGGAAGGCAGGATCATGCATTATAAGGGTTAAGAGAGAAGTACACAGGGTCCGGAAATTGAATAGAAACACTGCTAGTGGGGGATGGGGAACTGGGTGTAGCTCGAAAGTCCCAGGACCCAAAGGTGATGACTTGTCAAGTTTTTTTCTTTTTCTTTCTTTTATAATAATTTTACTCATTTGCCTTACATGTCCTTTGGGTCTATATTATGGTTGCCAATTTTTATTGTTTTGGGGATTTTGGTTTGATTCTGCACCTGAATATGTCTTGGGCATTTTACTTTTAACTCTTATTTCTTCTGTTTTTTCTGGCCTATTCCAGTATGTTATCATTTTACTTCCTATTATTGTGATTATTATCACTGCTATTATGATTTAGATGCTGTTTTGTGTCTTAATGAGGCAGTGATAAAAAAGTATAGATTTGAATAGGTGGAAAAGTCAGCAGGATGTAGGGGTAATTGATGAAACCATATTCCAGAGTCTATTATATTTAAATCAATTTTCTATATATTAAAAAAAGCATTACCATGGATTACACAATGACAAATAAGAAAGCAGAGTACACATACCTGTTCTTAAACCAACATGTGTTGAGCTGGGTGGCAGACACCTTTAATCCCAGCACTTGGAACGCTGAAGCAGGTGGATTTCTGAGTTTGAGGCCAGCCTGTTCTACAGAGTGAGTTCCAGGATAGCCAGGGCTACACAGAGAAACCCTGTCTTGAAAAACAAAAGACAGAAAGAAAAAAAAAAAACAAAGAAAACCCTAATGTGTTATGATTAAAAAAATTAACTTCCTTTAATGAGATTTCAAATACATGTGTGCATATATATTGTAATATAAAAGATTTAATTTCTAAGAAAATAGGATTAGACCACGAATTTTCTCAAAAACTTTCTGGACTAAATGTAATGTCCTTAATTGCGTGAAATGAAACAAAACTAAAGAGTAAAATGCCTTATTTTAACCAGCTGCAGAGTAAAATGGGGCACAGTAAAATGTAATGATGACTGTCATTCCCACACTGAGATGATGGCTAGCTGTTGTTCAGCTGTGACTCTCTTCACTCTTATTACCTCTTCCCACGTGATTTGTTGTGGATGCTGCTATTCTCAGCAGTTGTGTGGGATCTCCCACAACCCTTAGGGGGCTGTTGGGATTCTGCTCATGGGAATAGTTTCCTGATGCTTAAATTAGAACCTTAGTACTTTTAAATAGAAAATTTTCACATTGGGGTTCAAGGACCAAAAACTTTGAACACAATGCCCCATATTAGAATTTCGGTGTAAGATAATGATGTGAAAATTGAAATAAATAAATTAAAAGGTATTTCAATTTTAATAAATACAATAGGCAATGCAACTCAAATTATTCATCTAGGAAATAGTTTATAGATTTTGACAACATCTGTTTTTTATATAATTTAAGGAAATACACATATTCGGTTCTATACAATCTAAAGATAACTTCTAATCTATTAACCAATTAAAGACTATGTTGGTGTTTCCCAAGGGCTTTTAAAACTATATCATTTATATTGAAAATAGATTATACTTCTTTAGGGAGTAAAATGAATTTCTTTTTATACAAGAAATGTAGTTTTTCTTAACTAGAAACAAATTTCTCTCACTCTTATTTTCCTGAAAAATATTAAACTATTGAGCTTTGGAAGTCAACAAATAACTTACTAGGATGAATACACTAATATAAACTAAAAAATCATCATTGTAACATATCTGTAACATATTTTAAATATATGCAAAAATGCAAGAGTTTTTAGGGTATTTTTTGCACAGTAGTAGAGTGAAAGGAAATAATATACTTTTATTTGCCAAGCAAATTTATAAATACCTGTATTCCTCTTATTACAAGAAAGCACAGCCTTATGATGTAATTTTTCAGGGAAAATAAATAATATAGTAAGCATATTTTTAAAAGTTGTTACTCAGTGAAGACAAAGTATTCATGTAATATAACAGAAAACAGATTCCTGGAGAAATAATCTCCAAAGTAGGTTTAGAGTTGTATGCAAGTCAATAAATTTCATTGAAAGCATTAGGGAAGTTCCCCAAAAGTAAATAGCATTTCTGTGATTTTTCTGTTAATAATTACTTTAATCTGCTAATATTGTATTAACAGAAGAGAACTAATATCCTTAAAGAAAATAATAAAATTATTTGTCAAATGGTGTAAGTTTACCTAATCAAATTACCCCGTGCATAAAAAGACAGATAAGAGTGAGCTTTTAATCATGTCACAGTTTATAAACTTAACTATAGTAAACACACATAATTCCCTGCTATAGTAAGCTACTTCAGAAGCATTTGGTTGTATTCCGCATGCACACAGTAGCCACTAACAGCTACAGTTAAGTTGGTGCAAATAAAGTTTTAGAAAAAACAGTAGAGAGTTCCAAAAGAACTTGTGACATTTGCCTCCCTGTGTGAAATAGGCACATTTAAATGAAACTGAAAGGAAGTTCCTATCCAAAAAAATAATGCTTATATTTAATATGCTCTATGTATCAGGAGTACCTGATAAAATTGTAAAGTTTGAATTATAAAAGATCTTATATTCATTATTATTTTAATATTGTGTAAGCAGTATGCTTTTAAATGAACCAATGTTTGTTGCATGTCCATAAGTACTTGCAATAGGAAAATACATAGAAATATTAAAAATGCTGATGAATAACATTAGTATCACATTTTTTCTTATCTGTCTTTTAAAGAAACTAGATATTACCTCTAAATTCATCACTACCATAATAAGTCTTCAATTTAGTTTAATATTAAAATAATAAATACTGTAAGACAAGTACTGGAAAGAGATTTTTTTTGCAAGCAGTTAAACTAAAATCTTAAGAAAATACTCACACTGTAAGAACAAGAATTATGTCAGCTGCACCTAGGTACCAATAGGTAGGCGAACTTATGCAAATTATCCTTCTGTGGAAGCTAGCAGTAATTCTACAAAGGACGATCTTATTATATGACCTAAATTACAAAATACTCTATACAGGATAATTCCAAATATTTATTCCCTAAAAGATTGGTTTATATCTTTTATAACTTCACCATTGTAAAAAATTCATTTTTCAAATTATTATTATTATGAGAAGTCAATGCTTCCAACCGAGAAAGGGAGCAGATGTGCTACAAACCAACACATTTCACATGAAATGATTGTCATTTTACATCCTACCCCTGTGGTAAGATTCGTTCATTTTACTCAAATATTTTAATTATTTTTGGTATCTTTGATTCATATCTGACCTAAGATTGTATTGTTTACTCTCCAAATATTTTGGATTTTCATACCTCTTTGCTGTTGTTATTGTATTTTTAATTCCATATAAAATATATTTGGTAGATCTTCTATCCTAATAAAATTTTACGAGATGCTTCATGACCCAGAATGTAGAGGGTTGTAGTGAATGTTCCTTGAGAGAGTTACAAAAAAATGTGTGTTTGTTTGGTTTCAGAGGGAGTGTCATGAAATTCACACTCAAATCACTTTGATTGATAGAGCTTTTCAACTCAAATGTATTTTTACTGCTTTTCTGTCCCATTGATCTATCATTTACTGATGGAGTTACTGGAGCATCCAACAGAAGTCATTTGCATAGTTTATCTTTCAATCTATACTAGCAGTTTTCTTTTGTGTCTTTAGGCACCTTTCTGTTAGGCAGTGGGAGGAAAATGTCTCAGTAAAATTAAAACCTCAAGCACAATTTCATGATTAAAAATTTTCATCCTTTTAAAAATACAGAAAATTGCTAAAAATACTTAGAATATTTATTATTAGAATAATGTGTTTCTCAGTATTGTTCTAAAATAATCAATACATTAAATATAATTATAATGATGTGCTAGTAATTGACTTTATGGGTTTTAGCTAACATAATAATTGTTGAATTGTTGGAAAAGCTTTGAAGAAGACAAAAAGATACAGTCTATTCAATTCAACAGTGAAGAAGATGAAATCACCATGTAACATTTACAGCCTGGTTTCTACTCAACAATGTGGTTAACATTTTTTCAGGAGTTTGTGGCTACATGATTTTCCCCCCCATATTTAATAATAGTTACTCATGAAAAATGCAAACTAAATTTTTAAAGGACCAATTCACTCTTGTCAGAATGGCTATTATCATGGAAACAGCAGCAAATGATGGTAAAAATAGAGAAAAATGGAAGGCTTTTCACTGCCAGTGTGAAACAAATTCAAATATATATTTTTAGATATATTTACAGATATGCTTGTAAATACAGCTAAAAATGTTTAAAGAGTTTAAAGGCCATGAAGTTTAATGAGCACAAGAGGAATGAAGAAGTATAGTGATTGAATATTAATATGGAAATTAAAAATATATATAGCTGTCTCTTGTGAGACTATGCCGGGGCCTAGCAAACACAGAAGTGGATGCTCACAGTCAGCTATTGGATGGGTCACACGGCCCCCAATGGAGGAGCTAGAGAAAGTACCCAAGGAGCTAAAGGGAACTTCAACCCTCTAGGTGGAACAACAATATGAACTAACCAGTACCCCGGAGCTCTTGTCTCTAGCTGCATATGTATCAAAAGATGGCCTAGTCGGCCATCACTGGAAAGAGAGGCCCTTTGGACATGCAAACTTTATATGCCCCAGTACAGGGGAAGCCAGGGCCAAAAAGGGGGAGTGGGTGCGTAGGGGATTGGGGGGGGTGGGTATGGGGGACTTTTGGGATAGCATTGGAAATGTAAACGAGGAAAATACCTAATTAAAAAAAAAAGAAAAAAAATAAAAAAATAAAAAATAAAAAAATAAAAATATATAATAGAATTATCATAAGACTCAAAGGACTTGCATCTTCATACAGAGACATTTACATACATATATGCATTGATCTGTATTCAGAAAATTAATGATATGAAATTTCCTCAATGTCAATCAACATATGAATGTAAAATGAAAATATGGTACATGCACATAGTAAGATTTTAATAATTTGATAATTATGAGATGATCAATTATAAAAAGTATAATTAGATAAAATGTTCAAGGAATTAAAAGGTTCTTAATATTGTTATATCAAATGAAGTCATACAAACTCAGAATTTCAGAATCCTCATACTCTTCCTCAAATGCAGTTTATAGCTTGCAATATATATATATATATATATATGCATAGATTTAATCTAGATAAAAATTTAAAGAGTATAAAGGAGACCAAAATGTAAGTATCTGAAAATATCATCATGATATATATAATTTTTAATAATTGGAACTATAATTTTTGTATATAATATTTTTATGTTTATATGTTTATTATATTCATATATTTATAATGAAATAATGCTATACTTCACATATAAAATGGGGTTCAATCAAATCAAACCCCATTCCAGCCCTTCATACTCCTCCCTTATTATCCTACTGTTTTCCATGAGACTTCATGTGCTCTTTTATTTCAACTAACCTACCCCAAATAATTTTGCCTGAATGCTAAGCTTATGGCTTTCCCTGCTGTATCATTTTTAGTCCATGAGAAGTGGACTTTCTGAGAAAACAAAACAGCAACAGCAACAACACCACTGCTTCTCCTTCCTCTATCAGCCCTCACTATCCAACATCTCCTCAAATAAGGATAAAATGTCCTGGTATCCATCTCTAGTTGTACTGGCATTCTGGTTGGCCTCACTAGTGGAGGTAGATAGTGACATCACTGGGAAACCCTGTGCACAGTAGCTCTATCACACACACACACACACACACACACACACACACACACACACACACACACACATCTCTCAGACATTGAGCCACCAACCAGGAAGCATACACTACCTATTCTGAGGAGGTCTGGACACAAACAGAGCAGAGGACTGTCTGGATTGGCCTTAATGAGAGAAGATGCACCTACCCTTTGAGAGACTTGAGGCTCCAGGGAATGGGGAGTGGAGGGACATCCTCTTGGAGAGGTGGGAGGAGGAATGGGATGAGGAATTGTTGAAGGACAGAACGGAAGGGGAATAATGACTGTATTGTAAAAGAAGATTAAAGATAATGATAATAACGATGAAGATGATGATAATGATAATAATAATGAATATAACATTTATATATAAAAGGATATCTCTATCAAGTCGTGCTGTTTAGGTGAAGCCATCCACTACTCAGCTCCTTCCTTCCTTTCACTAGTTCCTCACTGCCGTAGCCAAGCTCAGTCCAATGGTTCGCTGTGAGTATGCGTCTCTATATTTGTCAGGCTCTGGCAGAGCCTCTCGGGAGACAGTTATATCAGGCTCCTGTCAGCAAGTCCTACTTGACATCCACAATAGTGTCTGAGTCTCTCTTCTTTGTACATTAGACAGATGACAGTGTCTGTATTATAAATAATCTGTAGCAAATAGAAGCTTCTCTGATGAGGACTGTGAAATACACTGATCAATGGTTACAAAGATGAACTTGGAAAAGACTTCATTACTATCTCCATTTAGAAGACCGACAGTAGTATATAATTTCTTAGGGCCAATGAAATTGTTCCCATAGGTTTGGGACCCCAAAATTCCATCTCCCATTACATAATATGCTTAAAACCTATACATACTACCTGCATTTAAAATACTGGGACATAATATATTTTAGAACTTATGAGACAATTTCTATTCAAAAATTATTTAAATATAATGAAGTATTCTTCTTCTTCTTCTTATTATTATTATTATTATTATTATTATTATTATTATTTTCAGTTTTGGTCACAGTACTTTAACTCAGTTGCTCTAATCCAATGATCATCATGGGATAGTATTCTTGGAATTATTAGGGAGCTGTCATGTAAACAGGTTGGACTTTGGTGAAGTAAGATTTCTTTAAAAACTACAGTCATTTTTAAAGAAAAATTTCTGGAGACGTTGAGCAGTAGCCTCAAGGATTAGGTTATTTATATCACTATTTTAATACAGTATGGTGTCCTTTCTGCTAATTAGGATGGTAAGTATTTTCTCTTTTTCAGGAAAAAAAAAACAGACTATTTCATAACCGTATGAGTTCAACATAAACCTTCTACTTCTTTTCCTTTCTCTGGCTTGACCAATGTCTAGTCTTAAAACTTTAATGTACTCAGATATTTGTATAATAAATTTAAGTCACTTTCATCCATTTTTTCCCCTCTCTTACTTCTTCCCTCTACCGGGAAACTCCTCCTTCATAAAAAGTGAGCCACTACAAAACCATGTAATAACATATACTGTCCAGTGCAAAGAAGATAAGAGACAGAGGATGGGGAGATGAGAAACAATGATAAGTCTTCCGGACAAGAAGCAGCTGTTGTTCTCATGGACTCACTCAGACATGGTTAGTGGAAGAGATTCTGGAAATTACTGTGCCTGTCATGATTTCATGATGGATGGAAGTAGGGCTATTATTTGGGAGTATTGAACTTTAATAGTTGCTAATGAAGGGGGTGTCCTTTTCTTCTGTGGTATAGCCACTGATACATTTCCCATATACTAGTATATAACTTAGCACTCATGTTTATCAAAGTAACTCTAAATCTCACAGATCACAAGAAATGTTGATACTGAGGCAAAACCAAAGAATACTCATTATTAAAATTTGATTAAAAAGGTAAAAACACAAGGTTGACATGTCCATGATAAAATTATCAGTGACTTGTCTTGGTCTAGATAATAAGGGCAAGCATTGTTCTTTACACTATAGATTAAGGTTTCCATGTACGTGCTCATCATCAACACATCAGTCACTGCTGGATTACATTGTATTAAGAACAAATCTCTGGTCAAGGAATCCTCTGCAAATTTACCTAGCACAAGCATTATCACCTAAGTACTATCCCTTAGGTCTCCATGATATTCGGTCTCCACAGCTCACATCACACTTCAGACCCTGGCAAATCCTTGAATCTTTGTCTGATTGAAGCTCATCAACACAATGTTGGTATTGTGGTTTGTAAACAATAGTGAGAGTGATGACCCTTTATTTCAGCTCTTATCTTTAGATATCACATTTGACTAATCATAAAACTGAAATCATATCATCAGACATTTGCTGTACTTTCACGGACAACTGCTGTAAGTCAAATACCATCCCTATCAATGGATATAAATCACTGACCATACCTATCTCCATTCCATCAGAGAGATCAGAGAGCAGTAGAAGAGCTAATAACAAATACATCATTTTAAGGGAACCTAATGAGTCTTCTGAAGCTCTATGATGTTCTAAAGACAACTCTTTGGAAGGCAAGTTACAACCTTGGGGTATGGGGGAAGGTATCACTGGTGTTCATATACTAACAATGGAAAAAAACAAATAAACCATAACTTTAGTTTCTCCAATTAAGCTTTAGAAGATATCTCAGTTCATAGAAAGGGTTGAAAAGAGAAGGTGTCCTATGTGCCATTCCCTTCCTCTGAGATGTAATAGGAATTACTTTAGATCCATTGATATTTGGTAGTCAGAAGCAGCCTCAACTGATACCTTTATTTTATTCTATTTTGTTTTCAGTGACGTTTTAATCATAATATAAAGCCAATGAATATTTTATATTATCTTATTATTACTTTAAAGGAAATAGATATGTTACTTTATTTTTATGAAACCCATTTTAAAATATCTTTCCAATCATTTGTAACAGAAAAATAAGTATGAAATGAGAGCTTTGTATTTACCTTATATACTATTTCTTTTGTAACTGAAGTAGTGTTAATAAATGATTACAGAACATAGCACCAATGTCAAGAGTGGAGATATTCCTTAAATTAAAACTGATTACATGGGGATTGGAAGGAAATGAATAACTAACTCCCCAGGGCACTTATTGCTCTGAAATACCTGCTTACAATTTTCTACTTCTTCAACGTCTTCTCCCTCTTGCTTTAAGTGCCTCATTTTTGACCCTCACTAAAGTACATGGTTGCTACTCTACTATTAGCCTGAAGGCAAGAGTAGAGCCACAGAGAGAAAAAGGTTGAAAGTCATCCATGCCAACTGAATATTAGCCTGTGTTCTTCTGAAATCTAAGCCTTGTAAAATGAACAAACCTCTATTTTATAACTGCAATTAAAGTTAACAAATATACCTGGACCAGCTATGTACTGATTTCCCATCTTGCAGGTTTGTTAACAGATCAGATCATTTCTTCTATGAAGAGTTTGATAGTTGGCAAGGTGAGATGTGCTTAGATAGACTTTTAATGCTCATTTTGCCTGAAGTCATCCTAAAGAAGACAAGCAATATGGTAGAGACAGTTATTTACTTACCTGATAGAGAAAATCTTAGGCTTTCTAAATTGCCAAAACAAGCGCTGTCATACTAAAGCTTAATGTGAGCTCATAACATTGGTCCAATTAAGTGAAGTGCTCCACAGCCACCTGTATTTCTGTCAGTGTATGTATCCCCAGGGTGCAGTCAGTTGCATATAATAATTCAAGAATGATTGCCTGAAAGGTTTTATTGGACGCACTCAGTTAACTCAGATAAAATACAGAGAAAAAGAAAACCTTGCAGGTGAAGGCATGAGCTTCAATCTCCAGTGTTTGTTTTCTACCTAGAAATGTAATATCTGGTTAATGGAAAGAGATAGTGATAATTTGCCTAATAAGTTGTGCTACTTTTCAAATTTCTTCCCGCTTCCCCACCCATTTCTCCCTGCCTCAAGAAAAAATAATGTGGGCCTTCACAAAAAGGCTCTTCAAAATACTGAATTTTAGCTGTTTTTTTTTTTTTTTTTTTTTTTGTGTGTGTGTGTGTGTGTGTGTGTGTGTGTGTGTGTGTGTTGTAAACAGGTAAACTGTGTGTTTGGCTAGAGGCAGAAGGGTTCCTTTAAATTCATATTTTCTACGGTTTAGACAGAAATGAAGATAGCTTAACACTTTGTGGGTTTATTTATTAAGAGTAAGCTGTTCTTTCTGTTTTCTTATTCTTGGTCATTTTATTTACATTTCAAATGTACCCCTTCCTGGTCTCCCCTCTGCAACACCCCCATCCCATTCCCCCTCCCATTTGTCTCTAGGAGGGTGCTCCACCCATCAACCCACTCCTACCTCACAGCTCTAGCATTCTGCTATGCTGGTGCATCAAGTTTCCATAGGACCAAGGGCCACCCCTCTCACTGATGTGAGATAAGGCAATCCACTGCTACATATGTAGCTGGAGCCATGGATCCCTCCATGTATGATTTAGTCCCTGGGAGCTCTGGGACATCTGGTTACCTAAAATTGTTGTTTTTCCTATGGTATTGCAATCCCCTTTAGCTCCTTCATTTCTTCACCTAATTCTTCCATTAGGGTACAATGGTTGGCTGTAAGTATCTGCATCTGTATTAGTCTGGTGCCAGCAGAGCCTCTCTCTAATAGCTGTACCAGGATCCTGCCAGCAAGCAGTTTTTGGCTTCAGCAAAAGTATCAGGTTTGATATCTGAAACTGAGATGAATCCCTAGGTTGGGCTTTCTCTGGATAGCCCTTCCTTCAGATTCTGCTTGTGTTTTTGTCCCTGTGTTTCCTTTGGACCTTGACAATTCTGGGTTTTTTTTTTTTTTTTTTTTTTTGACTTAAGGAGCTGAAAGGGTTTGCAACCACATAGAAAGAACAACAATATCAAACAACAGACCCCCAAGAGCTCCCAGGGACTAAACAACCAACCAAAGAGTACACATGGAGGGACTCATGGCGCCAGCAGTGTATGTAGAAGATGGCCTTGTTGGACATCAATGGGAGGAGAGGCCCGTGGTCCTGTGAAATCTTCATGCTTCAGAGTAAGGGACTGACAGGGTGTGGAGGTAGGAGTGTGTGGGTCAGGGAGCACTCCAGTAGAAGCAGGAGGAGGGTAAATGTGATGGGGGATTCCGGGAGGGAGATAGGGAAAGGGTATAAATAAATTAAAAATCTAATTAAAAAAAAACACTCTTCAAAACAAACAAACAAAAACCAAAAACAGAAACAAAATTTTGAGATGGGTGGGTAGCCCCACCCCTCAACTGGGGGGCCATGCCTTTCTACTCTATGTGGTCTCAACTCGCTATATCATTTCTGGGAGCAGAACCTTTTCTGTTTGATCAGGGGCATGACAGGGTATACAGCAATCCACGTAAGAATATTTGACTACTGAGGATGGGATAGAGAGAAAAGTACAATAGTACGCTCAATGAAATTTGTGCCATCTTTATTTTACCATGCCTTATTTTTAGTAATATAAAATATCTGTGCTTCTATCATGTCTAATATTTTATCAGCTGTGTGAAACATTTGTCAAATCATTGATTTTGGCTATCGTCACCCAGCTCATAGAACACTGGGTCGTAATTCCTCGATTCTTTTGTTTTCAATCTTTCCTCGAATCTCTATTTTATCTTTTTCCATCTCATCACATCCTTTATATATATGATTAGTTCAATACATAGGAAATATTGTGTTGTATGTTTCTGTGTGTGGATTATCTCCTGTTCAATCATTTTTTTTTTTTGCAGTTGAAAGGTTTTGATGTTTATAGGTGAATAATATTCTAAAATATATATTTACTTATCTTTAATTTATTTAAAAATTGATGAACTTTTCATGGATTCTATATCTTTAATTATATTTAAGTTCTGTGGGAAATAGAAGAGCATTTCTGCATAATTCGAATTGCCAAATTCTTTAGAGATATACCATGAAATTTATTTCCTAAAAACTTCCCCTCCTTAGACTCTGTGATCTAAGTCAAGAAGAACATCAGAATATTAAGCCCAAACTCCCACCTGTTGCAATTTTCCATTGTAGTATGTCAGTCTTTTGACTTCCCCATTACAAGTTATCAAGGAAATTGTGAAACCTCCTTAAGCAAAAATAATTAAGGCAAAATTTATGAACAGCAGATTTTTTTCCCTTTGACAAAAATCATATTTTCATTTAAGATTGTTGGCATTGACTTAGTTGATTTGTTGTGTCCCTCAGTCTTGAAGATATCAAGAAAGTATGATGCTTTGAATTAGTGAATAGAAAAAAAATTGTAATTCAAAATTTCACTGATAAGAAATTTTTCATGTAAGCATTAAGAAATTAAAAATACATATAAACAGATGATTAAGTGAGAAGATGTGAAAGACTTAAGGAAATGAAGTCCTAAGGGAGGTAGCTTGCATCTTACTCAGAAGAGGGAAAATGTATTCATCAGAGGTAGATGGAGAGAAGGAACTGAGTGGGAGAGGGAGTGAGGTGAGAAACAGGGGTGATCCTGTGTGGTGAAAGGAGAGTGGGAGAGGATGGGAGTGAGAATGGAAATTAGGGAGGGAGCATTTCTGGGAATAGTAAGAGATCTGGGACAGGGGAGAATATGGAAGTCTGTGGTGATGACCCTTGTGAGACCCCAGCAGGTACTATAGAGAGTGAAGTGGCACCTCCTGTAGCCAGGCAGGATTTAAATGGATGGAAGAGAACATCAACCCACTCACAAAACCTTCAACCCAAAATTTGTTCTGACTATAAGATGCTAAAGGATCAAGATGGAGCAGAGATGGAAAGAAGAGCAAAACAATACCTCCTCCAACTTGACACCCATCCTTTGTTAGAGAACCATCCATGACACCATTAATGATACTGTACAGTGCTCACAGACAGGATCTGTATTCTAAGTGGCTTCATCTAGAAGCCTAGGGATATAAATCCAGATCCAGAAACCCAGAACCAAACACCAGGTGGAGATCAGGGAGTCTTGTGGAAGAATAGGGGATAGAATTGAACACATCAGAGGGGATAAGATTACAAGAAGACCTACAGAGTGAATTAACCGGGGCCAATGGGAAATCACAGAAACTGAAATACTAGCTAAAAAGCATGTAGGGGTTAGACCTATGCCACGTATTCATTTATATCAAATGTGCAGTTTGTTCTTAATGTGGGTTCCTTAACAAGTAGAACAGAGACTGCCTTGGACTCTGTTGCCTGCTATTGGATCTCCTTCCCCTACCTGGACTGCATAATGGGGCCTCAAAAGGAGAGAGTATGTATAGTCCTGGTGAAACTAGATGCCCCAGGGTGGGGTGGTACCCAAGGAGGGCTCCCCCTTCTCTGAAGAGAAACGGAGAAATAGGGGAAGGGATTTGTAAGGGTGGGACTGGGAGAAGAGGACGGAGGAGGGCTATGATCAGGATGCAAAGTGAATAGTGAATAAAAAAATAAATTATTGGAAAAAGCCAAAGTTAGTACAGAAAGAAAGAAAAAAAAGGAGAGAGAAATGTGAACCCCAAAGACATGAAACCATAGGATTGAGTTCTGCGTACCATTTAGAGTAAGAAGTAATGAGATGCATTAAACATCTAGAAGCAGTATGACCTCATTTGAACCAGTATTCTCATAATACTGAATGGATAAGGGCAGAAGAGAAACTTGAGTTTCAGTTAATATGTAGTGCCGGTTAAATTGTGAAGTCTCAGTAATTACAGCTACTTTTATAGAGAACAGGCTGTGGCCATAGAAAGGTTTATTCACCTAAATAATACATGTAGTGACATCATTTTTGATCATATATAAATACCACAGTTTGCCATAGTTATTTTGGCACAGAAGTATTGACTAGATTTTATTTCTAAAATATTTCATGTGTAAATTAAATTTTGAGATGAGTATTTTATATGAAAATTTTATATAAAATTTTCCAGAATAAACCCTGATGCATATTTTTGAATTAAACTAACAATATTATATTTTCTGACACTATTTACAGAAGTATGTAATTCTTACTTTTTTGTCTCATATCAGTTATTAACATTTTATTTTCATTAGTTTTAAAAGCATACAGAGGAAGCTTTTAATATATCAATTTATTGTTCATTAACCTAGAATTGTGATATAATGAAGAAATAAAAAAATGAAATTTAGGACAAAAAAATTTGTAGGGGGTCCCAAAATATATGCTTTAAATAATATTGAATACAATCAAAGACATGAAAAAGCAATGGTCAAGTGGACTGTGGTTATAAGAAGACTCAAGATTTCAAGCTCATGGCTGGTCTGCAAATACTGGTATTTGAATCATTTGTGCAACATCAATTTCCTCTCAAATATATGTCAAAGCTTTATAATAGAAATTTTATAGAATCAATTTTATGTAGAGAAGTCTTGGATAATACTTCTTATACTTAACCAATAAGAAAAGCAATCCAGAATTAATGTATTTCATACTGATTAAACCAGTATAAATACTTACATTAAATTTAGTTGGATATAACCTTGCACATCCTCAATTTGTCATTTTATGTACATCGCTGGCTTCCACATATACCATGATAATTGCTAAAATGCCATTTTTCAAACTGGTTGCAAGTGTGCTTACCTGTCACCCAAACTACTTGAGAGGCTGAAGCAAAAATGTAGCATCAGCCTGGAGGTTCAGGTCAGCTTCGTAAAAAGAGGGAGATTGTCAAGCAAATACATAAAAAAAAATCAATACATTTGAAGTAGATATTAGAAAACCACATGCAGAACATATCTGTGATCAGCATTGTTCATATGATTATGAGTAGATGAACTCATGACTTTACATATATGACAATTTTGTTTTATAATTTTATTTTTTATTTTCATTTTATTGGACAGATTTTATTTATAACTTTAATAAGTCTGTAACCAATGTATATTACTGTATTTTGTTCAGGGAGTAGAAAAATAAGAAAAAAATTATAGTAAATATTTTGTATTTTAATTGCTCTACATAAACAATCTCACCAAGTAAATAATGCCAGATAATTAATACTGATTAGCTTTGTATCTAAAGTTGATGAACTGCTGTTTTCCACTACATTCTTACATATTGAATGAACCCAGGTTTTCTTGATTACTACTTATGACAGTAAGACTTCAGAAAGCCATCCTATGCTTTAGGATTTTTACTAGTAGAAGTTGTCACTGTATATACATACAGAATATATATATATAATGGAGTATTAATAGAATCATATTTGTGTTCTCAAATATTAAAAACACTATTCACTAAGAATCAAGAACATTAAGGATTAGTAAGCTTTTGATGTTACTGATCTTTGGTCTGGATTTTAGTGATGGCAAATAAACTTTCTTATTTAATTATTAGGAGAAATGGATTGCTCTTGGTGAGTAAAAAAAATGAATACAGCCCTTGTAAACTGCAATAAAAGTGAATAAATTAAATTTATCGTGGAGAAAAATTTTGAAAAATTTCTTTCTCAAGACATGATGTAAACAACAATTAACAATAATTCTATTATAATTTGGTTAAACGCACATTTACAGAATGAATTTCCTAATATAGTGTAAATATTCCCAATGCTGATTAAAATCCATTCCACTGTTTTTAGTTACTAGTAGAAATACCCACATATATTTAAATGACTGAAACAGTAAGGAATAGCTGTCTTTGAAAGGAATAGAAGTCTTCTGACTTCTGCACAGCCCCCACTTTTCTGTGGTTTCAAAGAGAGTCTCTAAAGGAAACTATTGAAATGTCTGCCATCAGGTTTGGCACTAATGGCTCTGACCATTCTGCACATTAGTGAAGCTCAGTACAACTAAAGATGTGCAGTCATGTGTCAAGTGAAATCTCTCCAGCTAATTATATTTAATTGGGAATAACATAATTTAATTTTTCTTAAGAGCTAAATGACATTTTGCTTTATAAATCTATTCTTTTTTATTATTCAGTATTGGTTGTTGGACATCTAAGCTTTTTACAATTTCTGGCTATATTGAAGAAAACAGCAACGAACATAGATGAGCACTGTGGAATATAGTCCTTTGGTTATATGTTCAAGATTTTATAATCTAGATTTTTTTGGTACATATATTTTTAGCTTTTAATGGAACTTCTACAATGAATAAGGCTTTCTTCCTCCCAAAATCTGCACCATTAACATCTACCATTTGATTTAACAATGAAGTAACTCTGAAAGACAAACATTGTTGTTAGTTTTTAGTGGTTGGATGCATGCTCCAGTCAGAATATCCACAGATGTTAGGAAAATAGTAGGAAAAAAAAGTGGCGGAGAATGGGGATATTGCAAGAACAGGGATATAGAATTAAATTTTTTTTTTGAGATAGTGTTTCTCTGTGTAGCACTGGCTGTCCTGGAACTCACTCTGTAGACCAGACTGTCCTTGAACTCAGAAATGTGCCTGCCTCTGCTTCCCAAGTGCTGGGATTAAAGTCATGCTCCACCACTGCCTGGCCTAGAATGAAACTTAAAAGAATTAAATCATTTTATTTATTTATATTTCAAATGCTGCCCACCCAGTATACAGTAGTATGAGAAAGAGTTCAGGGAGAGTCTCTAGAAAGTCCCAGAGACCTGGGACATGAGAGGCTACCAGGACTTATTGGAGATGCCGTTAGCCAAAATGCCCAACAGTGGGGAACTAGAACTGGAAGAGATCACTTCTAATAAACAGACATGGACCTCGATTGAGGCAGAGAGTCACCAGCCCATCTTTAATGCAGAATTGTTCCTGTCTAAAGGAAATGCAGGGACAAAAATGGAGCAGAGGCCACCTAGTGTCTGGCCCAACTTGGGATCCATCCCATGCACACACACCAAATCCTGACAGTATGACTGAGGCTATATTGGGCATGCAGACAGGAGCATGGCATGACTGTCCTCTGAAACTCTCTACCAACAACTGACTAAGAATGTAACTCTTTAAGGGAGAATGTCAAGATTAAATAGGGAGGAAGAAGGGGGCCAAAGGAGTGAGGCAAATATGGGGATGGATACATAGTATTAAAAGACTTATGAAAAGCCATACTAATGCTTAATCCCTTAGAATTTTATTAAAACACATACATATGTAAAAGAAATTTAAATGAAGGTACCATATAATGAGAGAGGCAGTGTCCTAACCAGAATGTATAGCCTTCAAAGTAAAACCCTAGTACCAAAATTGAGTTATATCCTTTACGTCATTGGCCAAGGGGTTTCCAGAGATAACTGCCTCTAAACAGTGCAGCCTTATTGATTACATTCGACAATTTGACATCAAAACACTGTTCTGGAAGACAACATATACTTTTGCCATTCAACATTTGGAAATCTCCTAGAAATATTATTCCTACTGACTAATACTCAGAGTGATGAAGGATTTTATTTACTACCAAAGAGAAAAAAGTAGTTAGAAATTTTCAGAGCTACAAATCCTGAGCTCTACAATAGTGTGAGATCATATAAGATATATTTCCTCTGGAAGTAAGGGCACAGATATTATTATAGTAACCAAAAATATTTGCCTGGATTTAAGTCACATTCTTTGAGATGTAAACTACATCTGACACTGCTAAAATGATTAATAACCTGTAACTAGATATGTGTGTCATGGGCCGGGGAAAATATCTATTACTATAACTGTGCTAAATTGACATAGCAATAAAATGACAGTGACATGTTAACATGTTCATGAATCATAAAATTAGTCAAGTCTCATCAAAATTGTTCATTTTGTCATAGATAGTAATCAACATAGAGAACCACAATTAGCCAATGGGCAAAAAGAAAGAAACTTTGGAATGCTTATATTTAAAAGGGATGTCCTTATCACATGCTTCCCATAGATGTTCAAAAATATATTAGAAAATAACAGGCAAAACAATTCGAAGAGCAAAAGGTTGTGGGAATCTCCAAGTTGATACGATGTTCCAGATACAGCAGGGCAGATGCACACATAAATATGATCAAAATATATTTATAAAACTAAAATTATCCCAAATTTTAGATGTCAGTAGATATACAGAACTAAAATAAAAGAATAAGGTACTTAGGGAAGCACTCATAAGCTATTAAAATAGAATCCAATTTGTGTTGAAATAAAACGTTCATAATTTACAGGGACTTGGTTTGTATACTATGCTATAAAGACTCAAGTAATGTCTCTCTCTCTCTCTCTCTCTCTCTCTCTCTCTCTCTCTCTCTCTCTCTCTCTCTCTCTCTCTCTCTCCTCAAATGGACACACACACAGAGAGACATACACCTAGAACTAAATCAGTCAGTCAATAACTCTAAGGCATATAAATCTCCAATGCTATTATTATCTGCTTTGTTGTAGAAATATAAAGGAAAATCAAATAATATTTGAGGATCAAATATACACCTTAACATGCAATTTCAATATTTTATAGTAAAAATCATTTTAAATAATAATCATAGCAATTTTTACTGGAGTACTAATGTATCTAAAATTGTTTTCATTTCTTTTTTTTTCTTTTCTTTTTTTTTCCATTTTTTATTAGGTATTTAGCTCATTTACATTTCCAATGCTATACTAAAAGTCCCCCATACCCACCCACCCCCACTCCCCTACCCACCCACTCCCCCTTTTTGGCCCTGGTGTGCCCCTGTACTGGGGCATATAAAGTTTGTGTGTCCAATGGGCCTCTCTTTCCAGTGATGGCCGACTAGGCCATCTTTTGATACATATGCAGCTAGAGTCAAGAGCTCCGGGGTACTGGTTAGTTCATAATGTTGTTCCACCTATAGGGTTGCAGATCTCTTTAGCTCCTTGGCTACTTTCTCTAGCTCCTCCATTGGGAGCCCTGTGATCCATCCATTAGCTGACTGTGAGCATCCACTTCTGTGTTTGCTAGGCCCCGGCATAGTCTCACAAGAGACAGCTACATCTGGGTCCTTTCAATAAAATCTTGCTAGTGTATGCAATGGTGTCAGCGTTTGGATGCTGATTATGGGGTGGATCCCTGGATATGGCAGTCTCTACATGGTCCATCCTTTCATCTCAGCTCCAAACTTTGTCTCTGTAACTCCTTCCATGAGTGTTTTGTTCCCAATTCTAAGGAGGGGCATAGTGTCCACACTTCAGTCTTCATTCTTCTTGAGTTTCATGTGTTTAGCAAATTGTATCTTATATCTTGGGTATCCTAGGTTTGGGGCTAATATCCACTTATCAGTGAGTACATATTGTGTGAGTTCCTTTGTGACTATGTTACCTCACTCAGGATGATGCCCTCCAGGTCCATCCATTTGCCTAGGAATTTCATAAATTCATTCTTTTTAATAGCTGAGTAGTACTCCATTGTGTAAATGTACCACATTTTCTGTATCCATTCCTCTGTTGAGGGGCATCTGGGTTCTTTCCAGCTTCTGGCTATTACTCTCTATGTAGACTATGCTAGGGAAAACATCAAGCATTACCTCAAGGACCGCTAAACAAGCAGTGATGAGTGGCTCTTTCCCCCTGATTCACAAATTATAGAATTTCAAAAAATTATCTTATTTCAAATACATATTTTTCTGGCACTTCATATTTGTTATATTGAACTCTAGGAATATGACAGTGCATTTGCATATTTGAGTATGTGTACAATTTACACATTTACATCCGGTCATACTTTGGTAGTAACTTTCTAAGGTATTTACTCATGTATATCTTCACAAACACTAAATAAAGACATAAATGCCACTGATAACTAATTATCTTTTTTTTTAAACAGACCGGATTATTCATCCCTCAGTTGCTATAGGGAGTTGACTGAGCACATGTCAATATTGCTTCCTTATCCAAAAAAATTTTCCTGGCTAATTTGAATTATCTAATTGAACTAGAAGTACCTGATAATCTTGTCATCCCATTGAGCATGGTATAGAGACAGTCTTCAACAGTAACAGAGCATACCTCTATCAGAGTAGAATATTCTCACTCCCCTTCATGCCCATTGGCGCCCTGTTCCTATTTAGAGTACAGGTAGATAAATTAGATGCATAATTGGATTTATTATGTTTCATTCTTGTAAACAAAATGCGATATGATTTTTAAGTTAAAGAGAAGAAGAAAATAATTAGCCATTGGTGGAGTGATGGTTCTGGCTGAGTGCATTTTAAGGTGGTGTGGTAAAAATTATTGTACACAGCCCTATAATTTCTTGCTTTAACAGGAATGTGAGCTCCTTCACATGTGACTAAGGATAATGCTTCTTGCCAAATCACTACTATTGAATGAATTTTTGAGAATATATTATTTATTTCCTCTATATCAAGATTTTTCAGTAATACATTTCCAGATGTAAAGTGTAAGAACCCATGTAAATGAAGGTTCTAACAGTGGAGATAAGGAAGGAAGCAGAGGTAAATCATAAAACAATTCTTTTCTTCATCATGTCTATGAACTCAAACTCTACTGTACACAAGAGCTCAAGGGAGCTTTTGGTAGTCTGTCTGTGACTTCATTTTGTTGTTTTGGATGTGTATCCTTTCCAATAAAAGGATGATCAAGAGTGCTTCACTCAAAAAAAAAAAAAAAAAAAAAAAAAAGCTCTAGAATCTAGAGACTTGCATGTGTCAGCTTTTAGTATTCTACCTAAAATTGAGTTGCTATATAAACTTTACTAATATTTTTGAGCCCTCCTCTACAGCATGTCTGGCATTTCATTTTTGATGAGCGAAACAAGAATTTTAAAGAACATTTACATATAACCACCACCTCAGTGACTCTCTTAGGTGAAACATCTGAAATACAGCATTCTAAGAACTGCGCTACATCAAGTCTGGCTATAAAACTGAGACTCCTTTGATGATACATGCTAGGAATCAATCATATTAGGGGTAAACAACCTAAAAGTTGCTGCAAAATGTTTCTCATAGTGCTGAAAATGTTGTATTAAAGTAAAACTGACTCTGTATGCTTCCCATCACGTGGATCTTTGCTGTTTCATTTTATTTTCCTTACCAGACCTCTCCTTAGAACCTAGGTCCAGATCAAAATACAACAGTTTGCATAGCTGGGAAGAAAGAGACAGAAGTGATGAGCTTTAGTTGAAAACAAGGCCACACTTTTATTAACTTGTAAGGATGATAATTATGGCATAAGTGGACAACACATTAACACAGAAGTTCAAATAACTTTGAGGCAAAACAGAAAAGCCTAGCATTTCCATCTCTTGTCTAACTCTTTGTCAGAGATAAAGGCAAGGTTGCTCTAAAATTCCCCCTGAATTCTCTCCTCTTTGCCTCTGGCATCTCCTGCCCAGTAGGAGATAACAGTGAACTACTTGGAGAAGTGGTAGGACTAATGTTTTCTTTTCAAAGTTTTCAAAGACAATTTTATGGCTCATAGTGACTGATATAAGTATCAGTTTAAAAAGCATAGGCTTACTAATCTGTAAATAATACTTTTACTAATTATCACCTTCAAAATACTCTAGGCCATTTTCACAGATCTGATTTATCCGTCTGTTTGGATTCATCAAATATCTACTGGGAAAAAGATAGCTTCCAAACTCTGTGGTACTTCATTGTAACCTATCCTCCCATATTGAAGTTTTACATTTTTAAATTCTTTAAATTATAAAACTTTTGTTTGCATGAAGCTATTATCATGAATTTCTTTTCTAAAATGCAACTTCTGCTCATATTTCCCCCTTCTCATACTAGACTGAAATTTAAGAGAGTTTATCATAAGTTTCTGTCTTTAAATTTCACTTATTAATTTCTAATGTAAAACCAAAGGAAATTTAAAGAAATAATATCAATGAGATAAATCATGCATTATATGAGTAAAATATTTATTAAAAAATTAAATAACCCTCAATTTACTTGCATCTATCAGTAGAGATTGTAACTCATTTTGAAGACATTATTATCAATATATAAAAATATTATACAGGGGAACAAAAACTAGGAAATATTATCTACTCTCTCTTCAGTATCTTTGTATATCTATATGAAAAAATAAAAAATAAAACAGAATGAAGTGTTTACCACAGGGTACTTGAAACAGTAACAGGCTGCTTTAACCTAGAACTTAAAAGAAAAAAAAAATGTCAAAACAACCTTTCTTTTTCCTAAGACACAGTGACAGCTATAAGTGATCAAAGAAATGAAGTGCACGTAATCTATATGAACTTCAAAAATGCTTTTGATTCTGTCCTGCCAACCATAACACTAAACACCCTGGAAAAATATGGCCTTGACCACAGAAATATTGAGGAGGCTGAACAACTGGTTGTTGGTTTATAGTGGTTCATGTCAGTGGAAGAGGAAGGATAAAGGATGACTTCCATGATTGCTTCTCAGCTCAGCGATATTTATTACTGCCATCCATAAACTAGATCAATACCTTCTTTCAGAAAAAAAAAATAGTGCTTCTTTCTACCTTGAGAATCTGTGAATGGTTATTGTATAGTGTGTCATTCAGTATTTCATCTTTGCCTCCCAAATATTACTCAACACATAAACAATTAATTGTCTTGGCAGTTTGTGTTTCTTAATCACCTTCTTTAATTCATAGGAAAAAGAACAATATATCATTTAGGCAGTAATTTTGAAAGCTACCATGTCATGAAAAACATAAAATAGGCTTTGTTGGAGGTCTTTTCTTAGGGCTATCTTAACTCATATTTACAGTTCATGTGAAGACTCAGATAGAATTACTCAGTGACTACTTATGAGTCTGAACCCTAAATTTCATGCTTCCAATTAGTTCCTTATAAGAAGCCATGTTTGGAGCAAACAATTCAATCATGTAATCTAGCATATAATTCCAATTCATAAATTTAGAGGTAATGGAAAGAAGGTATAAGATTAGAAATTTATGACTTACTTATGCTTTTCATTGAGGGAGTTGAGCTCATCACTTCTGTCTCTTTCCTCCCAGCCATGCAAACTTGTAGTTTGATCTGGACCTAGGTGCTAAGGAGAGATCTGGTAAGTAAAACAAAATGAAACAGCAACGATCCACGTGATGGGAAGCATGCAGGGTCAGTTTTTATTTAAGCCAACATTTTCAGCACTATGAGAAACACTTTATCCACTTTCATTTTTCTTGAAATCTTGGGTGGTGGGTAATGGGATTGTTAATTTTTCTATAGTGCCAGTGAGGGCCAGTTCTTCACTGAGACTTATGCCAGTCACTTTCCTTTCCCCTTTCTATTTGAGAAAGAAAGGAATTTTTCACTTTATTTGAGGTTAAAAGTGGAGAGAAGATAAGCAAGTTATTTGCATCCCTCCTCCAACAATTTTCTACCTCGGAGAGCTTTGATATCTGCTATCACTGCTAGATATATATACCCAACTCTAGGGTATTTATTTATTATGTTACCTGTTATTCTTTACACATAACTGTATTTCATCACAAAAATAAAAACAAGTGCAGGAAAAGTCCTGACCATAAAACTATGTTGACCTTGCATTGTAGGAGAATGATCACTCTTCCTGTTACTCATGTCAGAACAACTGGCAGCAATCACAAGTTAAGTTGTTTTATCTCTCAAGTCCCCAGTGTCCCTCAGTCAAAGTCACCCAGTTTCCAGCAAGAAGTAAAAGTTATTGTCACTTTCATGAATTTGTGGCTCTGGCTTTCTGGGAATGCCCTTCTTAAGGGAACAAAGCATTGTCAATTGCTTTTAAGAACAGGATGTTTGTTCTGATTCATTTCTTGGTGACAGAAAGGATGTTGAGGAAGCAATATTGACCTTCATTATTCAAAATGTTGCAATACTTGGGTAATATCTGAAATTCTCATTCCCTCAACACATTCTTTTATCATTACGTCCTCATTCTCATTATATTTCTCAAACTCATCTTGACAGTAAGAAAAGTGTAGAGTGTAAAATATAAAAACAACAATTATTTCAAAAAATGGAAAAAATAACCCCCATAATATATTTTAGTTCCTGGCATTGATTAAATGCGGGTAATTCTTGAAGATAATTAACATTGGAGTACATAGGCCAAATTAAAAAACAACAACAAGCAAAAAACAAAAAACACAACAACAAAGGACAACAAAAATAAACAACAAGAACCAACGTTTTTCCCCCTCTGTGTTTCCTTGTAGAGTAATTATTTCTGAATGCACACCTGCAACAGAACATATACAACATATATGCCCCCTTTAAACTGGAAATAAAGTGAAAATTCTTTTCTTTCTCTCATACGAAGGGAAAGGAAACAGTTAGAAGCATCAGTCTCAGTGAAGAATTCACAATCATTGGCCCTCTTGTCACTATAGAAGAAATGCAATAGAACATATACATGTATAATATGTTGCTTCCAAAGATTACAATCTTTAAGCCTTGTTCTTGTTTAATATTTTATATTTTCTCTTCATTATCATTTTCCTAAACTTCACTATTGTTCATACTTTATATGCAGGAATTAGTTGTTGGTAATACAGCTGCCTTTCAGTCACTTCTGCTCCTGTAAGTGAAGACCTCACTCACACTCTTGTAAGTAACCCCAATAAAAACTAATGATTTATTAAGTTGGATTTGATGATATCCTTATGTTGATCTTCCTTAACTAGAGTCTGCAGATATCTGTATGCCTCCACAAAGAAAAGTGTCAAATAAGACTAAATTCTACACCACCCATAAAAAGTTCTACTAAATAAAATATTCAGACTAAAGCCAGGCAGCTTCTGAATATGGCTTAACCTTTTACTATCGATTATATTTTCATGCACTTATCCACTATAATCATGGCCCACTTGTGGATATAATGAAAAATAAATAGAACATAAAAACAGGATGATAGACATATTTTATTTGCAAAACATTTGAAAATATTTACCAGAAGGATAGTGTGTGTTTCTGTGTGTATCTATGTGTGTTTCTGTGTGTGTTTATGAACAGCAAAACTGTAATCTACTTACTTTGTTCAAAGACTGAAAATTAATGCAAGATATAAAATTGTTTAAATGAAGATTTTCCATTGCACAAGAATTAGAATTTGAGCATCATTCACATATCTTTGCACATGTGTTAATATGTATGTGAGGATATTACTCATAGATGATAAAATCACCAACTTCATATACAAGCCCAGTCAGTAAGTATTTCATTTAGAATCTACTGGTATTAATGTAATTTATGTACTAAAATAGTAGGGATGATACCATAATGTGTGTTTGTGTGTTTGTCTGAGTCTCTGTGTGTGTGTCTGTGTGACTTTTTGTCAATAGCCTAAACTTAATTTTATAAAAATTAACTCAAGAATACATTTCCCAAGTTACTAAAACTGATGGCACTCATCATGAATATAACTCCTACCCAAAGAAGATCAAATAGCAACTTTAGCTAAAGATGATGAAATTCTTCATCCTGGAAGGAGAAAGGATTCATTATCCCATATACTTTATAGCTTTTCAAATATAAAGTTGCCTTTTATATCTGCAGTTTTCTGAAACAGCACCAACAGAAACCTTAGAGGAAGCATGACTCATTGAAATGTGATCTAACCTAGATTGTGCTTTCTCCAAGGACACATTTTACAGTAAAGCTGCCTAACAGGTGTCTAATGACTGTGTGATTCACTGCTAGTATCTCATTTAAAATTCCTCAAAACAGCTGCCTTGAAGAGAAAGACAAACAGCCTTTTTATAGTAACAGCTTAAAGATAAACACATGAAAGCTTAAGATAACATCTGCCAAAGCGTTGCCTAGGTTGTGTGTGTGCAGCATCTTGTGGTACCTAGTTCATATAGATCTACACAGAGGGATCATGCATTGGGGTTGAAATAAGGATCGTGTTGTTTATCAAACTTCAACGGGATTTATGATGATAATTTGAACTTCTAGTCTTAAAGGTTCTGATCTCCTGATCAGTTCTAGACTCCATTATCAACAACATGGAAAGTTCTTTTAACATTGGGTAGAAGGGAATGTGGCAGGAACAAAAATTAAAATCCTCCTAGCTGAACCTGATACCTGAAGCAGTTATAAACATACTTGTTATGCACATTTAGGGAATCTCAGACAACTGGGCTTCTCAGGTTCAAAGTATAAAGCCAGCACAGCTATTTGCAAAAACTAGCACTATCATTGGAGGAATTTTCACCCAGAGGCAAGTGATAATAAGATGAGCAGCTAATCCATTGAGACTGGGTTGAATGTAGTTGTTAAAGAATGAAATCTAAAGTTAATAGTGGAGAAGCCATACATAAGTTTAATAGAGGTCAATAAACAAACAGTAGGTGAGAGCTTACAATTTATCTTTCATGTTTTATAAGATGCTATTTGCTAGCATCTTTGTTATTTATGAAACTTTTCTAGCCTGGATATCATCATGGTTTGAAAATTTACTCCCTATTACCTTTTATTTATTTACTTTATTTTAATTTTTTTCATTTGAATTGGGGATTTCTATTCTCTATTCACATTAATTCTGTATTTAAAAAGCCTGAAATCTGTATGATACTATAGATTCAAATCTGGAAAAGTGATATTGGTCTCCAGATTGTTTCCTTGTAGTGTTAATAACTGATTTGAACACTGTGGGGAGCCGCCCTCACATTCGCCATTACAAGATGGTGCTGACATCCTGTGTTCTAAGTGGTAAACAAATAATCTGCGCATGTGCCAAGGGTAGTTCTCCACCCCATGTGCTCTGCCATCCCCGTGACGACAACTCGGCCGATGGGCTGCAGCCAATCAGGGAGTAATACGTCCTAGGCGGAGAATAATTCTCCTTAAAAAGGGACGGGGTTTCGCCATTCTCTCTCTTGCTTTTGCTCTTGCACTCTTGCGCTCTTGCGCTCTGGTTCCTAAAGATGTAAGCAATAGAGCTCTTGCTCTCTTGTACTCTTGCTCTGGCTCTCTCTTGCTTGCGCTCTTGCGCTCTGGCTCCTAAAGATGTAAGCAATAGAGCTCTTGCTCTCTTGCACTCTTGCTCCTGAAGATGTAAGCAATAAAGTTTTGCCGCAGAAGATTCTGGTTTGCTGCGTCTTTCCTGGCCGGTCGCGAACGCGTGTAAGAGAACACAATTCTGGATGATAGACTAAAATTAGTATTAGACAATATTTGATAGAATATACGTAGTTTGAATGGAAGAACAGAATGAATATTGAGAGAATACACATGTATTATTATTTGATGTTTGTGTCTCTTTGCATTTTTTGTTGAACTTTCATTCTCAAGAAGGAATGTGAAGAGCTGAACCCTTTTGCCATGAAAAACTTGGCCATTGTGAATGGATTGGTTCCTTATAAGTGAAAGTAAAAGGTGAATGCGAAACTTATTACTTCAGGATTGGCAAATCATAAATTGTTTGCTCCAGGAGAGTTTTATCAGATAGATGCTTAATGTAATAAAAATATTTCTCTGAACACCAACATTTCGAGTATATTTATTTTGAAATCTCATGACTCCTTAATACTTAAATCATATATCTCTTATGAATTAGTCAACTCATGGCATTGTATTATAAAAAAAACAGAGTAAGCAATATAATACTGTCTAGAAGTAAAGTATGGACCAGTTATACCTGATGTGTTCAAAAGCTTCGTATTCTGATACAGTTTCTACAAGAAAGTGTGTGTGGGGGAAGCGTACACATGAAGTTATTCATCAGAGTATATACTTTTACAGCTTGTTTAATCGAAGGTACCATATCATTAGTCTATATTTACTAGAGTAAATTAACAAAAAGGCCAGATTGTCTTCCAGATTACTGCTGTTCTTTCAAAAAAATATTAGAAATATGTTCGTAGAGATATGCAGAATTTAAGGATTCTGTCATCAATCCCAGATGGAAACATCTGGTGATATGTATTTACAGCTTGTGCTACTGCCTCGGCTTACAAACAGAAAAGAAAGAAAGAAAGAAAGAAACCTTGAAGTTTGATGTAGAGACACACTGCATCTGCTGCAGCAGCTATTCTAGGACAGATTGAACATCCCTAAAAAAATGTGTATTAAGGGAGGAACAAAGCTTTGCCCTTCCAGTAAAGTACACTTACTATTCAGATGATGTTATCCTTCCTGAATACAAATTGTTGATATAAGCATATGCTACCCTGGACTCAGTTAGTTGTTTATCTGCATAGTATTTCTCAAAATACACCTCTGACCAGAAAACTGATTATGAGGTAATAAAATGGGGCATTTGCTTATGCTCATTCTTTGGAATGACCTGCCCACCACTCTGACTTAGGTCACACCAAAGAATGCAGAATGATGGTTTGTTCAGGAAATTATATTAAGTGCTATGCTGTCATGTTCTGGATACTGATAAACAGAGGAAATTGTCTTCACTTAACTAGTGACAAATTAAGGGTAATATGTATTCAAATACAAATCCATTTGTCCTTGAAACAAAAGTATTAATGAGAATAGGAAATTTTGAAAATTCCCATTATTATAATGATTTCAGATAGATATATAACTATCACTCCTGCAAGAGATATCATCACTTCTGATATATTACATTGTGGCATTTGGTATTTCAATTAAGCTATGTACATTGACTTTTTAAAATGTATCTTCTAAATCATTAGGAGAAGGTTTATCTCAGATTTAAGGACAGGTGTTGAGAAAGTGGGGTGTAGGTTTTTCAAAGAATGATTCTTTCTTCTAGAAGTTATTGTTAAAATAAGGAATTGTGGTTAGACAATGTAACAAAAAGATTGCAGAGAAAGGTTGCAGGGAAAGACAGTAAAAGCCAGAAAATGAGAAGGAGCCAGAAGTTTAGGACAGATTAACAGTTTGAGGCCAAGCAGAGCAATTCATCAAGAAGGCAGTTACCATCAGTCAGGTTAGCGATGAGTTTGAGCCAGAAGAGCTAGTTGAACCAACCAGCCAGGCTTCAGAAAGAACTAGGAAGTGTATGCTGATTCAACTGTAAGCCTCCGAGATGACAGTTACATCTGCTGAGTAAAATTTACTTTTACAGATGTTATTTTGCATATTTTTTAAGACAACCATATCTCTAAGCATTTGCTGTTTAACTCTGGTTTTCTATATCTTTCAGTCAACTTAGGCTCATGGGTTATTTTGAAGATGGGCATCAAATGATGAATTGTTCTCTTAATTTTTTCCAGGTGTAAATTTCTGTAATTAGATTTTTAGCTTCAAAAAGTTGTATCATTGAAGAGAGGTAAGAACTTCCATTATCAGCCAAATGAATTTCTCAGTCCTGTGTGTGAGTGTTTGTGTGTGTGTGTGTGTGTGTGTGTGTGTGTGTGTGTGAGAGAGAGAGAGAGAGAGAGAGAGAGAGAGAGAGAGAGAGAGAGCTAGCCTTGCCCCTAGAATTACTTCCTTTAAATGGTAAAAGGACTTGTAAAGGGAAATTGGTATTATGCCTACTGTTCTCCATGTAAGAAAATAGAATTACAGCTTGATGAACATCAATTTGGAAATATAAGCACAGGAAAATATTTGCAAATTTGTAAATATTTACTGAGCTTGATACACCTTTTGGATCAGCTACATTATTTTAGACTTTTAGTTCTTTTTTGTAGCTTATTCCCTACCAAAACCCTTTGTCAGTTCTTCATTTCAATAGAATGGAATTTAGGCCCTTAGCATCTGTTCCACATGTAGAAGATCTGTTTTAATATTTCAGAAGTAGTTAATAGTTCTACACTACAAATTGAACTGCGTAGTCAACCCAATCATAGACAGACAGAGTCATTGCACTCAGGAAGACTTTCAAGCTTTGATTACACACAGAGCAGTGGTCATATATTTTATCACCTGCAAACTTTTCTGCTTTAATCACTATCAAAAAGAGTAGTGCTTCTTTTTAATTTTCTTTTCTTTTCTTTCAAATTTTGTGTTAATTTTAATAACAAATGTGAGCAACCTCTATATCAAAAAACAAAGCTCAACATCACTAAGTGGTATAGTTTTATGAACAATATGAGAAATAATCTGACATAATCTAATTAAATAAAATACTGGAGTGAACTAAAGAAAAAATCCTGAGAATTTTCTCCAAATAGCGAGATTCCAAAAATATTAGATATTTTTCTTACTTATCTTAAAACCAAAGGAAAAGATACAACTTTCCTGTGAAAACTGGAGTATTTACATACCTAAGAGAATACTACTGTGACAGAATAATGTATATTCATGTAAGCAAATTTCTTGTTATTAATTTCTAGACATTAACCCAAAGCAAACTGTGGTAGTCAAAGATATTCTAAAAATATTTGTAAATTCCAGTAAGAGATGATACTGTAGTTTGAGTTCTAACTAGGTCTGGAAATACAGTTATTATTTTCTTTTTGGAACTCAGCCTTTTCTTCTAGGATCTCAGCAGATTACATGATTTACAAACATGTTGAAAATAATAATTACTATATTCTCTTCAAATTTAACCAAATACAAAATTATTTCCATGAAAAACAATGTTCCTTGAACAAATAACTAGACACAGAAACTAGCAGTTGAAGGTGCAGTTACAGCGCCAATTAGGTGACAATAGCATGAACAGCTGGGGCAGAGTTCTTCAGAAGGCAGTATATGCTTTGAATCAGCGCTCGATATATGGCACAGTTTCCCCCCTAGCCAGGATCCATTGGTCCAGGAATCAAGGGGTGGAAAACGGAATAGTTCCACTCACTATCACTCCTTGTGACCCTCTAGTAAATATTTTTGCTTCCTGTCCCCATAACTCTAGGCTCTGCAGGCCTAGAAGTTTTGGCTCGGGGTGTGGGGGGTTGCTCCTAAAAGGAGCTACAACAAACATTCCATTGAACTGGAAGCTCAGACTTCCCCCTGGTCATTTTGGGCTTCTAATGCCCTTAAACGAACAGGCTAAAAAAGGTATAACAGCGTTAGGAGGGGTGATAGATCCAGATTACCATGGGGAAATTGGATTACCTCTTCACAATGGAGGTAAGCAAGATTATGTCTGGAGTGTAGGAGATCCCTTAGGGCGTCTCTTAGTACTACCATGTCCTGTGATTAAAGTCAATGGGAAACTACAACAGCCTAATCTTACATAAATCTGTCCATCCCTTCAAATAAAAGCTAGTGACTTAGTGCATACATTTTTATGTGTGAGTCATTGCTTTAGGTGTATGTTATCATCAGTGTCAGTAATAACGTTAGTCAATACTTAATGCATTAAATGTAATTTAACTTACCTTTTCAACAAAGCAGTTCTTATATTTGTATTTGATACAGCACAAAGGCTTTGAGACTTAGAGAGTTTAACTAAGTGATTTACGTTGCAGATAGAAAACAGGAGAGAGAGCCTATGCTCTTCAGAAAAGCGATCACAGCCGCAGCAGAGACACGAATATTCTAAATAATTTGTTTTCACTGTATTCACGTAGTATTTATTTCTGAGACCAGGTTTCCTGTAGCCTGTGCTAATATCCAGTTCCCTACGTAGCTGAGGCTACCTCTGAATTTTCTGATTTTGCTACCTCTCAGAGTCACTTGCTACCATGACGGGCATGGCCTCCTCTACATTGTTTCTCTGATCATCCTTCCTACCATCTGATGATGCCTACCATCCTTCATATAACCCCCCCCCCCATTCCTCAGCCTTTCTTCAGAGTTACCATTTGGTGCATGACTGAATGGATGCATATTTTTTTAGCATGAATATGTTTTTAATAACACAATATCCTATCACCAAGTCTCCAATCACCGAAAACAATTCTTCAACATATGATCGATACAAAATGATTAATGGCACACTTCAAGCCAAGTCTTTAAAATTCAGGTAAGACTGAGATGAAAATAAGACGAAAATAGACCATCAATCATATTATATTGATTGTATTCTGTTTCTTATTGCTTTTAACAAGGCTGTTAGAAAACTTACTACAGTGACTTTCATTGTGTTTTTATTGGACATGAACTGCTTTAAACACTTTACCTTCCTAAGGCAGAGTTCTCTCATACAATGCCACTTTATTTGCAAGTTGTGACTCATTATCACTTCAAAACAATTAAAATGTTCTACATAATTAGATTACTTTATTATCACTTAATGTAGGGCAGAGCTATTATCTTTCCACCACAAACGGAGTAAGGTGTTCCTGTTCAGAAATACGTGTAAACAGAATTGAGACATAATTTGTTGTGGTTTTTCTCTGTCTAATGTTATTCCCTGCTACTAAACACTTGGTTTGATTTCTCAGAGTATGCCCACTCAACAGTAGGTTAATTAATTTTCTTTCTGAACTTTTATCCTCTTGGCTTTTATAAATTGAGGCACATTGATAAGATCATTACTAGATACTGCCTTACTGTGATATTAAACACAGTTAATTATGTACATGGGTCAATGCTTAATTTGAAAACTAAGCACTGTGGTACAAATCTCAGCTCCAGAAACTTTTATATTAACAGAAAAAAAAGTGGTAAAACAAGGCTCCCAGTTCTTTGTTTGTTTGGCTGTTTGGTTGTTTTTCGTTTTGTTTGCAGAATCCCCTGTAGCACATTTCAATCTTGAACTCACTGTATAAGAATAACCTTGATATGTTTGCCTCCAGCCCCTAAGTCCTGTGATCTCCCCCAGGTCCCAGTATCCTCAGGACTGATGGTCAAACTCAGGACTTCTTACATGGTAAGCAGGCACTCCACAAACTCAGCAATATTATTAGCCCTTTAAGTTCTGAATTTCTTTTTGTTTTTAAAATATGTTTTCAATTGCAATACAATGGTATCATTTTCTCCCTTCTTCCCCCATTTCAGTCTTTCCCTGCTACCTTCTTTCAATGATGCCCGTGCCCCTACACTCTCGTAGAGATAGCCTATTATTTTACTATTTTTGTTTTATATATATATATATATATATATATATATATATATATAATATATATACACACATATATATAATGTATATTATATTAATATCTGTCATAGTATATACACTTTTATGTATAATATGTGTGTATGTGATTGTACACAGATATGCATAAATAAAAGCTCCTGAGTTGGTTTTTGTTTTTTGTGTATATATGGTTTCAGGATTTACTGCTTTTCCTTGATGATCAATAAAGGGGTTCATCCCTAGGATATGGTAATTCTTATTCTAACTGCAGTCATTAGCCACTTATAGTTCATTGTTTAGTACTGATGTTTGTGTATATTGGGTTTACTAATCTGTATTGACAACCAATATAGTAGCTCATTTCTAGGATATGTAAATTCTTATTCTAACTGAAGTCAATAGCTGCTTGTAGTTCTTTGTCTAGTAGTAACAGCTTGCAAAGTTTTCCTTTCCCACATTAGCACATCAATTGATATTGCCATTTTTCTTGTTTTCTTTATGTAACTGTCTTTAGGAGAAACTGTTTCACTACAGATTTTCTGGATTCTGGCTTTCACAATCTTTCCACCCTCTCTTCTGCAAATTTTCCTGTGTCATAGATTTAGGTGCTGTGATGCCGATGTATCCATGCAAGCTGGGCTCCTCATGATCCACTGAACTATGCATTTCATCTGTCTGTGATTTTCTCCAATGATCTCCATTCACCATAATATAGGTGTCTTACTTAGGGTTTCTATTGCAGTGAAGAGAATTGCATGACCATGGTATTTCTTACAATGGAAAACATCTAGGTGGTGCTGGTTTATAGTTCCAGGGTTTTAATCAATTACTGTCATGGCAAGAGGCATGGTCATATGCAGGTAGAATAGTATTGGAAAAGGAACTGAGAGTTCTATAACTTAATCTACTGGCAAAACAGGAGACTGAGATCCTGGCCAGACTTGAGCTTATAAGACTTCAAAGTCAGTTTGCACAGTGGCAGATTTTCTTTAGCAAGGCCATAAGGTACTCCAACAAGGACACACCTCCTAATAGTGCCATTTCCTATGGGCCAAGCATTCAAACACATGGTCAATGGGACCCATTCAAACCTCAACAAGACGCTTTTTTGATTAATGGTGTTAGCTACACTTTTATGTGAACATGAAGATGGAAATTAGAATATAACAAGAAAATTATCATATTTAATGGTCTAGCAACTTGTAGGTGGCAAATTCTTTTCTAATGTTTATGGCCTCACTACCCCTGGGAAGCTAGCTCGCTTTCCAATACTAGGCTTGATTTTCTTCCTGTTTAATGAGTCTTAAGTTGATTACTACCATGTGAATGCCACTTATTGCATTTTGACAGATACTTTGTTATGTTGATTTTTGCCCTTGTGTTTAGGTGTTTTACATGGAAAGGGCTGTTTAACTGTTGCCCGTACTTGTCAGCTGGCATAGAGTATTGTGTCCCCAAGGAGGTGAATCATACTAGAATTTGGACCCAAGAATATGGTCTTCAACTGTAGTAGTCTACCCTAAAGCCCTGGAAGGCAGAAAACAACTACATCAATTGTCTATAGTATTGAAATAACACTGTAAAACATTAATAATAAGACATCATGAGGTGCTATTTTTTTTTTGTTAGGCTATGCTATCTGGTTCTTGTAGGAAGCAAATGACAAGAGCTATTGACTGTCTTAAACTTTCAGTATAGTCCCTAAATCTTCATTGCAAATGTGGCAGTTTGGATGACTACTAATTTCATATTAAATTTCTCATAACTAATTGTAGGTGATGGTTGTAGATTGTTGTGCTTTGAAGAGCTAACAAAAAACAATTAGGGCAATATAATTATCAGATGAAAAATTTAAAAAAGGACGTGATTGAAATCACAGGCATTTAAAAAATGAAATTAGATGAGTTAAATTAGATGAATTAAATGAGTACATGAGTTTGTATACAACACATAGTTTAGAAATATGTTAAATCTGTTTTTATTAGTATTTTCAATAGATGATTATTTTCAAAATAGTTTAAGTCATTCTTTGTGAAATAAAATCTGAATGTTAGTTTTGTCTTTAATCATATTTAATCATTTAATTAAGTCTAAGAATTTTGTGTAGGTCTAATTTAAACTAGTTAGATATGTCATTATGCAAAACTTAATTTATCACACGCATGAAGTTGACTTTATAGGTGGCTTTCCATAAAACCAGTCAGAAAAATATGACATTCAGATTCTATCAGCGTTAGTTTTACAGATAATAGATTAGACCTGTTTTACATTGCCTTTTAAAAAATTTTCTTTTAACCTGCTTCCAATGCCTGCCTTATTGCTATGATGAGGTTTACCATTCTAAACTAAATGTGAAACTTCAGCATATTGATTGCTGAGAACTAAAGGAATTTGAGAAAACCTTAGCTGCAGAAGAGAGTCTCATTTTCTGTTTTCTTCTTTCAATGATTATGTAATAAATCCAGTAAAATTTTTTGTTGTTGTTGATTTGGTTTGGCTCTTTCTCCTGAGCAGATCACAGTGGAGTCATAGGCAGGGCATTCTCTGTTCGTTTAGAAAATGGAGCCTCTGTATCTCAAAAGACAACAGCTGTGGGAAGCACCTGAGCCAAGCACATTGTCCATGATCTATTTACTCTCCACTGCACATTCTTTCTCTATTATTTTTCTTTCCAAATTTCCATTCTTGAGCAAACACAACAAAAGCAGGTAGATGTAACTTTTTTTCTTTTTTGGTTTGTTTTGTTTTCAGTTATTTCTTCTTTTTAAAAATTTTTTAGCTTTTAATATAGAACCCGGGATCCATCCCATAATCAGCCTCCAAACGCTGACCCTATTGCATACACCAGCAAGATTTTGCTGAAAGGACCCTGATATAGCTGTCTCTTGTGAGGCTATGCCGGAGCCTAGCAAACACAGAAGTGGATGCTCACAGTCAACTATTAAATGGAACACAGGGCCCCCAATGGAGGAGCTAGAGAAAGTACCCAAGGAGCTACAGGGATCTGCAACCCTATAGGTGGAACAACAATATGAACTAACCAGTATCCCCGGAGCTCGTGTCTCTAGCTGCATATGTATCAGAAAATGGCCTAGTCGACCATCATTGGGAAGAGAGACCCATTGGTCTTGCAAACTTATATGCGTCCATAGGGGGAATGCCAGGGCCAAGGAATGGAAGTGGGTGCGTAGGGGAGTGGCGGGGAGGGTCTGGGGGACTTTTGGAATAGCATTTGAAATGTAAATGAAGAAAATATCTAATTAAAACAAAATAAAATAAGGAATTCAAACCCTCCCATATACACTTCCTTGATCCTTTTCATGGAATCTTTTTTCATTGATTCTTATTACACATATGCATATCTGTAAATACATTTTTACACCTTGAGCTAGACAAACAATACTGTAGACCTGCTAATATAGATGGGAAGTAGAAGGCTTCATCTTATATGAATTCTGGACAAGTAAGAAATTCCAAGAGTATTAGAAGAAATATTCTGCCTCAAAGAAAAACACACTAATTGGTTGTCTAAAACTTAATTTGCCTGTGTTGAAAATCATGGCTTTGACCATTTTACAGTATCAATCATGAATTCCCTTCTAAAAGACAAGTTTCACATATAATCAAATGAATAGTTAGTTACCCTCATAAATAGTCCTGGTAGTGTTACTTCAGAGGTCACATCTTGCCTAGCAGGTTGGGCATGCAACTCTTGGGTTCTGTTCTGGGGAAGACTACTAATGTTTTTATCCCAAGTAGTTTTTACAGCAGGTCCTAGCTAAATGAATATTAAGCAAAGATAAAGATTCTTGTGATATTTTAAACAGAAAAATTGTCAGAAAGTACCAAGATTCTCAGTATAGTCACATAAGTATTTAGAATGCACTAAGTAGTCAATTATACAAACATTCAGTTGCAATATTAAGATCTTGTTGTAGGCTTTTCTTTCCCTGGGGCTCTTAATTTGCACTTGAAAAAAATCAGGAGGAATTTACAAGAGCAGAGTATAGATGACAACCTAGGATTATTACAGTGACATGATGTTCTCTCTGGTTTCCAAAGGACCATGTAGCCAGCCTACAGTTTTGATAAGCAACACAATGCATTCACAGTGTAGACATATTCAGTGTTTTGGTTTTTTGTTTTGTTTTGTTTTTTTACCAAGAAGATTTACAGTCTCCTTGGGATTAATTCTTAAAAATTGTTAGCTGGATTGTAATCTTGTAACCATCCAGGTCTTTCAGGAAAATCATCATTCTTCTTGGAGCCAGACATACAATTCATTCTCAACACATTCCTTTGATAATTAACCAGAACTCTACAGATTGTTTCGTGTCCCAAATGCTGGTGGTTATGAGGAAATAGTTTAATGGCTATCCAGCTATTTAACACAAAGCATATCACACACCAGTTTGAAAGATTTTTCGTTTTATATTTTTTAAACAAATGGTATTCATTGGATGCCTACCTAAGTATACGAACCTTTAACAAACAACTTATCTATTCTAGTTCATTCTACTCTCTTTCCAATATATTGCTGTTCTTAATCTTATGCCTGTTTAAAGTATTTGCAAGCGCTGTTGAAGGAAGTTTTCAGAGTTTTATACACCAGACCCTATTAATTCCATAAATTATTAAAAATTGGATCTAAACCAGGGAGAAAGTTGCAAGGTTCAGAACTCATGGAATCTTTGCTTAAATCAAAATTGTAGGACTTAGTGTCTGCTGCTGCATTTAACCACTCACTCTGTTTCTAGCTCACAGCTACTTTATAGTATCTGGCAAGACCACTAGGAAATTTCAACAAACAGAGCTATTAAGATAATTGTCTAAATGGGTTGAATCAATCAATCAACTCTTAGTTATTTAAAGGCTGCTTATTTGGCTCTTTATTCTCTCCCCATTTCTCTTTGGCTTCGTGCCTTTGGCCATTTCATTGCTCTTTAGCACTTTCATTAGAGATTTGGCACAGAAAAGTGAAGAAAAGATGAAAACTAAATGAGGCTATTTAATTTCCCAATAGGCTTAGCAATTTTAAGATATTCCTTCAGGGGAGTAGAATGAAATTTGGGTTAACTTACCTACTTATTAGGAAGGTCATATACTTTTAAGCATTATTATTTTTGCTGATAAGGAAATAGGCAGGGCTAATTAAAAGCAATCTTGGAAAGGCAAAATACATTACTTAAAGTATCTTTCAAAAATAGAATACATCATTTCTTATCTATCTCATTGTGACTGTTATATTTTTCAATACTTTGTATTTTTCTTCTTTTCTTACAATATAAGTTTCGTTGAAGATCATTTAATATTTCATACGCTTCTCCAGTTGTTAATAGCTTCTATTAACTGATTTTTAATTCTCAAACCTAGTGCAACAGTAGCATAAATGATTATTAAGGAAATCTTTCATCTTTAGTTTGATCCACTGTTTAGTGTGTGCGCATGGTTACTCCCAATGTCACATCTAGCACTAGATACTCTGCTATCCACCTGTGCGAAGTAAGTTGCCTTTTCAACGTGTCTTATAATGATGGAATCACACAGTAAACTGTTTTGCCTGTCTGCCAAGTTTGAATATAAGGTTTTGGCCAAAATCCACAATGTAGCTCATTGGTTTTCCTTGGAAATAATAATACATTGACTCTTCTAAACCAGTGTGCTACGTCATTGCATCCATTTCCTCATCAGCGATGGAAATGACTCAAGTTTGTCAGCTCTTGCAAATAATAGTTTTGTGAAAACTCATATACACATACTTATTTGCGTTAGGGTTCCATTTCCTTTCGAAACACATCTATGTGTAGAAATGCTGTTCTGATATAAATTTTATTTCTCTCTTTTTGAAAACAAATTCCACAGATTTTACTAAAGACAGTTATATTCGTTGTTTGTTGCATTCTTTTTAGTGATAGCTATCTGAATAACAATGTTCAGCTAAGCACAAATGGAGAGTGCAATGTTCATATAAAAACTTGCAAAGATATGTACATACATGATGTAAATGCATATATAATTATAGGTTTGTTAAATCAAAATGCATTTAAAATATTCATATATAATTCCATATGTATTTATCCCCTATAAAAATTTAGAGAATTATTCTGTATACTCTATATGCATCCTTGGAAAGAGTACTAGCTAATAATGCAATCAGCACATACAATGGTGAGCCTCTCCCTATGGTAAATGTCATTTAAACATTGTCAACAATTGTATCTCTTTTCAAAACTGTTGCCTGTAAAATGATTAAAAAGCAGTAAGTAGAACATATCAGAATGGGAATGAAATCTAGACAGTGTGATTCTTTTCAAGCTGTGGTCACACAGTTAAGGGGAAACAAATCTGGAAAGAAAAATTATTAATTTTAAAATTCACTATTTGTATGTAACTAACATTGCATGAACTCAAAATGTACTTTAAAGGGAAGAAATTGTTTTTAATACGTAATTCATGGTTGGTGAATGAAATTTTTATTTTTGATACAATAATATAAATGAAAATAAAAATGTTGTAAGGTATGCTATACTTTTGATAAGGTTAAGATATTCATTTTAAAATAAATATACACAATACCTATCAATTGAAAACCAAATTTGTACATCTGAATAATTTAAGCAACAACTGAGTATAAATGTAAACAAATATTAACAGGCAAAATTTGCTGATTACTTCGCTTAAAGAGAATAAGCATTACTCTGCAAATAACTGGTCTAGACTAAATATAATATCCAATCTCCAATCAATATATTTTACATGCTTTGAAGAAAAGTATTTTTAATGTAATTCACATTTAGTCAAATGTGTTCTACAGGGCTCAGCAAAAAATACCCAAGACAGACAGAGGTCATAGACCTTTACAAAGATAGAATATGAGTATATGAATATACTTTATACACTTTTATTCCTGATTCTCTTTGAAAAAGCACATAGGAGTTGGAATATGAAGAGACAGCCTTTGAAAACAGACTAATGCACAAATATCTCATAATTCATTTGCTACTAATATCTGTGAGGATAAATATATGTGTTTCTTTTTTAAAATCTGAATGTAATTTACTCTCTTCATTAAACAATTTGGAAAAATAAGTACACATCTAAATTGATAAAATAATAGCAATATGGTAAGTCACATAATCTTGCTTTAATGTATATTTCTATATATTTGTTAATATTAATGCATGCTATATGTATACATAATAGCCCATCTTTCCATGTTGACTAATGTTATGATAACATATTAACAAAATATATTGTCTGTTTTGTAATCTATAATATATATTAATTTTTTCACCTTTTCCAGTTATATATGCACACAATTTTGAAATTTTAATGTTCACTCTTTATATACTTTACATATTATATATATATATATATATATATATATATATATATATATATATATATATATAGCCTACACAGTAAAATTCAATGGTTTTCAATTTAGACTCTATCTTCTCTTAGTTTAGTTTGTACTGATTTGATTAAGCATCATGATAACTTGTGTGAATTATAAGTTCCTTAGTTTTTCTTCATATAAATACATAGTCAAGCGCAAACTCATTAGAAACTTCAACAAGGTTATTTATCCAAGAAATATGTGTTCAGATGTATTTTCAGACCTATCAACAACTCTGCATGTGTTTTCATCTTTTTTATAACTATGACAACCATACCTAACTGATTAGAACAACGTTTTGCTTAAATGTGTTCGTCTCCAATATAATATATCCCTACTGTAGCTTCCCCTTCTCTCCGATTCCAATATCTCCTTTTTAACCCACATGCACTTCCTCCCCTACATTTCTCCCCCAGAAAAGAGAAGGCTTTTCTAGGATGTCAACCAAACACCATACAACCAGAAAAAAATACCAATCCCAAATCCTTGCTTGAGGTGGCTCTAGGAATCCTGGAAATATGTCCCAATAACAGGCAGAAAGAGTGAGAGACACCCTCACTCCTACTGTTAGAAATCCCACCAAAATGTAAGCTGACAATCTTAACATGTGTTTAAAGGCCCTTTGTAGCACAGACTCATTCAGGCTTCATTATTGCCACCTCAGTCTCTGTGAGCCCCTATTAGCCATGCTTAGATGATTCTGGGAACTGTGCTCTAAGGTGTCCTTGACCCCTCTGGCTCCCGAAATACTTTCTCTTCATCTTCTGCAGTGTTCCTGATGGGAAACTCCAATCTTCACTTTCTCCCTGCTTAATACTTCACTGTGCTTCTCTGTATCTGCTCCCATAAGCTGCAAAAGGATCTTTCAAACGCTGGATCACCAACCAGCCAGCATACACCAGCTGATATGAGGGCCCCAACACACATACAGCAGAGGATTGCCAGTTCTGGACTCAGTCAGAGAAGATGCACCCTAATCCTAAGACATGGGGCCTCAGGGAGTGGGGAGGTTTTGTAGGGTGGTGTCATGGGGACATCCTCTTGGAGATAGGTGGAGGATGTGGAACAGTCAGAAGGTGGACTGGGAAGAAGATAAAGTCTGGAATGTAAAAAAAAAAAAAAAAAAGATTAAAGAACAAAAAAAATCAGTTTTTGTTGTTGTTGCTTTTATTTTGTTATGTTTTTCTTGTTTGTGGTTTTATTTATTTATTTATTTATTTATTTATTTATTTATTTATTTATTTATTTATTTTGGCCAGTTGTGTTTGGTTCTACCCTAAGTGTCTGGGCTACCCAGGTTCCATTTATTGGTCATTTATGCACTATTGGGCATGGGTTTTCTCTTCTGGCATGGGCTTCAATTAACCTCTTTTATTGGTTGGCCACTTCTAGAAGTTCTGCACCACCAGTGTGCTAGTACATATTGCTGGAAGGACAGATTGTGGATGGAAATGTTTGTGGCTGGTCTGCTGTCCTGGTCCCATCACTGGGAGCCTTACTTGGTTATAGAAGATGGATATTTCAGGATCCTAAGGGTTCTTCCTAAGGTCACCTTCATAGAGTCTAGTGAGTTTTGACTGCACTAGGTTTGCACATACACTCCCAAATGCCCTAAAATTCACACCAGCCAAGCATGCCCAATCTCATCTCATCAGAACAGGTATAGCCATGACTAGTGAAAAACGCTGATGGCCAAGAACTCAGCACAGCTGGTTGACAGTCCACCAAAACTGAGTCAAATGCAGTGTGTGTTATTGTTCTTTTACCTTGTGTTTCTGTTCTCAACATGTTAAATGTCTAGGGGATTTAATGCATTATGATTTATTTATATGTCTTTTCTCAGAAAAATTATATTTGCTCTCAATAAAGTAAACTTATCTGGCCTTACTGAAGAGTCTTCCTTGCACTTGCAATTGTGAATAGCATAAAAAGTGGGATAGCCCCAAAGAAAACAAATGACTAGAACAAGTCGGCCTGCAGCCTGGGAGGGCTTTCAACTTCACTTATAAGCATTGAGGGAGGAGTGGGGGAGTGGTTGGGGGAGCATCGTTATAGAGGCAAAGGGAAGTGGCAAGAGGGGAAAATGAGATGGGGGTGGGTCTTGGAAGGGTAACTGAGAAGGAGGATATCATTTTAAAAGTATATGAATAAAATGATTAGTAAAAAATAAGTTGTATTTCAACCACTATGCATTGCTCAAGGCTTCAGAACTTACCTAGACTGACTCAGATATTTTTCTATATGTTGAGTGTTTTATTTGCCTGAAGAATACAATGTCATATGTCATAAATGCTCATGTAGTCTAAAATGATAAGATTGACAATACTTTCTCTGTACTAGTAACAGGTGTACGGGGATATAATGACATGATCTGTACTTCTCTTAAAATCATAAGCTTGCTTTTTTTGTGGAATCTGTAAGTAAAAAAACATACTGGTTGTTAGTCAGAGATGAAAGATTCACCCACCCATGGTCTCTGCCTGAATTTTTCCATTACTCCCCTCTATTTATTCCTTATCTCCTCTGTTGTGACATGTCTGAGCCTTGGGAGTGCCCTCCAGCATAGAACAACTTAAAGAGGGCATCTCTATTTAGATAGACTGTTGTATTATTTTTCATCAGGCAGAACATTGCACCTTCTCTGGTGGCACTAGTGTTTGAGGTGATGTTAAACTTCATTGAGTGTTTGAAGCACAGTGAAAGGAAACTTCTTTTTTATTAGATATCTTCTTCATTTACATTTCAAATGCTATCCTGAAATTCCCCTATACCCTACCCCCCCACGCTGCTCCCCAACCTACTCACTCCTTCTTCCTGGTCCTGGCAATCCCCTGTACTGAGGCATACAATCTTCACAAGACCAAGGGCCTCTCCTCCCATTGATGGCCACCTAGGCCATAAGGACACATGCTCCACTATGTCTTAGCAGCCTTATTTATAATATCCAGAAGCTGGAAAGAATCCAGATGCCCCTCAACAGAGGAATAGACACAGAAAAAAAAAGCTTCTTAATCTATGCCTCTTTGGGAGTTTTGAAGAAATTTGACTTCTTAGAAAAGGAACTGCTTTGAGAATCTGAAATTATACCTGTATGTATATCTTTTCAGCAATAAAGTATGAGTAGAGAATACAAATAATAAGAAGAAATTTTTATTAACTTCTTTAACAATGAAATTCAAAGCGTAGTTTACACCCTGAAGTAATGGCGAGATAGCTTGAAGCATTTATGGTAAGCAAGATATTTAAAAATGAACCTTCAGAAGAGGAAGACATGCCTGTAGGATTTGTTTTGCCAGAGGTATTTGAAAAAATAACAACAGCAACAAAAATAATTTTGCACACCTTTTTAAAAACTGAGTTTACAGTAAGGTTATACAAAGCTTTAAAAATGTCCTAGAATATGAGAACTACTTTATGTTATTATAATGAACAGTCCATAAAATACTATAAGTTCTTATATTAGGAATCAGTATAGATCATACTTTTTTGAAATGTTTGCAAAGTAGAGAATTCAGCAAGAAACCATTGATTAGTTTCTGAGTTATTTCTACTGCCAACATTAAATGAGAAATAACATGACTGAATTTCTATTGTCTAAAGATACAGTGGTTCAGTTGTGTTGAGGGGATGTTTTTCTATCATAACAAACTTCTTTAAACTTCTAAAATGCCTTACTCATGGCCTTGAAAGTAAACTCCTGAATCTACATAGAGCTTCAAGGTGTGGAACCCAGAAACCACCCAATACTGAGGAAATGTTGATATAAGCACAATTTCAAAACTTTCAGAAAGAAATAATAACTTTTAATCAAAAGATTAAAATTATTTTAAAGGCTATGTGTCATGCTAAGGAAATATTTCATTATATAAACCCTCAGTTAGAAAAACCAGTAAAAATACAAGTATTCAATAAAAAATGTCATTAGTTTACAATTTTTTTGTCTCTCTATCTCTGTGCTTTCCTGTTAAAAGCACAGTTTGGTTTTCCTTGCCTCATTTATGTAGACAGCAACTGGCCATAGATTTTGGAGGAGTTTACTAGTGAGCCAAGAGAAATCAAATTGATGAATGAGAGAATACAAGGAATAGACTCAAGAATATATCCATAGTGATGAATATTCTCCATATAGGAACCATCATATACTTACACTACTTCCCAATACTTGCATGATATTACTAAAACTTTAAGAAATGTATTCAACAGTAGAACAAAGTCCTCATGATTTAGCCTCCCTTGAGATTCTTTAGTAGGTGTGCTTTATTCATCTCTTAAATGTATCTTGTTCTAACCAAGTGGTCAATCAAAATTAAGCTACAATATTCTGAAGAAAGAAATCTTTGGTTCCAATGTAAATCATCATCTTTTCTGAAGAATAGCATTTTTCCTTCCATTCATTTTTCCTGACTACTATACTACCTCTCCTCCACATCATCACTGCATAATAAAAACTGGATCTTCGCATGTACCTGTTTCACATAATCTGCCAGCAAGTAACAGAAACAACCACATTTCTCATAGATCTCCCTCATGTGTACAGTGCATGGTGTCCTTAAAGATACTACAATGGACTTCATTCCATATAAGTTTCAAGATTGAATAATAGTATACTGGAAAATAATAATTATCTTCTACATTTTTATTAAAAAATGCTAGAATTTATGCATAATTTAATTTTGGCAATAGTTATATTGAATAATAGTATTCTTAAATATTTTCTATATATTACCAATTTTCAGATTAATACAATTCTGATACCTATGATGTAAATATTTTGAACACAAGGAATTAAAATAAGCATTTACAAAATTTGGGTAAAAAACTATGGCTCCATTTTACTTTTGAAATATCTCAAACTCCAATACTTAAGAAACAATAGACATAAAGTGACGGGAAATTTTACTTTACATTTGATAATGATGGCAGTAAAGAGAATGTCTAGGTTCATCAAGCTAAACATATTGGCAATTCATATTCAGAAGTTTTACATCTTCACTCTCTGGTAGAATGTGTTCCTTCTTGGAAAACATTTTTTTTTCATGTTAAAGGTCTTGCACACACATTAAAAAGTTTAAAAAAACTATATTCTATTTACTTCTACTTTATTTTAAATATAGATTAAACTCGATTTTATTTTGCAAAGATAAAATGGATTCTATTCTACATTAAATATTTATGTTTATTTCTTGCTATTGACTTGTGACCTCATACATCAGCTTATGTTCACCTCCTGCTTTTGCGGCTGCGGGCATTGTTCAGCTGATCTGTTATAATATCAACTGCTTTCTAATCTACATTGTTTATAAGGTCAAACTTCCAGTATCACGATGTTAATGTGCCCATATAAAATATGTATAAACCATACTTAATTGAAGTGGTTTTTATATTCAAACAAACAATGCCTCTCTACAGGAAGGAGATGTGGTTTCACATAGTATAGTTCTATTTGATTTGATGTAAGCTATTTCAACAGTCTGCACATTCATCATCTCCAGGAGTTTGTTCTTAAGAATTGTCTGAAGCTTTCAAAGATATTCCTGTAAATTTATCCCAGTAAATCCATTGCTTATTCGAATATTAAGCAATATCTGAGATATTAAGTAAACTTTTGAGTTAAAAAACTTATTACTCACATTTTAGCACTTTGTATACAATGAAATACATGTATAATAATGAAAATTACATTTTTTTCCTTATCATAATCTTGGCAAATCCTGACAAAATATTAGGTGAACAGGGTTCAGGAGACATAGTTATATAATCCTCATCTTAGAAAGCTTAACTTAAAGGATCATTAGTTCAAGGCCAGCCTGAACTGTGTAGTGATAGTATGTAACAAACAAAAACAAAACACAAAATTCTAACTAATGCTTCCATATTAACTAGAGGAAAGTATTCTGGTGTGGTATGGTGTGGTGTGGTGTGTGTGTGTGTGTCTGTGTCTGTGTGTGTGTGTGTCTCTGTGTGTCTGTGTCTGTGTCTGTGTGTGTGTGTGTGTTTATGTCTGTGTGTGTGTGTCTGTGTGTGTGTGTGTGTGTGTGTGTCTGTGTGTGTGTGTGTGTGATGTACTAGTTAGCAAAGTTTTTAGAAACATATGCCTGTGTGTATGTATAGACTACAGAGGTTGATGTTGGACTTCCTGTCTTTCTCTCTGTGTCTGTCTCTCTCATTGCACATGAAGCTAATAGATTTGGTGAGCCTGGTTAAATCTTGATTTGTAAGAATGTGCCTGTCTGCAATTTACCCAGCAAATAATGATAGGGAATTTGGGCAATTCGAATTCTGGTCCATGTTTGAATGAAAACGGGTGGGTAGGGGAGTGGGGGTTGGTGGGTATGGGGGACTTTTGGTATAGCATTGGAAATGTAAATGAGCTAAATACCTAATAAAAAATGGAAAAAAAAAAAGAAAACCATTTCTGGACTGAGCCACCTCCCATGTCTCAGAAAATAATCTTTTTAAGAACTCCACATTCATATTCCATATGATTTATCATTGGATGAGATGAAATTACATTAGCAACATAACATCCTCTTGTATTTGTATAAAAGAAACATTCAGTTTTCCAAGGGAAAAATAAAAATAATTATTCATTATGATTTCAAGATTGGGTTTAACTATGACTAATGTATACATAGTCAATATGTATATGCAGGAACAGATTATGCATGTTAATTTACTTTCTTATTCACACAAAAATAATGGATCCTCAATATCATTCACGCACTTTAATAGAATTTGCCAGTGTGGAAGCTTAGTAAGAGCTGTCAGATCTGACACAGCATAGTGATATTTCCCACCTCATAATTGGACCAATATAGCAGTTATGTCTCACCTGCCCTTCTGCCACTTCCACTTAAAACATTTCCCTACTTCTCTTCGTGGTTTTGGTGCTATTTCAATTTTTCATTACAACAGTATAAATCTTAGATAGGGTTCCTTTCCTATTTTCAGACACATGCTCTCATTTTTCCTATTGTTAGCCATTATTTATTAAACAGTATAATGCAACATCTAAATGGAAAAAGAAAACTTCATTTGCAAGGTCTGAAACACTGACAGGGTTTCACATTATTTTAACATTCATTCACCTGAAAAAGCAGAGGGCATCAGGATGGTTTGAGAATTATATGAGATACAAAATGTGAACTGGTATGGAAATCAGAAGAACATTGGTAAGAGCCATTATTTCATGATCTAAACACTCAGGATTAAAACTAGTCACTAATGCTAGGCATCATGTAGATAAAGGTGATTTAAAACATATATAAGGATGTTTTCTTTATTTACATTGCAGGTTTTATCCCCTTTCCTCATTTTCCCTCCCAAAACCCCTTATTCCATCCCTCATCCACCCTTTCCCTGCTCACTAAACAACCCACTCCCACTTCCCTGTCCTGGCATCCCCTATACTGGCCCATCAAGCCTTCACAAGACCAAGGGCCTCTCCTCTCACTGATGTCCCACAAGGCCATCCTCTGCCACATATGTGGCTGGAAACATGGGTTCCTTCATGTGTACTTTTTGGTTGGTGGTTTAATCCCTAGGAGCACTTGGGGTGCTGGTTGGCTCATATTATTGTTCCTCCTATGGGACTTCAAACTCCTTCAGCTCTTTGTGTCCTTTCTTTAGCTCTTCCATTGGAGATCCTGTGCTCAGTCCAATGGTTGGCTGTGAGCATCCACTTCTGTATTTGTCAGGCACTGGCAGAGCCTCTCAGGAGACAGCTATATCAGGCACCTGTCAGCAAGCTCTTGTTGGCATCCATAATAATATCTGGGTTTGGTAAGTATGGGATGGATCCCCAGAAGGGACAGTCACTGGATGGCCTTTCCTTCAGTTTCTGTTCCAAACTTTGTCTCTGTATTTCCTCCCATCAGTATTTTGATCCCTCTTCTAAGAAGGGCATAAGTATCCACACTGTGGTCTTCCTTATTCTTGAGCTTCATGTGGTCTATGAATTGAATCTTGGGTATTCCCGAACTTCTGAGCCAATATCCAGTTGTCAGTGAGTGCATACCATGTGTGTTCTTCTGTGACTGGGTTACCACACTCAGGAAGATAATTTTTAGTTCCATCCATTTGTCTAAAACCTTCATAAATTCATCATTTTTAATAGCTGAAAAGTACTCCATTATGTAAATATACCACATTTTCTGTAGTCATTCCTTTGTTGAAGGATGTCTGGGTTCTTTCCAGGTCCTGACTCTTATAAATAAGGCTTCTATGAACATAGTGGAGCATGTGTCCTTATTACATGTTGAAGCATCCTCTGAGTATATGCACAGTAGTGGTATATCTGGGTCATCAAGTAGTACTATGTCTAATTTTCTGAGGAACTGCCATATGGATTTTCAGAGTGGTTGTACAAGCTTGCAATCCCACCAGCAATGGGTGAGTGTTCCTCTTCTCCACATCCTTGCCAGCATCTGCTATCACTTGAATTTTTTATCTTAGCCATTCTGACTGGTGTGAGGTGGAATCTCAGGGTTGTTTTGATTTTAATTTCCCTGATTGCTAACAATGTTGAACATTTCTTTAGGTGCTTCTCAGCCATTCGTTATTCCTTGGTTGAGAATTCTTTGATCAACTCTGTATCCCATTTTTAATAGAGTTATTTTGGTTCTCTGGAGTGTAACTTCATGAGTTCTTTGTATATATTGGATAGCAGCCCTCTATCAGATGTAGGGTAGGTAAAGATATTTTCCAAATCTGGTGGTTGCTGTTTTGTCCTATTGACAGTGTCCTTTGCCTTACAAAAGCTTTGCAATCCTACGAGGTGCCATTTATCAAATTTTGGTCTTAGTGCATAAGCTATTTGTATTCTGTTCAGTAGATTTTCCCCTTTACCCATGTGCTAGAGGCTCTTCCCCACTTTCTTTTCTATTTGTTTCAGATCAGAAATTGAAGGCTCATACCTAAACATAGTAAAAGCAGTATATAGCAAACCAGTCTCCAATATCAAACTAAATGAAGGGAAACTTGAAGCAATACCACTAAACCAGAGACTAGATGCTGCCTTTTTTCCACTGGTTTTAGCTCCCTTGTCAAAGATCAAGTATACTCTATTCCTATCTATTCAATATAGTATTCTAAGTCCTAGCCAGAGCAATTAGACAACAAAAGGAGGTCAAAGTGATACAAATTGGAAAGGAAGAAGTCAAAATATCACTATTTGCAGATGACATGATAGTATACTTAAGTGACCCCCAAAATTCCACCAGAGAACTCCTAAACGTGATAAATATCTACAGTAAAGTGGCTGGATATAAAATTAACTCAAACAAATCAGTGGCCTTTCTCTACTCAAAGGATAAACAGGCTGAGAAAGAAATTAGGGAAACAACACCCTTTAAAATAGTCACAAATAATAGAAAATACCTTGGTATGACTCTAATCATCAAGTGAAAGATCAGTATGACAAGAACTTTAAGTCTATGAAGAAAGAAATGGAAGAAGATCTCAGAAGATTGAAAGATCTCCCATGCTCATGGAATGGTAGGATTAATATTGAAAATGGCCTATAGGTGGAACAACATTCTGAAATAACCAGTACCCCAGAGCTCTTGACTCTAGCTGCATATGTATCAAAAGATGGCCTAGTCGGCCATCACTGGAAAGAGAGGCCCATTGGACACGCAAACTGTATATGCCACAGTACAGGGGAACGCCAGGGCCAAAAAAAAAAAAAAATGGGAATGAGTGGGTAGGAAAGTGGGGGGGGGGAGGGTATGGCGGACTTTTGGGATAGCATTGGAAATGTAATTGAGGAAAATATGTAATAAAAAAAATAAAAAATAAAAATAAAAAAAAAGAAAATGGCCATCTTGCTAAAAGCAATCTACAGATTCAATGCAATCCCCATAAGAACTCCAAATCAATTCTTCATAGAGTAAGATAGAGCAATTTCTAAATTCATCTGGAATAACAAAATAACCAGGATAGCGAAAAGTCTTCTCAACAATAAAAGAAACTCTGGTGGAATCACCATCCCTGACCTCAATCTGTACTAGAGAGCAATTGTGATAAAAACTGCATGGTACCGGTACAGTGACAGGCAGGTTGATCAATGGAATAGAATTGAAGACCCAGAAATGAACCCACACACCTATGGTGACTTGATCTTTTACAAAGGAGCTAAAACCATCCAGTGGAAAAAAGACAGCATTAAAAAAAAATGGTGCTGGTTCAACTGGCATTTAGCATGTAAAAGAATGCAAATGGATCCATTCTTGTCTCCTGGTACAAAGCTCAAGTCGAAATGGATCAAGGAACTCCACATAAAACCAGATACACAGGAAATTTTTTGACAAATGAGGGTAAAAGTAACTTTTATTTGCCTGTAGTAATTGACAACTAGGACCCTTACTCTCTCTATCTGCTAACCTAGGCCTGATTTTTGGATGTTTCTAGCCAAATCTGATCTGGGCCTAAAATGTTTTCAGCCTCTGAGAGTTACTGCTCAATGAGCTCACCCTGTCTTATTCTTTCTGATCTGTGGCTTGCTTATTCAATTCAGTTGTTTTGGTTTAAACTCCTCCCTATGTTGACAGTTTAAGTCCACTTTCTCTTTTAAGTAGCCTCTCATTTTTCTCTATTCTTGTAAGGGTTGGGGCATATCCTATTCTGTCAAATATTTCTCAGATTTGTTACTTTGTCTGGCTCTCAATTAGACATCTCTTTAAAACATGGTACTGACTTCGACAAACTAACTTTACCTTAATTAAGGGTGTGTAGTAAGGGCATGTCTGTATTTCAGCCAGAGTAGCTGTGTTGACAGATTAAAGACTGGTAGAATTCTTCATTAAAACTCTTTGTACTTGCCCCTTTTGGCTTTATTAATGAAGCTATTTACTTATTTAAAATATAGTGCATTCAGTCTATTCCACAAGGAACTATGTGTATTTGCATTGTTTATCTGATCTTGACTTACTTTCTCCCACTCCCCCTTTTTGGCCCTGGCATTCCCCTGTACTGGGGCATATAAAGTTTGCAAGTCCAATGGGCCTCTCTTTCCAGTGATGGCCGACTAGGCCATCTTTTGATACATATGCAGCTAGAGTCAAGAGCTCCGGGGTACTGGTTAGTTCATAATGTTGTTCCACCTATAGGGTTGCAGATCCCTTTAGCTCCTTGGCTACTTTCTCTAGCTCCTCCATTGGGAACCCTGTGATCCATCCATTAGCTGACTGTGAGCATCCACTTCTGTGTTTGCTAGGCCCCGGCATAGTCTCACAAGAGACAGCTACATCTGGGTCCTTTCAATAAAATCTTGCTAGTGTATGCAATGGTGTCAGCGTTTGGATGCTGATTATGGGGTGGATCCCTGGTGGGGGTGGGTGGGTATGGGGGCCTTTTGGTTTAGCATTGGAAGTGTAAATGAGCTAAATAACTAATAAAAAATGGAATAAAAAAAGAATATTATCTATTTCTCTTTGATTTTCCACTTTGGTTGTTTGCCATTTTATACAGTATGTCCTTGTGATTCTCTTAATTTCCCTAGTGTTTGTTGTTATGTGCCTTCAACTGTCCCAAAGAACCAACCCCATTTTTTTTTGTTTGGATTTTTGTTGTTGTTGTTGTTTTTTGATGCTTTCTATTGCTTTATTTATTTTAGCCCTCAGTTTGATTATTTCCTGACATCTAAAAAGGATACTTTAATATCTAGGTTCTCCTGCAAAGAATTTGACAGATATTTATATACTGGGCCATTCTCTGTTCCCTTGAAGCTATTCTTTATGTTTTTAATACAGAATATATGTAAGTATAGCTGTACCTTGGAGATAAGGTATTAATTACTACAACACATGTTGAAAATACCATGTTGATGATGCATTTAAGTACTTAGCTTATCAACCTGACAGTTTAGAAACACACCATATTTCAAAGTATAAAGTGTTTAGTTTTTTCATCAAAAGGCTGACTAAGAGCTCTGACTCACTGGATATATCTAACAAGCCTTGGAATAAAGCCAAGATTAAAATATTGAATTTGGGTTTCTGCTTCTGTACTGCTATATTATTACAAATTAGAAAAATCTTTGTCAAAGTACAGTGTTTGATGGAGCATAGAAGCTTCAAATAAATGGCTGTTCCATTTGACAAAATTGTCAATAATAATGTTTTGAATTAATGTAGTCAACAACAAGAATGAATGGGAAGTTTAAGATAGCAATAATTCAAATGGTAGGTGTGGTGGTTTGTATATTCTTGCACCAGGGAGTGGCACCATTTGGAGGTATGGCCTTGTTGGAATAGGTATGACCTGGTAGGAGTAGGTGTGTCACTGTGGGTATGGGCATAAGATCCTCCTGCTAGTTGCCTGGGAAGTCAGTTTTCCACTAGCTGCCTTTGGATGAAGACATAGAAATCTCAGCTTAGCTCTGCCTGTGCCATGCCTGCCTGGTTACTGCCATGTTCCCACCTTGATGATAATGGACTGAACCTCTGAACCCTTAAGCCAGCCCCAATTAAAGGTTGTTTTTTAAAGACTTGCCTTGGACATGGTGTCTGTTCACAGCAGTAAAACCATAACTAAGACATAAGTTGGTACCAGAAGTGGGAAATTACTGTGATAGGCCTGACCATGCTTTTATTTGAAAGAATGTGGATTTCGGGACTTTGGATTTGGAACATAGTAGAATGCTTTAAATGGGGCTTAATGGGTCATCCTAGTAGGAATATGGAAGACTTTGTTGCTGGGAGTAATTTGAACTGTGTTGACCTGGCCCAAGAGATTTCAAAAGAGAAGAATATCAGAATGTGGCATAAAGACTGTTTTTGTGTTATTTTGGTGAAGAATGTGGCTACTTTTTGCCCTTGTTTGAAAAGTCTGCCTAAGGCTAAGGTGAAGAGACTCAGATTAATTGCATTGAAACTTTTAAAAATGCCCAGCAAAGACTTTGTTCTCTGGTTAAGACTTATGAACAGAAGTTTGAACAAGCACAGCAAGCCAGTAAAGAAACATCTCTTCATGGCTTATGCATCAGCTCCTGCTTTCTGGTCTGCTTGAGTTCCAGTCCTGACTTCCTTTGGCTATGAACTTACAGTATGGAACTGTAAGCTTAATAAACCGTTTCCTCCCCAACTTGCTTTTTGGTCATGATGTTTGTGCAGGAATAGAAATCCTGACGAAGACAGTAGGTAAGTTGTGGCAATATAAATGTCCTGGATGTATCTAAATGCCGTGGATACTGCAGATAAAAATAACAGGAAGAAAGAACACTAAAACCATGGAAGCAAGTATGTTGACTGCAAATTTGCAGATCTCACTCTTTCCCATTAAAGCCATTCCCCCAAATCTTTTCACTGTCGCTGTAACAGACAACCTGCCTCAGTCTCCTTCCCTTAAGGCAACCATCTAGAGTGGATCACACAGATCTTCCCCTCTTCTTGACCATCTCAGCTCATTGCTTTGTTCCATCACTCAATCTCAATAGACATTCCCTGAAAAACTTCAAGCCAGAAAAGTAGATACACTACACCAGATTTTCACTCTCCCTCCTCTCCACTATATCTAAGTACCAAGTTTTATCTCCAGCTCTGTAGCAACCTACCTACTGAGGCCTCTCCAAACTCATTGCCCTCATTTCCTGAGAACTGTCCTGATCCCAGTGTAATTTCATCCTTTGCTTCTTCTTGTGTATCTCCTGAGTCCTTGATTACTAATTGTCAGCTATCAATAGTCAGGAATGCACTTTACACAGAACCCCTAGAGGCCACAAATATCGTGATTCCAGAAGAATTTTCCACCAGATAACACATAGACAACACACTCACCTAAGAACCAACAACATCAATAGAAAACAAGGAACAAAACAACAACCTTCACAGACAAAACCTGATATAAGGGTCAAGCACTATAATCTCCCCAAACACATATTCATAGAGGTCAGGGTAAAAGCACAACCATTGACTGCCTGGACAAAATGAATGCACTAGAGCCCCAAAGACCTAAAACAGTAGAGCCTAAGTTGAGCACCATAACTGAAGCAGAAAAGCTTTCTAAGATATCACATACTCATACATAAAGATTTATGAACTAAGTCTTAACTACAATAAAATGATTCAGAACTATTGTGTCTGAAGAACTATGAAGTGTTTAGTATACTTAATCAAATTGATTACATTGACATTTAATTCTATACTTTTTAGAGACTTTAAATGTTATTTGTACATAGTGTTAAAGAATACTTATGAAACTGTAAAATATACTAAATATATATTAAGTTCATTAGTGTGTAAGTATATTAAAAGTTTATGAAAGCTATAAGTAAAAAGAACTAAGTAAACAAACAAAAACCAACCAAACAACCAAACAACCAAACAACCAAACAAAAAAATGCACTTGACTTCTCAATGGAAAGTATCAAAGTCAGAAGATCCTGGACTGAAGGACTTCAGACTCTCAGAGACCATAGATGCCAGCCAATACTAATATACCCAGAAAAATATTTAATCATAGTAGAAGGACAAAATCAATATTTCCAAGATAAAACTAACTTTAAGGAATTTCTATTTAAAATTCAGCCCTATTAAAAGAATTATAAGGAAAATTCTAACCTAATGATGATGACCACAACCAAGAAAATAGAAGAAATAAATAATTCCAAACCAGCACTTCAAAGAGAGGAAGCACAAACCACCACAACGACAAACAAACAAATCAATAGCTAACAAGAATTAACAAAACCTGCTCCTAGACATTTCTCCCAATATCAATGATCTCAATTCCCTGATAAAATGGATGCAAAGGCAGAGTGCATCCAGGAAACACATCAAGGCTAGACATCACCCAGGATGAAAAGATGGAAAAATATTCTTCATTGGATCTGAGAAGCAGATGCTGCATATCCATTTCAGTATCTTGAGAAAATAGACTTCAACAAAAAGATATCTCATTAGAAGAGATAAGGATGGACACAACATACTTATCAAAGAAAAGTCTCAAGGAAGACGATCCAAGATTTTGTTTTTGTATTTGATTTATTTTGTTTTGATTTGTTTTTCTGTTCTAAAAAAACCTTTACTTTTATCTGGTCCAAGAGATGAAAAGGGCTCCAGAGCTTTTACACAGCTGCCAAGTGGCTTTAGATGTTCATTCAGTTGGAGGTCCTGGACATGGCTGGTGCAGAACAGAAAGAGCCCATTTGAAGGTGAGGAGGTACCTTAGTCATTCCGCAAAATGAGGCCCTCAAAGAGTTACTTGTTCATAGTTGGCTCAGGCAGACTAGTCTGTGTTGGCTGTGGCTCACCCAGCTTACATAGGTTGGTCAGGTGGTTTTCCATGTTCTTCATCAGCTTGAACACTTCAATTCACAGCAAGATTTACTTCAATGCAGGAAGTAGTTTTCCAAGAAGTCACAGAGATGAGGTTTTGTGCGGGCAGAACCCAGAGAATGAAGATCCAAAAGGGCTTGGTTCAGTTCTTCTCCAGGACCAAGGCAGCTTCCGTGGCGTCCTAGATTTTGCCACTACTCATCTTGAGATGGCTTCTGCATATCATGAAAGAGTTCATGGCCCCTGTATAAACTTGAGTAGACCTGTGGTACCCTCGTAATTCTCTGCCAATTCGAGGAATAAGTGGCCTACACCCTCCAAAGCGACATCATCCCGACAATACTCCTCCCTGCAGGACTCAGGGAACCCCATGGAAGAGGGAAGGAAAGATAGTAAGAGCCAGAAGACACAAAGCAAACAAGTGCTCTAAATCAACATAAAGTGTGTACATAAGATCTCACAGGTACTGAGGCACCTGAATTCTTCTACAGCATTTGGAGTTCTAGAGTTGATATAAATGGGTGCTTACTCAATTGTTAACCCCTCGAAAATGAAAATTTAGCTTCCTCCCATCAAGTCTCACTAGGTGAAAATACCAAAAAATGAACTCAATAGCATCTTTGGAGGCATGCCAGATTTTTCTTTCTCTCTCTCTTTCTTTCTTTCTTTCTTTCTTTCTTTCTTTCTTTCCTTCCTTCTTTCTTTCCTTCTTTCTCTTTTTTCCTGTAATTTTATCTGATTATTTTTATTTTATTTTAACATAGAAATATTTTTCTTCTCTCTCTTATTTTTACTCTATAGCTCATTTGCGTATATATATATATATATATATATATATATATATATACACACACACACACATAGGCTTTCCTTTTTGCTTTTATATGGCATTCCCGAATGGGCGAATAGGGTGAATAGGTGGGTCTCTATTTCTTGTACCTTCTTTGGGGATCTTTTTTGTTTTTTCTAATTCTGATGCATTTGGTTTTTGTCTTACTATATTATATTTTATTATTGTTCTAATAAGCCCATGTCTCTTCTAATGAGAGACATAGATGAGGTCAATGGAGATGGAGAGAGCATAGGTGCTGAGGTGGAAGGAGAGAGGTGAGGAAGGGAAACCATAATCTGAATACATTGTGTGAGAATGCCATAAAAAGTAACAAAATGAAAATCAGTATATTTACCCAAGACAAAGAATGAACCACCTAGGGCTATCTGAGTATCATTAGAAGAATCTGACTACGTCTACAATATAGCAAATTCTGAACATGAGCAATACACTTAACAAAATGTCTATGCTTCAAATTTTCTAGAAGCAGATATATCACTCAAAGTCTCTGTATTGATTTTTATCTCATAGAAATTTGACCTTTGAAGAATGTTTTGTAAATACTACCACTGAAATGGAAAATCATAATAGTGCTATCTCAAAAACTCAATGGATTTCATCCTTACTTGTCAGAACACAAGAGGATGAAAGTATTGTTGGGTTAAATGGTGCAAATGACAGGATTTGACAATTTGACATAAAGAGTTATAGAGATGGTGAAGCCCAATATAGGAACTGGAAGTAAGAGTGTTACTCAATTTGAGTCATCTAAAGTAATAACTGAAGTTAGTTTATGAGATTACTGTGGGCACAAGCCAGGTTCTAGATATGAAATACACACATTAGATGACTCAGAAAGAGTGCTATGGGAAGCATGCACTGACATCACGGAAGTAGCACCTCACTAAGCACCACGATATTTATCAAGTAAATTGTGCACGTGGGTATAAAAAAAGAGTCCCAATGTTGAAGGAAATAGAAAAAAATAAATATTTCCAAGACAATTGTTTCGCCATCAGTCACAAGTTTTCATAGTGTGTCCTATATAAAGTCATTTTTAAGAGTTCTTTTGAAGGTGCAGGTGAGGCAGGGAAAGGAATATAAAATCTACTGATTTTAATGTGATATCTCAATCCATGATGTATGCCTATGTTAATGTTTCTTTAATTAGAAGACCAGGATAGTTGTGATAGACAAGCAGGTAAAGTGTTTACCATAGAAGAATAATTGCCTAAACTTGGATATACAACACATATGGACATGGGATATGGCATGTTTAGAGGTCCACTGATGGGAGATGGAACTAGCACTCACAGGAGAGCCAGCATAGCAAAGAGCTGGGCATCAGGTTAAATGAGAGACCATGCCTCCAAAACAAGCAAAAGCAGTGAGGGGAAAGGACAAAAAAGGGATGAAGAAGGAAAGGGGGGCGTTGGGAAAAAGATGTGCATGTGTATGCAAACAATCATAAACACATAGAAACCTAAACCACACTGCATGCAAACAAGATTTGCAGATGAAAATGTAAAACCTACCTGTCACTTTGTATATCCAGTGTTCATAGATCACATTCCATCACCCTTCCTTGTAATTCCAAAACCTCTTGCAATATTGATGTCCCTTGCCTAAAATGATGGCATTCATACAGCTAATTTCTACAGTTTCCCTCGGTCATTTTAATCAATAATTTTAGATTTCCACTAGTATTTGGTTAAATATCAAAATATGTCATTCTGAATTATGTGTCAAATAATCACATGAAAAGTCTTTATGCATGTTCAGTAGAGAAACAATGTTTCTCAAATATTTCTATTCCACTATCTGTCTAATATGGGATTGTACAAACTATAGTTACATAGAGCACACTGTCCACTGAAAATTAAGTCAAGCCATCTTTTTATACTTTTCATAGCTAACTATCTGACATCAGATAAGGCAATTCTCTGCACATATACATATTAGTTCTTTAAGAATGTTGTACAACTTTTTTATTATTATTATATTAACCAATGCTGCACCAACTCTTGGCAAATACACTTCTCTTTCCCTTCCATCCAAGTACTTTGTTTTGTTTTGTTTTTTTCTTTTGTTAAACTCAATCCAATTTGTGCTACCAATATATTCCTGGATGTGCTATATAGCATGGAAGCATAATAAAGTTACTACAGCCTACATTCTTAAAAACAAAACAAAACAACAACAACAAAAACCACTGACTTTCTATTTCAGCAGCCAAAATGATGAACTTTTAGATCTTTAATTAGGGGTTGGGCTTCATATGAAAGTCTTCTCTCCATGATGGAATTTGCTCTTTGTCAGGATTGCAAATGCCTAGTGAATGATGTCACAACTTCTTTGATTCTATGTATTTACCTTTCCTGCTGTGTTCAGAAGTCACCATGTCATTGCCCTCATCAACACCTCTGGATCTCCTTCTGCCTCTTTTACACAGTGTTCCCTGAATCTGAGACAGATAGGCTAATGATTATATGCCCCACTGAGTAATGAGCTTTTTGAAGACTTTTATTATCCATGTATTGACAAGGTGTGGGTCTCTGGATTAAACATCATCTAGTGCAAACAGAAGTATCTCTAATGAGTGTAAAAAAAAAGATGCATTATTATGAATATAATGATTATTTATTAAGATCTAGTTAAATACTATGTCTATTTAGTAGGATAAAAATGGTAGATTCACTCTTACATCGTTGGATGATAAGCCATAATATATTCATTATGTGAATGGTCCAGGTATACATTTCATCTTGCAATGGGACATAAATCAATTAAAAGGTACTTACAGCCCACCATTGGGTGGAGGTTGAGGACCAATACAGAAGTGTTAGAGGAAGACTGAAGATGCTAAATGGGATTGTGACCTCATAGGAAGAACAACAGACCCCTCAGATCTCCCAGACACTAAGACATAATCCAAGAGTGTATAAGGACTGACTTGTGGCCCCAGGCACATGTGTATCAGAGGGCTGCCTTGTATGGCCTTAGTTGGAGAGGATGTGCTTACTCCTGTGGAAACTTGATACATGCTGGGTGGGGGTGGGGGGGTGGGTAGAGGATCACACTGACAGAGGGGTGGGGGGAGAAGATAGGATGAAGAACTTGGAGAAGAGGATCAGGAAGGAGGCAACTTTCGAAAGGTAAATAAACATAATAATTTAATAAACATCTGAAAATAAATGAGTTGCTGATTGCTCCCATAATGTTTACACCACTGTATTACCAGTAGGCAAGTCATTCCAGGCCAGTGATTGAAGCTAGAAGTCTTCACAGCTAAGGAAGATTGTTGTTTTACCTACCTATAACATGCAAGTAGATGCTAAGGTTCACAACTGGGCAGAATTGATGACGGATGACTTTTCTTATCTAGCGGTGTGCTTGGCACCTTTCAGCACTTATGAACCCAGGCAGTAAGGAAGAAGCTTCCAGATTAGTGCAGGCTCGATTTCTCCATGTTCTATGATTTGAGCATGTAGTATCCTAAGCTGTATGATGTTACTGTGAAGTTCTAGTGGGTGCAAGATCATTGGCAAGAGCCTCTGATGTTTGGATTCCGTGAGACCATATTGATAAACTAAAAGAAGTAACATATTCATTGCACTGGGCATTAAATGTTTATTTTTCCATGAAATGAAAATGAAAGTTATAAAACTTCACATTCCCTTCTCTCAAAATTCTCCCTTAGCCTGAATACTGCTTTTCCCTCACCACTTTGTGTGCTTAAAATAAAAGAAAAAAGAAAAAAAAAGAACACTGAGTTTGCATAATCCTGCCAGTACATCCAACGGTACAAATCTATCTGCTAGACCTTGGGTAGCCTCTCTTGGGTTGCAGCCCTGAATAAGACTGACACATTATCCCTCAATGAGAAACCATCTGCTGCTAATAGCTCCTGAGCTAGAAATAAGGCTTCCTGATTCTCTTACCCATGCATTCTTGGACCTCTTCTAGCTTGATTTCCCACAAGTCTTATTTCCATACTGAGAATCACACTAAGTTCCTGTGTGGCAAATCTTCTCATGCAAAACCACTATTTTGCCGAAGTTCTTCATTACCTCGACGTCTTACAATGTTCTCATGTCCTATTCCTAGATGACAGATGTGCCTTTGGAGAAAAGAGCATAATACAAATATCCCAAATAGACCTGAGATCTCTTTAACCTCTGTCTCTTTGCATATTGATAACTCATGGCCTTTATTTTAATCATTATCTACTATAAAAAGTAGATTCACTGATGATGGGTGAAAGATGCATTGATCTATGTTTGGAAAAATAAGCAGCTAGATGTAGTTTAATTGTATGTTAATTTGCCAAATGTTAATAGGTTATATCTTAGAGAGTTTGATCTATCTGGCCAGTTGTCCGGTTGTCGTAGCCCACTAAAATTTCCCAGGCATAAATGTCATCTTTGAAAGTAGACCTAAGTTTAGTCTTAAAATGCTTAGTGATATTGGAACCTTCATGTTACCATTGTAGCAGTAGGCAAATATTCCCAAGCCAGTTGATATCACATTCACAGATGAGTAAATCCATTCCTTCATTTCTTCAATCATACAATATCTAGCACCTTCCAGAGTTACAGAAGCTACCTAATCAAGATGAAAGTTGTAAGTTGTGTATATCTTCATTTCTTAATGATTCATGACTCTAGTATATAATGTCTTTAGCAACAGAGCTTTGTCATCAAATTCTGGAGTATATCCTAGAAAATGGAAATATAATAAGGTTTGGGGGTTCTTTGTATTTTTTTATATTGTGAAAATTTAGTGATTAATGTTTTTATACCATATCTATCCCACCCATTTTTCTTACTCCCTCGAGAATGCATGACCTCTACTTTAATTATTATCAATTGATACACACACACACACACACACACACACACAAACAAACAACTAGTGAGTCTATTTAGTGTTGTTTGTATGCATATGTTTACGATTCCCACTTTGGATTGCACAATCAGGAACAGAGTATGTAGAGAAAATGAATTCTTCTCTCACCACAACCGTCTATTGACTATATATCTCTTCATCTGGGGTAAAGGCTGGTAAAATTTCTGATTCATGTTGGCATGTCAAATTGTATTGTCATGAAAATGTTCTTATTCAGAAATTAAAGTTTAATTTTCATTTGTGAAGCTTCCATGTCTTATCTAAAAGATACATCTTTACAGTGGTGTTATAGTGCTGTTGGACTTAGAATCATTCCCCTCTCTTCATAACTTCTGTTGAGCCTTCGATCATAGGTTTGTAACTAGAGATGTAGAAATTGAGGTTGAGCACCTCATATGCTCTTATTCTCTGCATTTTGAACAGTTGTAGATCTCTGTTATGTTTGCTCCCTTATTAAAACCAAGTTTCTTTAATGATATGTTAGAGCTCATCTGTCTATAAGGAGATAAATATTTCAAAAATGAGTTGGAATTAAATTAAATTCTTGTATTTTAGTTACTAACTCAATGTAGTATATTTTTCTTTTAATTCTAATAAGTTTGCATTTTTTAAAATTTCTTTTTTATTTCTTCAGTGAAACACTCATTGGTGCCCTAAAATTTCCTGTTCTCTTTTTTCTTTCTGAATGTTCATTTTTAGTGAAAGCAGAGTATTGAGGTCACCTCTTACAAATGTGTTGGGGTCATTTATTGTACCATATCCTTTCCTTATTTTTTTCAAGTAGAATAGTTTTTAGAAACCAATTTTTTATTTTTTAGAAACTGGAAAGTTGTTAATGCTACTTTGAATTCTAAAGATCACCAGCCTTCCACCCCACCCCACCCCACCCCCCCCAAAAAAAAGACTGTTCCAAAAAAATGCGTAGTTTCATTGTAGTTTCATGCAGGAATAGGGAATGGAACAGAGACTGAGGAAATGACCAAACAATTACTGGACCACCTTGAGACTAATCGCATGAGCAAGCATCAATCCCTGAAACTACTAATGATACTCTCTTGTTTTTGTAGACTGGAGTCTAGTATGGCTGTCCTCTAAGAGGCTTCACCCAGCAGCTGACTCAGAGAGATGCAGACACCCACACACGAACAGTGAATGCAGTTTGGGGACTTTTTTCAAAGAGTAATGGGAAGAATTCAGGGCACTAAAGGAATAGAAAATTCGCAGGAAACCCAACAGAGTCAACTTACATTTGGAACTTTGGATCTCTCAGAGACTGAATCATCAACCAATGAGCATACATGGACTGGACCCCGGTCTCCCCACACAATATGTAGCAGATGTGCAACTTGGTCTTCAGTGTGTTCCGAAAAAATGGAGATGGGGCTATCCCAAAAACTATTGCCTGGTCATGGGATATGTTCTTCTTGCTGGATTTCCTTATTTAGTGTCAGTAGGTGAATATTCAATAAGCCAGGCAAAGAGTTGATGTGCCAGGTTGATGGGATATTCAAGGAAGCCCCACCTTCTCAGAGGAAAAGGGGAGGGGTAATAGTGTAAGGATTAGGGGAAGGGGTGATCTGGTGACAGCAGTGAGCGGGATGTAGAGTGAAAAAATAATAATAAAATAAATGTGTAATTTCAAGATGGCATTCTTTAATCTTATCAATTAATAATGAATTATACAAATAAATCAAGCAGCAGATGAAATGCCTGAAGTAATTCTAAATACCCTTAAAGTTAATTTTAAAATATATAAAAAGCATTTATAATTCAGTTTTATTCTTTGATGTAACTTACCATATCACAGAATCATCCATGTGTGTGTATGAGGTCAATCTTGTTGACTTACCATTGGTCACACAGTTCTTCTCTTACTCTGCATAAGGACATAAGAATTCTGGAGACCAAAACTTCCTCCTTCTGTCCTGCACCACTGAAAAAATTCTAGCTACTAGATATCTATTTTTCTATGGTTTAATCACACAGGTACATATGCATACCTTCCCTTAATCCCTAAAAAAGAGAAAAGAAACAACAAAAGTCATGGCACTTTTCTGACAGCCAATCTTTGTTAGTGTGTCTGTACATGTGTTTATGTCCTTTTCTTCCCTAGATAGTAATTTCAGTTTGAAATATATTATATTACAATGATTTTTAATAAAATTACAACAAATATTTCATTAAGTATGGATTTTTATGCTGTATGTCCCTTTTCATCAAAATTAAATTTTAACTCTGAAGATAAATAATTAAGTAAGCAAACTTGGCTAGCTGAACATAAGTCATCAAAGAAATATTTAAATACTGATGCTAATATGTTTTTATCATTTAATTAACTATAATTGCCCAAACTTGAAAGAAAAATAAATTGACACTTTCCCTCTCCTGAGGCAGTATGAAGGTAATGTTTGGATAGTGGTCTACAAGAACACGTATTAAAAAAAAAAAGTCACTTCAGTTAACAGTAGATTTATTTTTTAGCAGAGAGTTGAAAAATGTGTATTGAAGATAGAAATATTATAGTTAAACATAATTAGTCAAATTCTGACTGAGACTAGACTCTGCAAATGAAGACTAAAACTCAAGGTTGAAATATTTGTGAATGTACCCTACACTGGGTTATCTAGCCTTCACAGTACCAAGAGTCTCTCCTCCCATTTATGCCCTACAAGGCCATCCTCTGCTACATATGTGGCTGGAGCCATGGGTCCCTCCATGTGTATTCTTTGTTTGGTGGTTTAGCTCCTGGGAGCTCTGGTGGGACTTGTTGGTTGATATTGTTCTTCCTATGGGGTTTCAAAGCCCTTCAGCTCCCTCAATCCTTTCTCTAGCTCCTCCATTTGGGACCATGTGCTTAGTCCAATGGTTGGCTGTGAGCATCCACTTCTGTATTTGTCAGGCTCTGGCAGAGACTCTCAGGAGACAGCATATCAGGCTCCTGTCCACAAGCACTTCTTGGCATCCAGAATAGTGTCCGGGTTTGTTGACTGTATATGAGATGGATCCCCAGATGGGGCAGTATCCATCTAGTTTCATCCATTGGCCTAAGAATTTCATGAATTCATTCTTTTCAATAGCTGAGTAGTACTCCATGTAAATGTACTACATTTTCTTTATCCATTCCTCTGTTGAAGGACACCTGGATTATTTCCAGCTTCTGACTACTATAAAGAAGGCTGCTATGTACATAGTGGAGTAAGTGTCCTTATTACATATTGGAGCATCTTCTGGGTATGTGCCCAGGAGTGGTATAACTGGGTCCTCTGATAATACTATATCCAATTTTCTAGGAAACTGCCTGACTGATATCCAGAGTGGTTGTACCAGCTTGCAATCCCACAAGCATTCCTCATTCTCCACATCCTCTCTAACATCTACTGTCACCTGAGTGACATAGCCATTCTGACTAGTATGAGGTGGAATCTCAGGGTTATTTTGATTTGCATTTCCCTGATGACTAAGGATATTGAACATTTCTTTATGTGCTTCTCAGTCATTTGCTATTTCTCAATTGAGAATACTTTGTTTAGCTCTTTACCCCATTTTCAATAGGGTTATTTCATTCTCTGGAGACCAGCTTCTTGAGTTCTTTGTATATATTAAATATTAGACCTCTATTGGATATAGGATTGGTAAAGATCTTATCCCAATCTGTTGGTTGCCCTTTCTGGAATTATTTAAATAAAATCAACATTTATTCTTTTAAATCTGGAAGTAATAAATAAATAAATAAATATATTTACAAGGCTAATTTAGGAAAAATATATTTAATAAATAAATATATTACTAGGCTCATTTAGTAAAAAACATCACAGAAAAGTAACTATAATAAATTCAGATGCCTCTTCATTTGAAATGAATTATATCCAGAGTTTTCCCTAACATAGCATGATTATATTAATTTAATTTACTTTGTAAAGTATCTTAAAGTTCTTCATCTTTTTGTTAGATTTCTTGCAGCAACATCTTATTCTGTGGTTCATGTTTGCTTCTACACAATTACATGTTTTCTATTTTAAACTCCCAAGAGCTACAATAAAATCAGTGAGTCAAACCACACAGAAGCCATGAAGATACCCTTAGGACATCCATATTTATTTGGGTGTTACAGAAATACTTTTATTAAATCTAAACACAGATATTTATACAAATAATAGAAAATAATGGAATTTTGCATAAGAAACATTCTATGTGTAGGATTAAAGAAACCTGGACTTTAGCCTATCCACATTTGCAATTATATTGATTCTCCTATTTGGCTCATGTTTATATAGTCATATTAATGAGACTTCATTTCTGTAGCTTCTGAAGGTCCTAGAAGCGACAGTGCCACAGCAAACTTCTTGTTCCTTTGGCGCTTATATCTTTCTGTTTGCTTCAACATTGATGTCTGTGGCATAAGGCCAAGAGTTGTATAGAAGGTGTATCCTTTTGAATGGTCCCCACAATTCTGCTCTTATATATTATAACCTTCTGGAATGGTCTCCATTTGTTACAAAGAGATGCTAGGATCATGTGAACTGGTCTTTTCTAGAGAGCAGAACACAACTGGTTATTCAATATCAAGTAATCAGCCATTAAAACAAATATGCAAGGAACATACAAATTGAGCAGGTTATACTTAAGTATTTAGGAATATGTACTATATATTTATGTTTTATATATATTATTGGGTGTATAATCACCCAATAAGTGAAATAATTATAAATTAAATATATTAAAATCTATTGTAATCAATATATTCTGTTACATAACTTTGATTAAACAATTTTATAGTAAACTATTCAATACATTGAACATAATCAACAGAAAACACTCTCTTTGCCTGGTCAGTATCTTTGAGTTTCTTATGACTATATAAATAATCAGAAAAAAATGGAAGATTATGAATTGTAGAAAATATAAATATCTGAGCTATCTTGGAGACAAAGCAAACTATACCATTGGGTCTTAAATTATATATGCCATAATTGAAAATATAATCCTTACATATTTTGAACAGAAAAGGAATATGTTTCTTGTTATGTTTCTAATTTGAGTACAAAATGAAAAGTTTGTAAGTGTTGGCAAAACTATGAAAACATAAAATTATTTTCCTAAGAATATGAAGAGATATTTTAAAGGACAAAATTAAACAATAATGTTCATTACTAGCCCCAAATTCCCAGGCACACAAACACTCCAGCTTTTTGATAAATACAATGAATGCATGCTTTAGAAATACCAGTTCTTAGACAGTTAATGGATTTCTATAATGATTTTTTTCAAGAAAATACCAAAATTCTCCTCAAACAGGGGCAGGGTCTGTGGCTCACTCTATACAGTATTTATTCAGATTGCATTAAGCACTACATAACAACACCTGAGATATCTAGGACATATCTACAATCATCTACAATCTCATCACCAGGTGATAAAGCCAGGAGAATTCCCAGTCAAGTCATCCTCAAAAAGCTGCATTTTCTAGTTAAAATATCTTAACCAGTGCAACCCTTTCTCTATCCTTTCTCTCTTAGTTAATACTAAAAAGCAAAACAACAGAACACAACAAACAACTTCTGCTTTATCTTTTGTCTCCATTTTATTTCTTTTAACACTAAGAAACAAGATCCTCTCGACAACACACCTAAAAGCTCTAGAACAAAAGGAAGCAAATTCACCCAAGAGGAGTAGACATCAGGAAATAATCAAACTCAGGGGCGAAATCAACCAAGTGGAAAAAAGAAGAACTATTCAAAGGATCAAATGAGGAGCTGGTCCTTTGAGAAAATCAACAAGATAGATAAACCCTTAGCCAGACTCACTAGAGGGCACAGCGAAAGCATCCTAATTAACAAAATCAGATATGAAAGGGAGACAACATCAGATCCTGAAGAATCCAAAACACTGTCAGATCCTTCTACAAAAGGCTATACTCAACAAAACTGGAAAACCTGGATGAAATGGACAAATTTCTAGACAGATACCAGGTACCAAAGTTAAATCGGGATCAGGTTAATGATCTAAACAGTCCTGAATCCCCTAAAGAAATAGAAGCAGTCATTAATAGTCTCCCAAGCAAAAAAAGCCAAGGACCAGATGGTTTTAGTGCAGAGTTATATCAGACCTTCAAAGAAGATCTAATTCCAGTTCTACACATACTATTCCACAAAATAGAAGCAAAAGGTACTCTACCCAATTCATTCTATGAAGCCCCAATTATTTTGATACCTAAACCACAGAAAGGCCGAACAAAAAGAACTTCAGACCAATTTCCCTTATGAATATATATGCAAACATAATCAATAAAATTCTTGCTAACCTAATTCAAGAACACATCAAAACAATCATCCATCCTGACCTAGTAGGTTCCATTCCAGGGATGCATGGATGGTTTAATATATTGAAATCTATCAACGTAATCCACTATATAAACAAACTCAAAGACAAAAAACACATGATCATCTCGTTAGATGCAGAAAAAGCATTTGACAAGATTCAACACCCATTCATGATAAAAGTCTTGGAAATATCAGGAATTCAAGGCCCATAACTAACCATGTTAAAAGCAATCTACAGCAAACTGGTAGCCAACATTAAAGTAAATGGTGAGAAACTGGAAGCATTCCCACTAAAATCAGGGACTAGACAAGGCTGCCCACTTTCTCCCTACCTATTCAACATTGTATTTGAAGTCCTAGCCAGAGCTATTTGACAGCAAAAGGAGATCAAGGGGATACAAATTGGAAAGGAAGAAGTCAAAATATCACTTTTTGCAGATGATATATTATATATAAGTGACCCTAAAAATTCCAACAGAGAACTCCTAAACCTGATAAACAGCTTCAATGAAGTAGCTGGATATAAAATTAACTCAAACAAGTAAATTGCCTTTCTCTACACAAAGGATGAACAGGCTGAAAAAGAAATTAGGGAAACAACACCCTTCTCAATAGTCACAAATACTATAAAATATCTTGGCATGACTCTAACTAAGGAAGTGAAAGATCTGCATGATAAGAACTTCAAGTCTCTGAAGAAAGAAATTAAAGAATATCTCATGGATTGGCAGGACCAATATAGTAAAAATGGCTATCTTGCCAAAAGTAATCTACAGATTCAATGCAATCCCCATCATAATTCCAACTCAATTCTTCAATGACTTAGGAAGGGCAATCTGCAAATTCATCTGGAATAACAAAAAGCCTAGGTTAGCAAAAACTCTTCTCAAGGATAAAAGAACCTCTGGTGGAATCACCATGCTTGACCTAAAGCTGTACTACAGAGCAATTGTGATAAAAACTGCATGGTACTGGTATAGCCAAAGAAAAGTAGTCCAATGGAATAGAATTGAAGACCCAGAAATGAACCCACACACCTATGGTCACTTGATCTTTGACAAGGGTGCTAAAAAAATCCAGTGGAAAAAAGACCGCATTTTCAACAAATGGTGCTGGCACAACTGGCAGTTAACATGTAGAAGAATTCGAATTGATCCATTCCTATCTCCTTATACTAAGGTCAAATCTAAGTGGACCAAGGAACTCGACATAAAACAAGAGACACTGAAACTTAAAGAGGAGAAAGTGGGGAAAATCCTCAAAGATATAGGCACAAGGGAAAAATGCCTGAATAGAACAGCAATTGCTTGTGCTATAAGATGGAGAATCAAAAAATGGAACCTCATAAAATTGCAAAGCTTCTGTAAGGCATAAGACACCATCAATAAAACAAAAAGGCCACCAACAGATTGGGAAAGGATCTTTACCTATCCTAAATCAGAAAGGGGACTAATATCCAATATATATATATAAAGAACTCAAGAAGGTTGACTCCAGAAAATCAAATAACCCCATTAAAATGTGGGACTCAGAGCTAAACAAAGAATTTTTACCTGAGGATTCTCTACCTAATGGCTGAGAAGCACCTGAAGAAATGTTCAACATCCTGAGGTTCCACCTCACACTGCTCAGAATAGCTAAGATCAAACATTGAGGTGACAGCAGATGCTGGTGAGGATGTGGAGAAAGAGGAACACTCCTCCATTGTTGGTGAGATTGCAATCTTGTACAACCACTCTGGAAATCAGTCTGGCGGTCCCTCTGAAAATTGGACAAAGTATTACTGGAGGATCCTGCAGTACCTCTCCTGGGCATATATCCAGAAGATGTTCAAACCTGTAAGAAGGACACATGCTCCACTATGTTCATAGCAGCCTTATTTATAATAGCCAGAAGCTGGAAAGAACCCAGATGGCCCTCAGCAGAGGAATGGATACAGAAAATGTAGTACATTTATACAATGGAGTACTACTCAGCCATTAAAAAGAATGAATTTATGAAATTCCTAGGCAAATGGATGGACCTGGAGGGCATCATCTTCAGTGAGGTAACCGAATCAAAAAAGAACTCACATGATATGTACTCACTGATAAGTGGATATTAGCCCAGAAACTTAGAATACCCAAGATGTAGGATAGATACAGTTTGCGAAGCACATGAGACTCAGGAGGAACGAAGACAAGGGTGTGGACGCTTTGTCCCTTCTTAGTATTGGGAGTGGAATGCCCATGGAGGGAGTTGCAGAGAAGAAGTTTGGAGTTGAGACTAAGGGGTAGACTGTCTAGAGACTGCCATATCCGGGTATCCATCCTGTAATCAGCCTCCAAATGCTGACACCATTGCATACATTAGTGGGATTTTGCTGAAAGGACCCTGATATAGCTGTCTCTTGTGAGACTATGCCGGGGCCTAGCAAACACTGAAGTGAATGCTCACAGTCAGCTATTGGATGGATCACAGGGCCGCCAATGGAGGGGCTAGAGAAAGTACCCAAGGAGCTGAGGGGATCTGCAACCCTATGGGCGGAACAACAATATGAACTAACCAGTGCCCCTCCCAGCTCCTGTGTCTAGCTGCATAAGTATCAGAGGATGGCCCGCTTGGCCATCAGTGGAAAGAGAGACCCATTGGTTGTGCACACTTTATATGCCTCAGTACAGGGGAACGCCAGGGCCGGGAAGTGGGAGTGGGTGGGTTGGGGGAGGGGGGAGGATAGCACTGGAGATGTGAATGAAGAAAGTATCTAATAAAAAAAATAAAATAAAAAATAAAATTCAACAGAAAAAAAAAAGAAATAAGATCCTTAAACCAGGAAAGGGGATAGCATTTGAAATGTAAATAAAGGAAATATCTAATAGAAAATAAGAAAGAGGATTCTTTCCATTTTTGTCATGGTGAGTAAAATTGTTTAATATACATATGCACATGGGTAGTGAATATTCTCTCTCTCTCTCTCTCTCTCTCTCTCTCTCTCTCTCTCTCTCTCTCTCTGTCCCTCCCTCCCTCCCTCCCTCCCTCCCTCCCTCCCTCCCTCCCTCTGTCTCTCTCTCTCTCTCTCTCTCTCTCTCTCTCTCTCTCTCTCTGTCTCTCTCTGTCTCTGTCTCTCCTGTGTGTGTGTGTGTGTGTGTGTGTGTGTGTTTGTGTGTGTTAGTTTATGTGTGTGAGTGTGCGTGTATATGTGTGTACACATGTAACAGTATTTGGAGTATCCCACTCTGCCCTGACCCTTGCCATTTAGCTGAGGATGACAGGACTGTGGATCATTTGGCCCTACCTCCTTGTCTTGAGAGTATAGATGATTATAGGTGTGTGAAAGCTATCTAAGTGCAATAGCATTGATATACAGTGCAGTGCTTCATGCAATCTGGGTAAACATTGTACAGAGCAATTCACACACCCAGCCCATAGTTGAACAGAATTTTGATACTCGCTTGAATGAACCATTAAAAAAAATTAACAACTCTCTAAGAACTATTATTTCTTAGTCGTGCATTCAAGGCATTAACTCTCAAATTTAAATAACACTTTATCAGTTTTCTTAATGTGCCCTAAGTGTGGAATATAAGTCATTAATAGGTTGAGATCAAACATGAAATTATGTGCTTGACAGCAAATCTCTGCTGGCAAGAACAACATTTAGAAGCTTAAACATGTGTGGAATTGAAGAGATAAGGGTAGTTCCCTCCAGATATATCTTTCAGGATGAATAAAAACATTTTTATAATCTTTTAGAAATATTCACTATACCTTGAAGCAAAGAGTCCCACAGTGCTCACATTTAAATATGCCAAGAAGGTGTCAGTTGAAAATAATAAGATTCGGAAATATGTGCTTTTCTTATTTGTTTTATGGGTAGGCAAGCTTACTCTTATATGCTGGTTAACTAAGTTACATATATTTCATAAAATCCATGTATTAACATTACTATATGTTCATGTTTCTGTAAACAACTTATTTCAGATAAAATCATGTGACTTTTCATGGAGAATTTGTGGTTTTTAAATATTTATTTTAGTATTTTAACAATGCAAAACAAACTGTATCAAGAATTTAAGATCTTAATATTTTACAATATAGACCTTCCTGATGGCATCTTGGATTTACTCTAGCAGAATTGAATTCAACCCCCCACTTTGAATACATGTATACCCTGGTCTTGAGAACTGATAAAATCAGCAATGACTGTTTAATAAAAAAGGCAAATTAAAAAAATGCAAGACTAGCTAGAGGGAAGATAAATATACCACATAGGATGATTGACAGATGAAAGACTAAAACTGAACACAGAATAGCCAGAGGCAAGACTTTGATTATTTAACATTCCCTTCTTGAATGTTTAACTTCCCTGTTGAAGGTACTCCAAGCTCTTATGAGACACATATTTATTGGAGATCTGAGAACCCACATGGATTCTGCATAGTTTTAGAAGATGGAAAGAACTGTCTTATTAAAATCAATCCTTCCTACACTGGGTACTTACTGCTATGTACTTCAAAGTGCTGCATATCTTTGCATGATGAAGTACAAGGCAAAAGAGTAAAAAAGGAAGTCATTATGAAAGACAGAATCTCTTGACACTCATGTCAATACAAATATGCAAGCAACAATGAGAGCAAAACTGTTAGGACCATTTGCTGAAAATAAAAATAAAAATAAAAGACCACTGTGATTATTGACTCATCAACTAACAAATGTGACTGCATTATGAATGAGTTTACACCTCTTGTCATCAAATCTCATCTATGTATGAAGTAAGGCAGATAAGAACAGACTAGGAATCAGATAGACATCACAGGACTTGTACCATGTGTATGATCACATAATGTAAACACAAATGCAATGCATAAATGGCTTACATTGTTTAAGAATTTTGTCAATTACTTCAAGCATTTTTACTTAATATAAATACTGCATTAACTAATATTATATAAATAACTATCCATTTACTTACATAACTCAACATATATTTTAAGACACTCGATTTTTTTTATTGACATATAGTCATGTATTTGTTCCTTGAGTACCTGCTGTGTAAAAGCATTTAGACATATTGTTTTAATTATGGAATTGAGTATAAATGGAACAAGTACATGTAAACAGTAAAGTAAAAAAAAATGACATAAGGAAGTTATTAAGTGGCATTATAGTTAAAAGTCATAGTGGATACATGGAGACAACAGTCTGCAGTATGAGGTGATGTGTGAAAATATAGGTATTATTATTGGACATATAGGGCTTTGATTGTTATTTCCTATGCAAATCACATAGCTTCTCCAATTTACATTTGTGCTTGTGACCTGAATGGTAGTCACAAGGATTGGTATTGCCTGCTGTGATTTCAGGTGTTGTCAACCTGCTCTTCATTTCTAAGACATTAATTGCAATGAAAAGGGAAGGATAAAGAGGAGGTGGAGGAGGAAGAAGAGGAGGAGGAGGAGGAGGGAGAGGAGGAGGTAGAGGAAGAGGAGGAAGAGGAGGCAGCGGAGGAGGAGGCAATGATGTTCAACAATGAATCAGTAAATCTTTCCTTTATTAAAAACGATTTATTTTATTTTGTGTGTGTGTGTGTGTGTGTGTGTGTGTGTGTGTGTGTGTGTGTGTGTGTGTGTGTGAATGTGCACAAAAATACAGATGTCCACGGAGATGAGAATTATGTCAAAACTTTTAGAGCTTGAGATACAGTGATTTATAACAGTCTAGTAATAAGTACTGAGAACTGATCTATTGTCCCCTGGCAGTGAGCCTTTTGGGCTTAAAAATGAAAAAAAAATCAATAATTTGGTAAATTTATATTAGAATTAATAGATCAACCATTTTAGTTTTATCTCCTCCATCATCAAAAATCAATTAAAAGATACATATAAACTTTCAGGTAGTGGCAAAAGACAGAGTTACCCACTATGTTCCTATTTTTTAAGCATCAGCTATTTTTTTTAAGATTTATTTATTTATTATATGTAAGTACACTGTAGCTGTCTTCAGACACTCCAGAAGAGGGAGTCAGATCTGGTTGCTGGGATTTGAACTCCGGACCTTCGGAAGAGCAGTCGGGTGCTCTTACCCACTGAGCCATCTCACCAGCCCTAAACATCAGCTATTATGAAAAACTTTGTAAATAATAGAACTCTATTCAAAATAGGCTTAGTCATCATTACCCATAGAGTTATAAAGGGACCATGAAGTAGTCAAGTACAAAATGTTGTCAAATGTGTTCAATGGAGTGTGTATAAATATTTTGAATTAAGTGTTATATTTACTTTTAGAATTTTAAAAAATTAGAAATCAGAAAGAGTTAAGACATGTTAATAAATCATTGAACATATTTCTATTATTCTACCTCAGAGCCAGGAGAGAGGCAAACATTAAATCAGCACAATCTTTAGACTTAGTAAACACGCAGTCTAAGTGGGACGCAGGCAACCTGCGCAAGACACAAGACAAGTGAAACACCTCCAGCAAAAGTCTGAAGGGAAACCTGACTATGAAACAGAAAAATCAGAGAGCTGCTCAAGTGAGGCTAGAGAGCTAGCATATAGGCCTGGAAAAGGAAATCGTGCTATAGACGATAGAAACGCAAGAAGAACTGATGTTCCCTGGCTGGGAAATGTCAGACTATGATTGAATAGAAAGTTAAACAATGGAGAAACAGACATTGTTGAATTCTGACTCATGGTGTCTGAGTATAATGACACGTAGGACAAGATTTCATTTCCAGAGTACAAGGTGATTCATTTTTAGCTAGGTAATATTGATTGTTTATTAGAAGAATATCCTCAGTTTGTGCTAGAATATACATTCCAAGAAGTGTAGTATAAAGTATCTCATTATGAGAGTGAAGCTCTGATGGAGTTGTTACATTCTGAACACTCAGTCCTATACTGTTTAGTTGTTTTTCTCACTTCACTTTATTCATACAAACATGTATAATAAACGGTGCACAGCAATTGAAATTTAGATATTATTTTGATTCCCCCCTTCTGCAACCCATGCGGGAAAGCAAAATGAAAATTATCTGATAAGCAATGGAATTTCTGTTCTCCCTACAGAAATGAGCACAACGGCATTGTTCTCCAGAGCACACTTGATAAGTAAACCGAGCTAGGCACTGTTTATGAGATTCTAACAAAATAATGTCTGACAATGAAAATCAGACAAGAAATGTTTAGCTCTTATCTCACATACAAGACAACAATATAGCTTTCAAGATAATCACCTCTAACTCAATTTATGTAAAAATTGCTTTCTACACTATTTCAATAAGCTTTCTATAATATGCTTGGAAATGTTTAAGTATTTGAAGGGTTATTGCAGTTCACAGTGATATCATTTACTTACTAACCCTCCAAGTTTCATTATAACTCATACTATCTAGCTCTAAAAATTACTATTAATAAATAATAGTTACCTTTCAAAATAATAGTTTGGTGGTTATGTATTTGAACTCTATGATGATTACCAGCTAATGTTTTCCACCTGTAAATAATTTGGAAAATAAAAAAAAGTGTTTATTTCATTAATAATGTTAAATTTTTGCTTTTGTGCTGATATTTAAAACAATGAAATACTGTATTCCAGAAAGGATTTTAGCCAATATATTTAATACACTCTTCTACTATATGATAATGCCTATGCTTTCCCTGATCGGTGGTATAACGAATGGTCCAAACATAAATGCAGAGTCACTGTTCTATAAAGTATGTAGGTTTACAAATCCAAAGTATATTAGTGTCATTGTTGCATCTTTTAGAGTCCATAGAGTATAAAGATCAGGTGATCATCCAAGAAAGATTTTATATCTTATAGAAAAAAAATGTATTAAAATTATGATAAGTTATAATTGTAAAAACCAGTATAAATAGATGCATATGCCTTCTTCGATGAGAGAGAGTGAGAAAGAATGGCTCATAACATAGAAAGCCTATTATGTTGAAGTAAAACAATTCCAGTTTGTGGCAAACTACACATTCCACAGTCCATCTGTTGTACAATAGTAGTACAGGTCAACAAGTGATAGGAGGAAATGTGTGTTGTTGGTTTATACATCATAAGATTTATGGAAGCTTCCTAATAAGGAAATACACTTGCTGACAAGAAGTCTCACAGTCTAACAGGATGGATGGACTTAATAAGAGGGAAGTTATATAAAGGGCAGTATCAGAAATGTTGAACTGCTGTCAAGGCTAAACAAGGGTCCAGAGGTACCAGCTGGTCTAGTGGTACACATTATATCCAGTCTGTAGTACTACTTTTAGAGGAACAGGTATGTTCTACGTCAGGCTGCACATGCAGTGAAAACAATTACTGTGTTCTGGCCCTTGTAAGCATAGCCTTCACTGAGAATGGCTGCCTTAGGAGACATGCAAGAAAACATGTTCTCCAAACAGAATTGCCAGCTTGCTGAAATCCCAGTGTCCAAGTCTGGAGTTGCTGCTTTTCCAGACAGAATGTAGCGCTTCTCTGTCTCAGTCAGCCTCACTCTCCTTTATGGATAAAGGTATAAGAACACAATGAGGCATTTAAGACATTGCACTTCAGTGTCAAAGGCACTATACTGTTCTAAGGTGTCCTACACACACTATTAAGCTCTACAATATACATAGAAATCAGAATTAGAAGGCAGTGACTAGAGTACCTAATTTTAAGTTCATTTAAGAGCACTTTTGGAATGGCTTAGGGTTTTATGGTACTTGATGATCTTCCATGGGCTCTGGGCTCAGTCTTCTCTATCCACAAGGTGACTTACAACTGAAAATCACTGCATTTCCAGTGCTTCTGATGTCCTCTTAGGACCTCCACCATCAGCAGGTACATAGGGAGGCACATACAGATAAAACATCCATATTCATAAAATAAGAAAAACTTAAAATGAGAAAACATTAAATGAATTTTTATTAAACGTTAAGAGAGAAAGTACATGAACATGCTTCAGAACAGAAATACATTTTTGTTAGTTCCTGTGAAAAAGAAAAACAAAAAGCAGGAACTAAGTGGAGAAAGAGTGCAGGATCATGTTTTGATAGTTAGAAGGTGAGAAAAATTGTTCATATTCAATGTATTTAGTAACTTATGTGAAATGATATTCATCTTTTTAATGGAAAGAATAATAAGAAAAGATAAATAAATAATTTTATAGATTTAACATTATCAGTTAAATTTGAGAAAACAAAGGATTATAGTTTGAACTGAAAAAACTCTTCAGCATCAGGCATGAAGACATTTAAATACAAGTTCACATTCATTCCAAGGTCTTTGCAGCTTATGTTCTGGTGATCTCTGGTTTTTTTTAGCTTTTATGAGTGTATAATAGAGCAATTTTCAGATAGTGAAGATATTTTTGTTGCTCTTGCATTCTATTTGTTTATTACGTATGCACTTATTGGGCTCCATAGTAGAATAAAATCAAAAGAGGAGGGAGAAACTGAATTGTACAAATGTTTTCAGTGATTAATGATAGTGAATTGAAAATTAGTGTGAGATTAAAACATTAGGCCAGGTGAGCAAGAAAGATAAGAACTGGGGCGGGGCAGAAAAGGTGACTAGGATAAAATCAACATAAAATATGCAATCCACAGAGCAATAATGAAATGATAACATCACTGGCTGAATGGGAACAAGGAACACTGAGAAAAATAATTTATAGCTATGACAGTAATGAGGTTGTAAAAATCATTACAATTTAATGGGATACACACACACACACACACACACACACACACACACACACACATACACACACACACTCACACACACTCCACACTCACATTCACATTGATAAGGAAAGATCAATCCAGAGGTTGTGTTTCCAATAAATGATAAAATATAGAAGGCCTTTAATTTTAAATGAACAAGTAGAATTTCAGACCTGTTCTTAGGTCAACATTCTATGAATAAACTAAGACATTCTCAACTAATCAGAGAATTTTCTGTTTGCAGAAGATGCAGGTATTCACACTTGCCCAAGGTGTAGAGAAGTAGAGGCTGCAATGGGCAACGCTAAAACATGTAAGGCCTCTCCTCCTGAAAACACCCAGGGATCATTGCAGAAGAGAAGACAGAGAGAAAAAGAAAAAAAGAAAAGGAAAAAAATGTGTCTTCTGAGCTCTTAGAAGCGGTTGCACATGTGATCTCATTAAAGCTGTGACATCAAACAGAAGTCCTGTCAAACCCAAGTCAGACTGAATCTCGTTGTGAAAAGGAGAGGTGAGAACAAAGTGTACCCCAGACAAGGATATAATGGCTACTTTTTGTGGTGACAAAAGAGTTAGTTTTCTAAAAATATATAATGAATATATATGTATGCATTTAATATTCTTATGTTGCATATTAATTATAATATATTAATATATTACAATTCATGATATATTTTGTGTATAATATGTTATAATATAGTACATATTATGAATTTACTAATTGTTATTAAATATAATATACATATTTATTAGGGACCATACTGACCTCACTTGAGTGGTAGTCCATGAATCCAAAGCACTTACTGAGAAATAAAAGATATAAAGTTGGGTAGGAAGAATATTGGAACAATAGGGTAAAAGAAGATGAAGAAGATAAAAAAAAATCATTACATCAATGTTTCAAAAAATAAATACAAAGTACAAAATCTAGTCATAAAGTGTATTTATGTATTTTAAGACTTGTTGTGGGATTGATTACATAGGATATTAACTCTACAGCAGTCTCCATGACTCTCTCAATGTTTTCATTGTCTTTCTATATTTTATAAATTAGTCAAAATTAAACATTAAAGTGTAAAGGAGAACAAGAGAAATATTTTTCAATCGTTGTGTTATTCTTTTGAGTTCAAGACTCAATTACATGCACAAGAAAGAGCTCTATTTGGAGGTTTACCTGAAAATAATGATTCCAGTCCTTGTGCTTCAGGTACTAGAAAGGGAAGAGAAAATATTTCCACAGGGAGATATCATCAGTATTCAGTTGTCATTGACAGCATCTTTAAAGACTAGGTAAAAGTTGAGGACCAATTAGGGAATTGGCTTATGGCATGAAGAGTGCTGACTACAAAGTCTCATATACAAGGCTATGGGGTATATGCAGGGCAAGCTCTGTGTTTGTAATGTTTGGAGGAACACTGCACAGTGATACAGCCTTGAGAAATGGTTAACAAGTTCATATGAGATTAGTATTTTGAGGAGTTTAAATAACTTCTTATGAGACATGATGGGAATAATATAGTAAGTCTCATAAAAGACCTGTAGTTAGCAGTTCAAACTATTAAAATAGGGATACATCCTGTGAGTCTACTTTCTGAAAGTATTTGTAAGATAAATAGACAAAATTAAAATATGCGAGGACTCTGTATGAAATGTGTATACATTTAATGTTTGAACAAATTGTTAAAATTTTATGTAAGTAAATACATACTAGTGATCTAAAATTAAAATATCAACTTTTATTTTCCTAGGTTCATAACCAAAACTCTCAACATTATAACATTTAAAGAAATATGTGTATCTCTCTCTCTCTCTTTCTCTCTCTGGTATAGTGTAGCACTACTTTTTTCAGACTTGCTTTGAAATAGCAGTATTGTATTCACAAGACAAATAATGCTACTTTAATTTAAACTTAAAAAAAAACAAAAAATCGATATGTGGCAGGGAATGAATCTATGAACAAAGAAATTTTGTTGGTTGGTCAAAATTTTAGCTTATAAATTCAATGCTTTCACAAACATTTTTTAGAAGGTTATTAGTAAAGACACAACAGGTAATCCATCACTTTATGTATGAATTAGTGATATTTTCTAGAAAATCCCGTTGAAAATGAGAGAAAAAATCCATATTATGAGCTATAAATAAAAACTGTCCTAAAAGTTAATGAATTTTGCAAGATATTACAACTTTGTTATAACAGCATACAAAATAAGACAGTGGCCATAAACACAGACAATAATTAGGAAATATCAGGACATATTACATACATTTCTGTATTCAAAATTTTTGAATTGAAATTGCTCCTTTAAGAAGCTGATATATTTTAAATATTATTTGCTGATACTGTATGTCACAAATAATAAAATAATGTGGGAGGAAGTCTGATATTTTTAAAACTTTTAATATAACATTGAATTTAATATGCATAAATGAATAGACAAGAACTATATTTTATTTATAGAAAAGAGATGCTATATTCTAAGGCAAATATGTCAAATGCATTAATATAAAATCTAAAGTCTCTAAGCCATAAAATGTTATTTTTACTTGCCCTTCTTTACATTCTTATTTTAAAACATAAATTTGATAGTTTGGCTTTTATACTTCACTTTATACTCTAAGATTTTATTCTATATCCACTGAACATTCAAAGTTTTAAGTCTTTCCAATCCAAAGTATATGAAACTGAATTGTATAATTTCATATTTTTTTTTACTCTTTTATTTCCTACTCCACACTTGGCATGGAAGATGCAATACATCATCTTACACAGGCACACTTACACACACACACACACACACACACACACGTATGGTAAAATAAAAAGAATTCAAATTACTGTTCAAGGCATTCTATTTTACAATATAACCCACTATTACAGAATTAGAATTCATTACATAGTAGCAAGTTTCTTTGTATGTTTTTATGTTGGCTTGCTAATACATTGCTCAATTGGAGGTAGTTTTGTTTTTATTTCTTGGTACCTTAGCATGTACAGAACCTATTTAAAACTTTTCCAACGTTTTCTCTTTGTGGACAAATGCATTTATTTTAACAATACTATTGTATCATTAATCTCATTCATCCATATAGTGTTGTGTTTTCTAGGATTTTAAAGAGTAACAAAATTACTTAAAAGTCTAAAAGGTAGTTTACTAAGAGTAGTTGTTTAACCACATCACTGGTTTTATACAGAGTCAGTCTGAGATGGGTTTGTGCAAAGCACTGTAACATTTCTGAAGCTCATTTCTTCATTTTCTTGCTTCACAAACCTTAGTATTTTTCTACTACATTGGTATTCTAATTCCACAGGACACTGATGCTTGCCAAGTTAAAAACAGCAATGAAATACAATAATAATGTTCTGCAGCTGATTATTTATCACTTAATAAATGACTCATATGAGATCTGTTGCTATATTATTTTGTATAGTTAACACAATTGATTGTGTAGGATCTGTAAAAATTGCTATGTATTTTATATTTTAAAATGAATTTTAAAAATTAAATTAAAAAAACTACTAATCAATAATGGCACTTAGTGATACAAGGACAATGATGAGCCTTTTTTACTCTTTTATTTCCTACTCCACACTTGGCATGGAAGATGTAATACACCATCTTACATAGAAACACTTACACACCCACACACACACCAATAGCACTGTAGTCACTAAGATACATTCAATAAGAATACATTCAATAAGAAACTGGTCATATTGCCAATAGAAGATTAATTAATTAGTTTGTGGTAATATGGAGTAATTTTGGTTTACAATCTCTTCCATTTATGTCAATTTTATATTCTAGAAACTTGTCTGAATATGTTTCTTGTAGGGTCATGGTGCTCTTTGATATTCTACTATGCACAGCTTCCCAAGAATGGATTTTAAGTTGTATTTAATTACATCCATTTATATAACTATCAAATTTACAAATATCACAATTTCACTCATTTCCAAATCATTTAATCACATAGGTTATAAATATTTCTGGTTTAATCATAAAAACAATGGAACAATAGCAATTGATAGAAAATAATAAAGTACTAATATTTTCAATATAAAAGAAAAACATAGATTTGCAGTTAATATAAAATACAATTGGTTAACAGTCACCTCCATACCAATAGATTGACTTATAAACTAATTAAATAAATTCAAACGAAAAGAGTTTTACAGATATATTGGTATCCTAATGCCAGTAGTTACCTTAGTGTCTTGAGATCTCTGAGGGCCATGTTTGGGTCGATAGTTCTACTTCTGCTTGAGGCCATGCTGATGTGGTGGCTTGCACTACTGAGACCATGTGGATATCCATCTGTGGTCTCTGCTGCCTCCCTAGGCCATGCTGATATCCATGGATGAGTATGTTACTGGTGTTGACAGTTTGAATGCCTTGGAGGCCATGCTGATGCCCTCGGTCTGTGCTGCCTCAGAGTGTTTTCACAATGTTCTGGCTTGTGCTTCTGCAGAGTGTTGTGTTGACATCCCTGGTCTTTACTGCAACCAAAGATAATGCTGAGGCCAGACTCCATGTGGAAGTCCATGATCTATGCTGAGAAAAGCTTGATAAAATAGAAAATGTTAGAACAAAGAATAAGTAATTCAATATAATAGTTATATTTTATTATAAAATTATCTGTGAAAAATTAAGTGTAAAAGCAAGATAGTTTTTTTGAATTCTGTGGCTGGTAAAATATCTTTTGCAAGTCTTTTTTTTTTTCTGTGATAGACTTTAATTAACCAAAATGGTCAAATTAGCTTTCTAATTTACAGAAAGTATTTTCTATATTTCATATAGGATGAGAAAAGTAGGTATCAAATGTTTAAATAATCCATTATCCTATAATTTCCCTTACTGTTTCGTGGTTGCCAGTTATATATTTGACACCGTGATGTTCTTTGGAGAAACAGAAACATCAATTGAGAAAATGCCCCCATATTATCAGGCTGTAGACAGGCCTATAAGGAATTTTCTTAGTGTTTGATGTAGGACAGCAAGACTTATTGCAGGTGGGCCATTCTTGGGCTGGTGGTCCTGGGATCGATCAGATAGGCTTTCCCTAGAAGCAGATGAAAGCCAGTGGAGATACCCACAGCAAGAAATTTTTAAAGGTTTTCTTTTCTTTCACCTATGTTTATATGTGTGCTTGTTTATTGGATGCTTTACATTTCAAATGGTATCCATTTTCCCTGTTTTCCCTTGGAAACCCACTATCCCATCACTCTCTCCCTGCTTCTATGAGGGGGCTCCCCAAACCACCCACCCACTCCCTTCTCAGTGACCTGGCATTCCCCTACACAGGAGCACCATCCAGCCTTCACAGGACCCAGGTCCTCTCCTTCTATTGATAACCAACAAGGCCATCCTCTGCAGCATATGCAGCTGGAGTCATGGGTCCCTCCATTTGTACTCTTTGGATGGTGGTTTAGTCCCTGAGAGCTCTGGGGGCATCTACTTGGTTGATATTTTTGTTCTTCATATGGGATTACAAACCCCTTCAGTTCCTTCAGTCCTTTTTTCTAACTCTACCCTTGAGGACACCATGCTTGTTTCAAGGGACCTTTGGAATTTTTTTCCAGCCTTTTAGTCTTATGTCATGCCTTTCTTTTGTCACTGAGATGTGATTCATGTATGCAGCAAAATGATGGGTCCTGTTTAAGAATCCAATGTTTTATTCAATGTCTTTTTATTGGGAATTGAGTTCATTGATATTAAGAGATATAAAGAAAAGTGATTGTTGCTTCCTTTTGTTTTTGTTGTTAGAGGTGGAATTATGTTTGTGCTGCTAGCTTCTTTGAGTTTGTTGAAAATCTACTTTTTTGCTTTTTCTAAGGTGTAGTTTCCATTCTTGTGTTGGAGTTTTCCATCTATTTTCCTTTATAGGGCTGGATTTGTGGAAAGATACTGTGTAAATTATTTTTCATAGAATATCTTGGTTTATCCATGTATATTAATTTAGATTTTTTTTTCTGGGTATACTAACCTGGGCTGACATTTGTCTTCTCTTAGGGTCTGTATGACATCTCCCCAGGATCTTCTGGTTTTTATAGACTCTGCTGAGAAATCTGGGGTAATTCTGGTTGTTCTGCCTTTATATGTTTCTTGATCTTTTTCCCTTACTGCTTTAAATATTCTTTCTGTTTTGTGATTGAGGAATTTCTTTTTTTCTTTTTTCCTTTTTGTTTTTTATTAGGTATTTTCTTCATTTACATTTCAAATGCTATCCCGAAAGTCCCCTATACCCTCCCCCTACCCTGCTCCCCTAACCACCCAATCCCAGTTCTTGACCCTGGTGTTTCCCTGTACTGGGGCATATAAAGTTTGCAAGACCAAGGGGCTTCTTTTACCAATGATGGCCGACTAGGCCATTTTCTGCTACATATGCAGCTAGAGACATGAGCTCTGGGGGTAGAGGTTAGTTCATATTGTTGTTCCATCTATAGTGTTGCAGACCCCTTCAGCTCCTTAGGTACTTTCTCTAGCTCCTGTGACAGGAGTAATTTCTTTTCTGGCCTAGTCTATTTGTAGTTCTGAGGGCTTCTTGTATGTTCATGAACAACTCTTTCTTTAGGTTATGGAAGTTTTCTCCTATAATTTTGTTAGACATATTGAAGATAGTTACTAGCCCTTCAAGTTGGGAATCTTTGCTCTCTTCTATATCTGTTATCCTTAGGTTTGGTCTTATCATTGTGTCCTGGATTTCCTGGATGTTTTAGGTTGAGATCTGTTTCCAGTTTGCATTTTCTTTAACTGTTGTGTCAGTGTTTTCTATGGTATCTTCTGCACCTGAGATTCTCTCTTCTATCTCTTATATTCTGTTAGTTAAGCTTGCATCTATGACTTCTGATCTTTTCCCTAGGTTTTCTATATCCAGGGTTGTCTCCCTTTCTGATTTCTTTATTGTTTCTACTTCCACTTTTAGATCCTGGATGGTTTTGTTCAATTCCTTCACCATTTTGCTTGTGTTTTCCTGTAATTCTAGGGATTTTTAATTTTCCTTTTTAAGGGCTTCTACCTGTTTACCTGTGTTCTCTTGTATTTCCTTAAGGGGGTAATTTATGCCCCCTTTTCATTTTTGTCCTTCTGAAAGTCCTCTATCATCATCATGAGGTGTTATTTTAAACCCGAATATTGCTTTTCCGGCGCTATGCTAAATCCAAAACTTGCTGTAATGGTAGAACTGGGTTCTGATGATGCCAAGCAGCCTTGGTTTCTGTTGCTTATGTTCTTGTGCTTGCCTGTCCACATTTGGTTATCTCTAGTGCCTACTCTTGCTTTCTCTGACTGGAGCCTGTTGCTCCTATGACCCTGGTTATGTCAGAACTCCTCAGAGCCCAGCTGTCTCTGTGAGCCTGTGTTTTTGGGATCCTGTGATCTTGAGGTCCTGAGATCCTGGGTGTTTCAGAGCTCCTGGTAATCAAGCTGCCTCTAGGATCTTGAAATCTTCCTGTGACCAAACTCCCGAGATCTTGTTGTGTCAGAGCTCCTGGGAGCTCATAAATTCCATGAAAAAGGAGCTCATAGATTCCATGAAAAATGATTGATTATAAGAGTCCCAGGTAATTGAGGACACCTGAAGTGCATGCCCCACAGAATCAACTAAGCAGTACATATATAGGCACACAGAGGCTGAAGCAGTAAGCAATGAGTCTGCATAGTCTGCAGGTCTTCCATATAAATGTTATGGCTATTAGCTTGGTGTTTCATAGAAACCTTAACTGTGGATATAAGCATGTTGTTGATTTCCTAGATTGCTTTTGGGACACTTCCTTATCTTGGGTTGCCTTGTTCAGCCTTGACACTACAGCTTTAGACTTGTCTTATTATATCTTGTTTTGTAGTGTTGACTGTTGTCTCTTGGAGGTCTGCTCTTTTCTGAAAGGAAGCAGAGTGGAAGTGGATCCTGGAGAGAGGAGAGGTATGCAGCAGTAGGGAGAACTAGAGTGAGGCAAGAGTGCTAGGATTTATTGTATGGGAAAAGAATACATTTTCAGTTAAAATTAAATTTGAACAAGAAGATCAGGAAGAAATTAAGGAAGGCAGGCAGACAGGCTGGAAGGAAGGAAGGAAGGAAGAAACGGAGGAAGGGGGGAAAGAAGGAAGATAGAGAGGCCACAAGGAGCAATCCAGTAAGCCACACTCTTTTGTGTCAGTTATATCCACGCCTGGCTCCAGATTTTGCCCTGTTTCAATTTCAGTCTTGATACCAGTTCAATAATGAATGATGACATGGAAGTGCATACCAAATAAACCCTTTCCTCACCACGTTGCTTTGATCATGATATTTGGTCACAGGACTTTTAATACTAAAACATTTCGTTTATCTTTATTCATTTTCCATAGTACTAGGTTTCATAGAGGCAATTTCTTTAGAATACAGCATGTACTTTAACATCTACTGATTCTCCCTAGCTATCTGTCCCTGCCCCTTCTAGTAATCCTGTTGTTAATATTAACATTTGATTTTTTTAAATGCTAATCAGTTAGTATGCACATACTATGTGTCAATTTTTAGGATATTAAGTAAATAGCTATGTTCTATTCAGCATCACTTTCATCATATTACTAAAAGTTAGAACAGATAATCTCCTACATTACAGTTTCTTCAAAAGCTAGAGCTTAACAACAATTAAATATTCACCTATGATTATAAATCTTTAACATAAGCCATTTAATCATGACAGTAATATACAATAATGAAAATTGTAAAAAGGTAACCTGTTACATCAATAAATTGGTGTGCTGGAGAGACAACCCACCTGTTATAACCATTTGATGCCCTTCTAGAGAATCAAATTCAGTTCCAGAATTCATACTGGTAGCTCAAATTTACATGTTACATATACCAGGGGATCTCACCATTCGTTAAATCATGTGCATATGTCTGGCACACCACACACACACACACACACACACACACACACACACACACACCAAAACACACATAACACACATATGCATACAGACTTATGCACAAACACACATATAAATACATATAAACACACATTGAAAAATATAAACTCACAGAAAATAAATAGGCATTGTACTATTTTACCTACTTTTCAGAAAATCAGTTTTTATTTGGTGAAACATATTAATTAAATTCACAGACTAAATTTGTGCTTTTCATCATTCCATTTCCTACCTCTCATTGCTGTTGTATACACTAACTTTATTAAAGATTTATTCTTAAGGAATATGTTTTATCTTAAATATATGCATGGGGAATACTCATTTGAAATGAGTTAAGGTTTGAAGCAGTGACTATGACTTGATATGTGCTGCTATTTTATCCAGAATACTCTGACTGTCCCTCTAAAACATATTTTATATCTCATAAAATATGATGCTGTAGAATCTCACATATTGTTATTCATATTTAAAGTTCTAAAATGAGGGGAGAATGGGATAGAATATTTTAAGTGACATTACTAATGTTCGTAGATTGATAAAAATATAAGCACACAATTGAATATGAATTCTAGAAACATCAAATAACAAAATTAATGTAAAAGCCTATCTGCTAAAACTCTAGTAAAAGAAGTATAAATTTAAGATGAATTATCTAAAGAAATATATAGGTTGTATATAATACTTGCTTTCTCGCAACACTTTTCAAAGGTAAGAAAATGAACAAAATAGCTCTTAACAGAACCACTTATTCTGTGGCTTCCAAAAGATCTAATAAAGAACAAATCCCCAAACCTGCTTTTTTAAGTAGCACTTTGATTCCTATAAATAACAACTATTTCTTCTGTGAGGCAAGAATTGGTTGCTGATGACTCAATTAATTTTTAATTTCATTTATTATCTTTAAGAATGATGAGACAATCCCCCCTAACTTATTGAATTTCACTTAGCATATTTACCAATATATAGAACATTTAAAAGATAAGAAAGCTAAATGAAAGTCTCAATTTATAATTGGCTGTCACTATAGAATTCAAAGTAATTTTCTTGAAATGCTTTTCTATTACAGATATCAGAGTCAAGTCTCATTTTTATAGAGCTTTCAGTTCCTTCTATCCATTAAAATTTAAAGTCAATTTCACTTATACACATAAGCATAGTTCTCCCAAACTCTAAAAGGAACACATTTCACAAATAATTTGTTAATATACTTACACACATAACTATGGCTTTAATGTTTATGTTGTGTTTGCTATTACTGTGTACTCACTGTTTAACATGCAGTTTTGTAAGCAAATTATGCATTGCTCTGGAAACTTTTGCCCAACAAGGGCATGTATATGGTTTCTGAAATAGACTTCTAGTTTTCCTGTGGACTTTATGGTGATGATATGGCATGTGTATAAATATATTGATAATTCAACATTGTCAAGTAAGAATTAACTTTTCACAGACAATATAAAACAAACAAAAAAAATAACACAAGTTTTTAATGTCTATATTAACTTTAAAGACTTTTCTTGTGAGATTAAAATCTTCAAACCAAGTACATATAACAAATCAGTATATGACTTCTGAGACAGACTTCTAGCATTTTTGTTGATTTAACTGAATATAAGAAAAAGAACTGATGAAATATTTAAATAATCACATAGTCTGCTCTGAATCTAACAATATATTTCCATCCATTTAATGAACAAAGACCTATCAAGATACCTGGATCTACTCTGGATACTAACAGATATTGCTGCTTACAATATATTCACAAAATTTTCTTGATAAGGTAGAATTATAAATACTCACAGAGCCTCATTTCTTGATATACTGAGATACTTTGAATTTTTTTGAAAGCTAAAAATGATTCTATGATGTTGCTTGAGCCCCTAACCAAGACCCTTTGGGGCTGAGGTAAGAAGGAGCAGAGTAAACGACACATACTCCAAGAGTCCAGCAACTGGATCCTAGAAGAGTTAAAAGTTAAAAGGCATTAAATTCAAATATAGTTACTATTCTGTGGATGACTACTACATTTACATTTATATGTATTTGCTAAAATTTAAAGGTTTAACAAGAAAATTATTCTATCTTTTCTAAAAGTTAAAAGATCCTGGGTGATCTCATAAGAGAACACATATACCAGCCCAAGCTACTATACCCAGCAAAACTCCCAATTACCATAAAAGGAGAAACCAAAGTAGTCCATGACAAAAACAAATTTGTACAATATTTTTCCAGAAATTCAGGCCTACAAAGTATGGAAAACTCCAAAGAGGGAAACTGCACCCTAGCAAAAGTAAGAAAATAATCTTTTAAAAAATAAATAAATAAAAATAAAAACAAAAAACAAACAAAAGGATAGCCACATAAACATAATTCCACCTCTAACAACAAAGATAACAGGAAGTAACAGTCACTTTTCTTTAATATCTCTTAACATCAATGGAATCAACTCTGCAATAAAAAAGACATAGAAGAACAGTCTGGATACATAAACAGGATCCAATATTTTGCTGTATAAAGGAAATACACCACAGTGACAAAGACAGACAATATCTGGGGATAAAAGGCAGGAAAAAAAATTTCCAAGCTAAGGTTCCCAAGAAATGATCTGGAGTAGCCATCCTAATATCGGATAAAATTGACTTTCAAGCAAAATTTATCAAAAAAGGTAAGGAAAAACACTTTATACTCATCAAAGGAATAATCTACCAAGATGAGCTATCAATTCTGAACATCTATGCTCCAAATTCCAGGTCACCCACATTTATAAAAGAAACTTTACTAAAGCTCAAAACACAAATTGCACCTCATACAATTATAGTGGGAGACTTAAACATATCACTCTGATCAATAGACACATCATGGAAACAGAAACTAAACAGAGAGACACAGTGAAAATAACAGAAGTTATGAAGCAAATGGATTTAACAGATATCTATAGAACATTCCTTCCTAAAACAAAAGGATCAACCTTCTTCTCAGCACCTCATGGTACCTTCTCCAAAATTGACCATATAATCGGTCACAAATCATGCCTCAACAGATACAAAATTATTGAAATAATCCTATGAATCCTGTCAGATCATTACAGACTAAGGCTGATCTTGAATACCAACAAAAATAATAGAAAGCCCACAAACACGTGGAAGCTGAAGACCACTCTACTCAATGATAACTTGGTGAAGGAAGAAATAAACAAAGAAATTAAGGACAGTTTAGAATTCAATAAAAATGAAGGCACAACATACCCAAACTTATGGGACACAATGAAAGCAGTCCTAAGAGGAAAACTCATAGCTCTGAGTGCCTCCAAAAAGAAACTGGAGAGAGCATACACTAGCAGATTGACAGCACATCTGAAAGCTCTAGAACAAAAAGAAGCAAATAAACCAAAGAGGAATAGATAATAGAAAATGATCAAACTCAGGGCTGAAATCAACCAAGTAGAAACAAACAAACAAAAACACAAGCAAACAAAACTATACAAAGAATCAACAAATCTAGGAGCTGGCTCTTTAAGAAAATCAACAAGATAGATAAACTTTTTGCCAGACTAATCATGGGGGACAGAGACAGTATCCACATTAACAAAATCAGAAATAAAGGAGACATAACAATAGAAACCAAGGAAATCCAAAAGTCATCAGACAAAAGCCTATACTCTACAAAACTGGAAAACCTGGACGAAATGGACAATTTTCTAGACAAATACCAGGTACCAATGTTAAATCAGGAATAGTTAAACTATATAAAGAGTTCTGTAACCCTAAAGAAATAGAAGTAATCATTAATATTCTCCTAACTAAAAGCAAAAAGCCTGGGACCCGATGGGTTTAGTGCAGAATTCTTATCAGACCATCAAAGAAGACCTAATACCAATAATCTCAAACTCTTCCAAAAAAGGAAACTGAAGGAACATTACCCAATTCATTTTATGAAGCCCTGATTACGCTTATACCTAAACTACACGAAGACCCTCCAAAGAATGAGAAATTCAGACCAATTTCCCTTATGAATATCAATGCAAAAATACTCAATAATTTTTCCCAAATGGAATCCAAGAACCCATAACAACGATCCTTCGTCATGATCAAGTAGGCTTCATCCCAGGGATGCAGAGATCATTCTATTTATGGAAGTCCATCAACATAGTCCACTATATAAACAAATTCAAAGAAAAAAAAAAACCACACATGATCATCTTATTAGATGCTAAGAAAGCATTTGACAAAATATAACACACCTTCATTTTAAAAGTATTGAAGAGATCAGGACTTCAAACATAATAAAAGAAATATATAGCAATCCTGTAGCTGACATCAAACTAATTGGAGAGAAACTTGAAGCAATCCTACTAAAATCAGGGACTAGAAAAGGCTGCCCAGTCTCTCCCTATCTATTTAATATAGAACCCAAAATCCTAGCCAAAGCAATTAGAAAACAAAGGGAGGTCATAGGAACACAAATTGGAAAGGAAGAAGTAAACTATTATTATTTGCAGATGATATGTTAGTCTTCCTAAGTGACCCTACAAAGTTCATCAGAGAATTCCTATACCTGATTAACAATTTTAGAAAAGTGGCTGGATATAAAATAAACTCAAATAAATCAGTAGCCTTCATCTAATCAAAGGATAAACAGGCTGAGAAAAAAATTAGGGAAATGACAACCTTCGCAATAGTCACAAATAATGTAAAATTACAGTGTGACTCTAACTAAAGAAGTGAAAGATCTATATGACAAGAATGTCAGGTCTCTGAAGAAAAAAAAATCCAGAAAGATCTCAAAAGATAGTAAGATTTTCCATGCTCATGGATTGGCAGGTTTAGTATAGTAAAACTGGCAATCTAGCCAAAAACAATCAACAGATTCAGTGTAATCCCCATCAAAATTCCAACTCAATTCTTCAGAGTTAGAAAAAGTAATTTGCAAATTCATCCGGAATAACAACAACAACAACAACAAATCCAGAATATCAAAAACTCTTCTAACAATAAAAAAAAAAAAAAAAAAAAAAAACAACAACAAAAAACTTCTGGGTGAATAACAATTCTTGACCTCAAGCTGCATTACAGAGCAATAGAGCTTGAAGGCAGGCAGGTAGATCAATGGCACATAATTGAGACACAGAAACGAACCTACACAACTATGATCACTTGATCTTTGACAAAGGATGTAAAACCATCCAATGGGGGGGGGGGGGGGAGTCAGCATTTCCAACAAATGGTGCTGGTTTAACTAGAGGTCAGAATATAGAAGTATTCAAATCTCCTTGTACAAAGCTCAAGTCCAGGTGGGGCAAGGACCTCCATATGAATCCAGATACAGTGAAAGTAATAGAAGATAAAGTGGGGAAGAGCCTCAAACACATGAGCACAAGGGAAAATTTCCTGAACTGAACACCAATGGCTTATGCTCTAAAATCAAGAATCAACAATTGAACCTCATAAGGTGAGAAGCTCTTAAATGTTCAATACTGCCCTGCAGTGATGGTGAATGCCTTTAATCCTAGCATTTGGGAGGCAGAGGCAGGCAGATTTCTGAGTTTGAGGCCAGCCTGGTCTACAGAGTGAGTTCCAGAGCAACCTGGGCTACAAAGAGTAACTCTGTCTAGAGGAAAACAAAACAAAACAAAACAAAAAAAAGCAAAACAAAACAAAAGAAAAAAATAAATGTTCAACATCCTTCGTCATCAGAGAAATGTAAATCAAAACAACTCTGAGATTCTACCTCACACCAGACAGAACAGCTAAGATCAAAATCTCAGGTGACAGCAGATGCTGGTGAGGATGTGGAGAAAGAGCATTGCTGGTGGAATTGCAAACTGGTACAACCACTCTGGAAATAATTTTGGTGATTCCTCAGAAAATTGGACATATTTCTAGTGAAAGATCCAGCAATACCACTCCTGGGCATATACCCAGAAGATGCCCCAACATGTAATAAGGACACATGCTCCACTATGTTCATAGCAGCCTTATTTTTAATAGCCAGAAGCTGGAAAGAACCTAGATGTACCTCAACAGATGAATGGATACAGAGAATGTGATGCATTTAAACACTGAAGTAATTAATACTCAGCTATTAAAACCAATGACATAGTGAAATTCTTCGGAAATTGGATGGAACTAGAGAATATCATCCATATTGAGGTAACCCAATCACAAAAGAACACACTTATTGATAAGTGGATACTAGCCCCAAAGCTCAGAATACCCAAGAAACAATTCACAGACCACTTGAGGCTCAAGAAGAAGGAAGACAAATGTGTGGATAATTCAGTTCTTCTTAGAGAAGGAACAAAATACACATGGGAAGAAATATAGAGGCAAAGTGTGGAACTGAGACTGAAGGAAAGGCTGCCCCACATTCACCAAACCTAGACACTATTCTGGATGCCAAGAAGTGCTTGTTGACAGGAGCCTGATATAGCTGTCTTCTGAGAGGCTCTGCCAGAACCTGACGAATACAGAGGTGCATACTTTCATTCAACCATTGGACTGAGCAAGAGATCCTCAATAGAGGAGTTAGAGAAAGCATTGAAGGATCTGAAGTTGTTTGCAACCCTAAATGATGATCAACAATATCAACCAAGTAGACCACCCACCCGGAACTTCCAGGGAATAAACCACCAACCAAAGTGTACACATGGAGGGACCCATGGTTCCCGCTGTATATGTAGCAGAGAATGGCCTTGTTGGACATCAATAGGCAGAGATGCCCTTGGTCATGTGAAGGCTTGATGCTCCAGTGTAGAGGAATGCCAGGGTAGGGAGGCCAGAGTTGGTGGGAGGGGGAGCACTTTCATAGTAGCAGGGGGGAAGGGACTGCATAAGGGGTTTTTGAAGAAGAAACCAGGGAAGAGGATAACATTTGAAATATAAATAAAGAAAATATCCAATGCAAAATTTCAAAAAAATATTTATTGTAAATTATATATATTTTTAAGACATCTTACTATGTAAAAACACAAATTTTTCAAACTTAAACTATTTTATTTTCACATTAAGTAACTCAGTACAAATAAACTTTGTAAATTGTTTATTTGTATATAGTTAGGGAAAGTAACATTCTTCTTACTTTGCTCATCTTTGCATTTGTAGTTATACTCAAAGTTTTTGACAGTAAACACTTATACAATTATTCCTCTGAAGATGACCAAAACTTTGTAAAAAATTCTTTTAACAATTTTCACATTCCCCAATCACTTAGGAAATCAACGTTTTCTTTTTTTCTTTTTTAAAATTTATTTTATTAGATTTTTTTATTTTCTTTATATACATTTCAAATACTATCCTGAAAGTTCCCTATAACCTCCCTCCGCCTTGCTCCCCTATCCACCCAATCCTACTTCTTGGCCCTGACATTCCCCTGTATTGGGGCATATAAAGTTTGCAGTACAAAGGGGCCTCTCTTCCCAGAGAAGTTCAATTAGGCCATCTTCTGGTACATATGCAGCTAGAGATATGAGCTCTGGGGTTAGTGGTTAGTTCATATTGTTGTTCCACCTTTAGGGTTGCAGACCCCTTCAGGTCCTTGGGTGCCTTCTCTAGCTTCTTCATTGGGGGCCCTGTGTTCCATCTTATAGATGACTGTGAGCATCCACTTCTGTATTTACCAGGCACTGGCATAGCCTCATACAAGACAGCTATAACAGGGTCCCTTCAGAAAAATCTTTCTGGCATTGTGCAATGGTGTCTGTGTTTGGAGGCTGATTATGGGATGGATCCCAGGGTGGGGTAGTCTCTGGATGGTCCATTCTTTCATCTTAGCTCCAAACTTTGTCTCTGTAACTCATTTCGTGGGTATTTTGTTCCCTATTCTAAGGAGGAGTGAAGTATCCACCCATTGGTCTTCCCTCTTCTTGATTTTCTCGTGTTTTGCAAATTGGATATTAGCACAGAAACAGAACAAACAAGGTTTTCTCCAGGTCAAGTAGAATGATTATTCCAGAATACCTGCATTTTGCCCAATTGAGAGCACTCCTAACACAGATGTATTTTATGTCACATAAAAATGATTAGGTACTTTCACAAGAAATTTTAAGATTGGAAAACCCACAGTGAACGTGAAATTTCAGAAGGTCTCTTAAAAACTATGCGGATCCAACAGTTCTCAAAAATCAGTGATCAACATTCAACTTGTGTCTACAGAAATAACTATTTTTCTTATATATCAGATGGCATTGGCTAATTTGTTTAAACTTTGTGCCAGCTTTGATTTATTAAAAAATCTATGTGAAAATGTCCTAATGACCAACATGTTAAATATTTTTAATTTGTGAAGATGGTGAATCTCTTTTTTAACTGGATCTATTAGTTCTCCAATCAGCAATATAATTCAATTTTAAAAGATGCTTACCTTGTTAAAGAAACTGAAATTGTTATATAGTTTAATATTACGTTACGAGATGTAAAATATAAAATATATTCAGTTGTCAAAATGACTTAGAAAAATAAATATCGAGCTGAATATTTGTGTGTGTGTGCAATTAGCAAATAAGAATCTTAAGCACTAATATTCACTACAGTAACTTTGTATTAGTTTGCCATTGTCCTAACTGTCATATCTGAGGCTAAGAGCTCCCATGAATGAAAACTATTGGGGTTTAACTCAGAGATCACTAAACAATTGGCCAGGTTGCTATGAAGTGATGCAAAAGTATGGCAGAAGACAAAACTTGACCTTAGTTTACTCTAGCATCTGTGTATTTTTTTCACAAAAGCTGAAAAAAAATACAATTTTACTTGTTTGAATTATTTTAATTGCATTGAAATTTCCTCACAGCTGAAAGAATATTGGTATAACCAAACACAGTTTTTTTTGTAATATTTTTTGTTTTGCCTTGTTTGTTTAATTTTTTAATTACTGCAGCTAGTAAGTAAGACAAATCTGAAACATCAGACTAGAGATATATCTGAGATGGTGCTAAAGCAGATTTAGATTGGATCAGTCATATCATACATTTTCAATTTGCTATATCACATTTGCTTTTATACATCATTAGCATTTAGACATATTTTTCATTATATGCATTAGCTTTATAATGTATTATGCATTTATAAATGTACAGAATGTCTTGTCTAGTTCTCTTGTATTTTAATATACTTATAATAGCTTATGAGAAAATGTTTATGTGTATTTAATTTATAGATAAATGCATCAGAAATATGATCATGATCATTTTGTGCCATATAGTAATACAGAGCATATAATAACAACATTCTAGATATTTGTTTTTTATGAATATAACTTAATAATGTATAGTAGTTTATCCTTTAAGATATTGGGATTTATTTATTTATTAATTTATGTTACATATTATCTTCATTTACATTTCAAATGTTATCCCCAAAGTTCCCTATACCCTTCCCCTGCCCTGCTCCCCAACAGACCCACTCCTGCTTCCTGGCCCTGGCATTCCCCTGTACATATGATCTTTGCAAGACCAAGGTCCTCTCCTCCCATTGATGGCCGACTAGGCCATCCTTTGTTACATATGCAACTAGAGACATAGCTCTGGGGGGTACTGGTTAGTTCATATTGTTGTTCCTTCTATAGGGTTGCAGACCCCTTTAGCTCCTTGGGTACTTTCTCTAGCTCCTTCATTAGGGGCCCTGTGTTCCATCCAATAGATGACTGTGAGCATCCAGTTCTGTATTTTTCAGGCACTGGCAAAGCCTCACAAGAGATAGCTACATCAGGCTCCTGTCAGCAAAATCTTGCTGGCATATGCAATAGTGTCTGTGTTTGGTGGTTGTATCTGGAATGGATCCCTGAGTAGGGCAGTCTCTTGATGGTCCTTCCTTCTGTCTCAGCTCCAAACTTTGTCTCTGTAACTCCTTCCGTGGTTGTTTTTGTTCCCTATTCTAAGAAGGAAAAAAGTATTCATATTTTGGACTTCCTTCTTCTTGAGTTTCATATGTTTTGCACATTGTATATTGGTTGGTCTAAGTTTCTGGGCTAATATCTGCTTATCAGCAAGTGCATATCATGTAACTTCTTTTGTGATTGGGTTACCTCACTCAGGATGATATCCTCCAGAACAATCCTTTTGCCTAAGAATTTCATGCATTCATTGTTTTTAATTGCTGAGTAGTACTCCATTGTGTAAATGTACCACATTTTCTGTGTCCATTGCTCTGTTGAGGGACATCTGGGTTCTTTCCAGCTTCTGGCTATTATAATTAAGGTTGCTAAGAACACAGTGGAGCATGTGTCCTTATTAAAAGTTGGAACATCATCTGGGTATATGCCAGGAGAGGTATTGCTGGATCTTCCTGTAGAACTATGTCCAATTCTCTGAGGTACTGCCAGACTGATTTCCAGAGTGGTTGTACCAGTTTGCAATCCCACCAACAATGGAAGAGTGTTCCTCTTTCTCCACATCCTGGCCAGCATCTGTTGTTACCTGAATTTTTTATCTTAGCCATTATGACTGGTGTGAGGTGGAATCCTAGGATTGTTTTGATTTGTATTTCCCTGATGATTAATGATATTGAACATTTTTTCAGGTGCTTCTCAGCTGTTCGGTGTTCCTCAGTTGAGAATTTTTTATTTAGCTCTGTACCCCGTTTTTAATAGGGTTATTTGATTTTCTGGAGTCTATCTTCTTGAGTTATATATATATTTGATATTAGTACCCTATCTGATTTAGAATTGGTAAAGATTCTTTCCCAATCTGTTGGTGCCCGTTTTGTCTTATTTAAAATGTCTTTTGCCTTACAGAAGCTTTGCAAATTTACGAGATCCCATTTGTGGTTTCTGGATCTTACAGCACAAGCCATTGCTATTCTATTCAAAGCCTGCCTACAATTACTTCCAACACAGACCTCCATCTCCTACAACTTTTTTTTTCAAGACATGGCTTCTCTGTGCATCCCTGGCTGTCCTGGAACTCACTTTGTAGACCAGGTTGGCCTTGAACTCAGAAATCTGCCTCTGCCTCCTGAGTGCTGGGATTAAAGGCGTGAGCCACTACACCCAGCTCTAAAACTTCTTAAAGAGGACCATGGGTTCAGAAACCAGCACCTACTTGGGGCATTTCTTTCTACCTCTCACACAAGCAGTCTGATGTGTCTCCTGAGGTATGAAGAGAAGAAGCACATCAATATCAAACGTTCATTCATTTTTTATGTATGGTTTTATTCTAAACCTTTTTAATCCCCATTTTTTACACCTCCTCAATCTACCCAACCTCTGTTTTCATAAATAATGTTTAGAACTTTCATAGTCATATATATTTAGTTTTGTCTAAATCTGTTTAAAATTATCAATAGTATATATTACCTATTAAATGCCAAGCAGAATTTGTTAGCTTTTAAAATATTGCTTCTTCAAGGATTCAAGGCAATGAAACAATGTTTTATTGAAGTGCTTAACTATGCCTATAAACACTTCATTAGATGGAGATTAACGAATTATAAGATCAGTTTCTTTTGGCCCAATCTGGTCTGTTACACTACAGTACTCTGTATGTGAATGAAAAAACAGCAAAAGTAAAAACTCTATTAATCTTAAAAAAAAATTTCAATTCAATTTCTAAATTAATGTTACAAAATCTAGATTTTATCCACTAAAAAACATGATGATCTAATTTTCAACTTAACACTGAAATAATCCAGAATTTTCTTACTGCTGCCATATTAGTTACCAAAATTGAGTATGTGGTGTATTAGAAAAAGGGTAGGTCATAAACTAGCCCTATGATTAAACAAGTAACAAATTCTGATATAAAATGGAATAAAGGATCCATTTATATCATGAACCAATTAAAGAACACATCTGGAATACAAAATACTTCTGAAATAATGAACAACATAATTACTGAAGGAATCTTGAGCACTGAGGAGTTATTTAAAGACTCTTCTTATACTGATAGCACATAAAACGTATTAGATTCACATTGACATTTTAAGGAAGAATGAGAAAGAAGTGCTGCCTATTATCTGCACTGAAGAGCTTTTATGATATAATCCATTCTTTCTCAAATTATGATTAAAACTGTCCTTCAAAAGTCAATTCTTTTCAAAGAAACTCTAAATTATAGTGTAAAGTATTAGAAAAAATTCAGGATGTTCTTATGAAGAATTCTTTTGACCCTTAGTGTGACTTTGAAGAGTTTTATTTTGAAGAGGTATTTTACTGTATTCAAGACAATAACATGGTTTAAAATTCTATCAGAATTTTCCTAATGCATTATAAAATTCAATTTTTCTCCTGCAAATCTCTTTATGTAATATTATTAAAACACATTCCTGACACATTAAACTATAAAAAACTAAATTATTCAAATTAAAAATATCATCTTCATTTGCTTTGCATTATTGTTTCCTCACAAGGAAATAACTCACTTTAAAGGAATAAGCATGCATGACAGTTGAGAGAAGACATGCTAATGTTATTGCTTTGAGATTACAAGAGTTAAGAAATTAGAATAAAACTCCTGAGCTATGTGATTATTTTAATGAAAAGGTTGTTTGGAATTGGATGATCTATCTGTGCAAACACTTGAAGGTATGACCTGAGCATTAGTGTCTCTGATTGAAGTGGAGATTAGTATTTGTCTATTAGTATCAACATAAATATTTGGAAGGTAGCATGACATTCCTTACATCCAATAAAAAGGGAACTTCAAAACCAGATGCTAAAAACATAGTTTCTTCTTAATAATAAAATTTTAAATCAATCTCACTCTCTCTCTCACCTCTGTCTCTCTCTCTGTCTCTGTCTCTGTCTCTGTCTCTCTCTCTCTCTCTCTCTCTCTCACACACACACACACACACACACACACAGAGAGAGAGAGAGAGAGAGAGAGAGAGAGAGAGAGAGAGATGCATGGATATAACATAGGTGGCATATGTCAAGCTACAGAAAAGTTCAACTTTATACTAAAATATGTAGTGAAAAGTTAGTAATGGTTTTGTCAAAGGCTTCACGTTAGCAGCTCAGATTTATCCATTGAATAGCTCTCACCGGGAAGAAGGGTGAAATTTCTTAAGGCAATAATTTGGCTGATTGAACAACAAAGGCTACTTTTGAAAAGTGAGAGAATCCAAATTTAGAATACTTTCTTTAATACAATAAAATAGTGCCCTATAAAAAATTCTGCTTCACACAAAGAACTAAAAGGTAAAAAATAAAATGTTCAATGGTAATTTGACTAAAGTCTACCAGTTACCTAACTAATGATTTCCTATACCATATTTCTTATTTCATTGTATAATATAGATATATGATTATTAAAGCATCTGAATTGAAGAGACAATTTGAAGACATCAGATTCTCAGTATGTATATATATACATATATATATATATGCTATAATAAGGATAGTCTATATGTTGGAAAACTTTAAAATTTCGTTAATTTCATGTGCAAGTACACTATAGTATATCATTTCATTAAACCCTTAGAAAAATGAAAAGACTTGAATCCCACATAGTCTTTGTGATACCAGGAAATGTTGCAATTTTTCTCCATCAGAAGTCAATATCTAGCCCTATAGTCTGTCTGTCTGTCTGTCTGTCTGTCAGTATGCATGTATGTATGTATGTATGTTTGTATGTACGTATGTATCTCTGTCTCTTTCTGTCTCTCTCTGTATCTTTGTCTCTCTCTCCCTCTAGTCGTGATAAATTGATAGAAAGACAGAAAATTGATTGATAGATTTCTGAGATTTTAATACCAAAGCACATTGCTTGAAACAATGAAAGCTATTTTATTGCCTCGGTTGTCCATGGCAATAAAAATTCTTGCTAATGTCTATACCATGTATTATTCTAAATAGAAGAAAGCATTAACCAATTAACATTTTCTACTATTCTGATAACCTAGACATTAAGATGACTGTATCTTTGTCACAGTCTCTATTTAAAACTAATGGTGGCATTTTCAGTCAAATACTATTACATTCCCTTAAACTTGGGAAGGAAGCTTCATCCTAAGCCAATGTAAGGGCTTGTCTCACATTCACTCCTTGCAAAGTTTAGAATTTATCTCTTCTTTTTAGAAGTTCAGAGGAATAGGTAGCAGTGTCTAGAAAAATCCCTTAGAACAAGTTTCCACTAGAAGGCTTTCTTCAACACAAAACACTGTTCTGAAAATTATAGAGGCCATCACTACACAGGAGGGACCCCTTCATATGTAGAGCAGAGCAGAAATAATTAACCCAAAACTTGAACCCACATAGTCTGTGCAATGCCAGGGGATAGGGAGTTCACATCACAATAGCAACAAACAGCTGAGATTTGCTACTCCTTATTTGTTGACAGCAAATACTTAATAGAAGAAGCTGAAGAAGAAAAAAAATTCTTGCATCTAATAGGTCCATCAAGGTGAGGAAGGCATGGCTAGGGACAGGTTGAACTTTTGCAAGTAGGAGGCCATGTGATGGCTTGTTAAATCTTGTAGATCAGTAAGCACAGAAAGCTAGGTCAAACCAGTCCTAGGCTATTCCTTCAAGATCCTACTCCAAAAAAGCAAATACTAGCCTTATCTGAGTCTCAAAGATTCCAAAACTTCTAAACCCTTTGAATAACAATACCCTATTGTGGACCAAGTCTAAAAACCCTTGAGCTTATGGAGAAATTTCACACCAAAATATATCACAACTTTCTCAAATTTTGTTGTTAAAAGGCAATTTTCTTTGGGGGTAGGGGGGGGCTTTTTGCCTATTCATCCATCCATTCATTCATTCATTCATTCATTCATTTGCTTTGCTTTCCATCATGATCACTGACTATGTCTCACCAGACTATGTGTATCTTCTCCAAATGAGGTCAGACAAGGCAGCGCAAGTAGGGGAGAGGGATCCAAAGCCAGATAGTAGAGTCGGAGATAGACCCTGCTTCAAATATTAGGTGATTCACATGAAAACCAAGCTGTACATCGGCTACAGATGAATAGAGGGCCCAGGTGTGTCTGAAGACAGCTATAATGTACTCACGTAAAATAAATAAATGAATAAATCTTTAAAATTAAAAAAGCTTTAGGTCTTCTGGTGTATCTAATGTCAGCTACAATGTGCTCACATAATATAAGTAAATGAATAAATCTTAAAAAAAAAAACTTTAGGGGACATTCAGGAGGGCAGAACATCTTCCTCTCCCTTGCAGACCACCTAACAAGGACCCTGAACCATATATGATAGAGGGCTAATATTCAAAATATATAAAGAATTCAAGAAGTAAATCACCAAAATACCAAACAACCTAATCAAAATTGGTGTATAAAACTAGTCAGGAACATTCATATATGAATTGGATAATGACGGCCTTGAATTTCTTTACATATCACATCTGAGAAAAGTTATTCACAAGAAGGAAGAACCTTCCTTGTTGTTGTTTGTTTATTTTAATATGATGTCATTAGGTTGGTTTGGAAGAGGAGAAAGTCATTGTATATTTGTAGAATAATCAGATTGCAATGACTCATCTTCACTTTCAGTTTGGCCAATTTAGAATCACCTAGAAGACACACTTTTAAACTCATGTATACTGCCATTTCCTGAGAAAATAAACTGAGTTCCAACAATCTGCTTTTAGATGGGTAGTGCTTTCCTTTGTAATAAGAGCACAGAATGTGTAAGAATATGGAATGGCGTGAGACAGCTGCATTCTAGCTGTCTCTTCTCTCTGCTTCCCAATTTCTAGAAATGTGCAGATTCCTCCTTCAGAGCTTCACCACAACTCTACCATCCTTCCAGATTATGGATTATTCTCATTCGAACCAGGACCATAATACATTCTTATTTCTTGAAGTTTCTTTGGTTTGGTAAACTGTCACAGTTAGAAAACAGTTAACTAACAACTAAATATTATTAGGGTTTAAATTGAGTAAAACTCATTAAGGAAACAGAAGCAGAACAGATGGTGTTAATCATCTATAAAGGGAAACAGGAAATTTGTAAAAAATGATTAATTATTAACAAAATCATTACATATTGAAAATCAATAATATTATCTAACTGTTCAGTAGCTCTATTCAGATACCATTCTTGAAAAGCAAAAAATATACCAATGCATTTTAACAGGTATATATTACTTTACAACTGAGCATTTTGACACACAATTTTATCCCAGCATTAGTGAGAAAGAGGTAGTATAGTCTTTGATGTCAAGGCTGGTCCTGTCCAAATAGCAAGTTCTGCAACAAATAGCATTACATAGAAAGACCATAACTCAAAAAGAAATAAAAAGCCACTCTAATGATGTTAATTGGTTTTATTTACCTTTATTTGTGTTTATGGTAAATATTTAGAGAAGCAGAACATGTCCAAAAAAATGGTAGAAATAATTGGAAAACAGTGATGAGGTCATGACAACAAAATGTGAATTGCAGTGGGTGGGGTGCAGAGCCGAGGGAGGGGAGGAGGGAGGGATGAGTGGGGTTCGGAGCAGCGGGGGGAAGGGGAGGGGTAGGTGGGGTGCAGAGCGGTGGGGGGAGAGGGAGGGGAAACTAATAAAGGGGATAACATTTGAAAGGTAAATAAAGAAAATATATAATAAACAGGAAGAAAGTTTTGAGTATTTCAATCAATAAGCAGGTACGTAATTTAGCAGACAGTTCTCCAGAAAAGAAATACAAAAAGAAAGAAAGGAAGGAAGGAAGGAAGAAAGAAAGAAAGAAAGAAAGAAAGAAAGAAAGAAAGAAAGAAAGAAAGAAAGAAAGAAAGAAAAAGTGAATTGTGTTATCAAAATAAATATGAGAAGCTTCTAGGATCAGAAAAGATCAAATGTTTTCTATGTGGTTTCACAATACATAGTAAGTATATATTTCCAATATCATTATAAATATTTATCCCTATACACACAAAGTGTATGCCTCCCTCTTCATCAAACTTCTTTTTTTGTAACAGCATTTTAAAAAATTCTGACATTTCAAAACAAAAAGTAGGACTGTGTGGAACAGAAGGAGGACAAATTATAGAGGAATAGACCCAGAATGTTTGTTGTGAAGTTCTAGCTTCTATCTGTGATGGGGAAGCAACACACATGAAACATAAACACATGGCTGTCTGAACATGGCCTGAAGAACTTTAACAATAGGTGAAATCCCAACACAGCCACAACAAATATCAATGCCCCACATTAGTAAAAAGCTACAATTAAATAACAACTGAGAAGAACAGGAAAATGTATCTTCTGAAGAGATAAGCCCTTTAATCAGTTAACCAATACTAACATGCCAGACCTAGAAATATATGCCTTTAGGTTACAGTGAAGGCATACATCATTGCATTTATGTGTGTGCTCATTTACATATGCATTCGTATAACAATAATGACTGAAGAGGAGGAGACCTTGAAATTGAGAAGTGTTTAGAAATGTACAGGGAAGATTTAGAGAGAGTGGAATAAGAAAATTATGCAAACATTTTAATTATAGTTAAAATAATATAAGATGACTACATTTCCTTATTTAAGACAACAGTCTTCATATCTGCCTTTGATTAGCATATTTATTGAGAAAATAATCTAATGTTTAGTGACCTGTCCAGCAGGTCCAGTTATTCGTGGGTCTCGAGGGGACTGCTCCTGAAAACCAAATGGGGAGTGAGAGAGAAAGGAGACCAGAAAAGACAGAGTCAATCTGGATCCTGTCAAGGGCTCATTGTATTCAGCAAAATTTGCAGTTTTTATACAAAAAGATCAAAGGGGAAATAACCCTTAAGCAGAAGGGCAGGGAGGAGTAGTGGTAATTTTCCTTGGCAGCTACAAGGGGAAGCATATTATCTAAAAGTACATCTTGTGTTTATGACATCTGCTGTTTGTGTCAGGTCTGGATCATCTTGTGGTAATTGTTGGTGACCTTCATCTGGACTTAGTCAGCTTGGGGAGGAGGTCCAACTTTATGTCTTAAGACTTGGTAGTCATCTTTTTCACTTGGATTACTATAAAGAATTTAGTTTTGGCTCCCAACACTTTAATTCTTCCTTTGTCTCCATGAAATACATGTAAAACTTTTAAAGCTAAATCATTCTGATAATAATTTTAAGGTATGCTATTATTAACTTCTAAGACAGCATGCCCAGCTGTGTTTGTTTGTTTTGATTGTTTGTTTTGTTTGTTTTATTTAACACGTTCAAATGCTTAGCCATTTAAAACATTAAAACTGATTCACTGAATTAGGTGTGTGTTATAATGACACCTGACAGTGCCTTCTTCTCAATGAAGGTCAACTGTTTCAAACTCATGATCATCCTGCCTGGTTCCTTCCTATACAAGCTTCCACTAACTGTTTTGCATTTGTCTTCTTTTGTGTTTATTTGAGGCAGAGTTTTACGTAGCCCAGAATGGCCTTAAACACACTATGTAGAGGAATATGATCTTAAACTAGTACTGATCCTCGTGCCTGGACTTATATGTTTATATGATCTGTTAAATCAGTGATATACAAGCTATAATTTGAAGATCCACAAAAGTGAGGCATAAAGTGAGGCACTAGAGAAGCACAGCTCTGCCTAGCAAAGAAAACAGAATAGATAGCTATGGATGGAGGATGAGGACACAAGAGCGGAATGGAAAGATCAAGCTGAAAAGTAAAGGGAAGAGGTGGAGAAAGGAGGGAACATGGATACACAAAGTTATAATTAAGACCCACTTGAGGCTTAATATAAAGTTAGTATAAAGTGGAATGATCAAAAGGAGGGGAAACATAGTGCCAGCTGGCTACCTACTCTTGTTATCAAAGAAAGCTTCCGAATCTAAGGTTGGATTACATCTAAGTGAGGTTGGGCAAAGTAGTTCCCAAATGCAGTCTTCTGCCAAAGCTACAGGTTTCTCTCCGCAAACTAATGAGAAGGCTCTATTGCTGAAGACAATACCTATATACCACATTGAACATGTACAGGTTGACTTGATATATAAGGAGCTATCACCACTACTGGTTAAGGTTCTAGGTACTAGAGATTATTTGCACACTATTAAAGAGAAATGGTAAAGATCAGCCAACTATAAACCCTTCAATCTACAATGGTTTCCTATCTGCAAAATATGATAGGACAAGGGTGGCACAATGGTCATGGGAGTAGCCAACATATATCTGTCGTAAGGCCCACTCCACAAGATGGAACCATTTCCCAACAGAGCTTGGCTGACCAAGTAATTTAGACTAGATATTCTGGGGACCCAAGACAAAGAAAAAAATGATACTGTTCAACTAAACATAATATTAACATGACTCTTTTAAAATTTTTACTGGATATTTTTATTTATTTACATTTCAAATGTTATCCCCTTTCCCGGTTTCTCCCCCACAAACCCCTATCCTATCCACCCGCCCCCTGCTTCTATGAGAGTGCTCCTCCTCCCATCTCCTGATACCTCACTACCCTGACATTCCCCTACAATGGGACATCAAACCTTCACAGGGCCAAGGGCCACTCCTTCCACTGACACCCAAGAGGCCCCTCCATGTGTACTCTTTGGTTGGTGGTTTAGTCCCTGGGAACACTTTGGTGTCTGTTTGATTGATATAGTTGTTCTTCCCATGGGAGTTCAAACCCCTTTAGCTCCTTCAGTCCTTTCTCTAACTCCACCATTGGGGACCCCTGCTTAGTTCAATGGTTGGCTGTGAGCATCCACCTCTGTATTTGTTAGGCTTTGGCAGAGCCTCTCAGGCTATACCTATACCTATACCTATACCTATACCTATACCTATACCTATACCTATACCCATACCCATACCCATACCCATACCCATACCCATACCCATACCCATACCCATACCCATACCCATACCCATACCCATACCCATACCCATACCCTTACCCATACCCATACCTATACCTATACCAATATATGTGTAAGCAAGCACTTCTTGGCATTCAGAATAGTTTCTGAGTTTGTATATAGGATATATCCCCAGGTGGAACAGTCTCTGGGTGCCTTTCCTTCAGTCTCTGCTCCACACTTTATCCCTGTACTTCCTTTAGGCAGGAGTAATTCTGGATTAAAAATTTGGAGATGAGTATGTTGCCAATATAACCAAATCTACTGCTTCAGTCCCCAAAGCTCTGGTATTACAGTTATAAGGTATATGCCAAAACAAAAGTTTAAGAAAATAGCTTACTTAGTAATAATGCATGCCATACAGACACATGGACCTTGGCCTCATTCCCAGAAAACAGATAAAAAATAAAATAAAATAAAATAAATAAAATAAAATAATAAAATAATGAAAGAAATTAGGCAAAGTGGTACACTTATAAACCCACTGCAAGGAAGACAGAGAAAAGCAAATATTTGAGACTTTCTGGCCAATCAGTTTGGATTACTTTATAAAGTCGAAGCCAGTGGAAAAAAATGTGCCTCATTTAAAAAGAAACTAGGAACAGTAGAATTTGTCATTTGTCATCCTTACACAAATGCCCACATGGGCATACCTGCCCCTCATAATCAAACATACAAACACCAATGATTAAGACATGTTATTATTTTAATAATAACATTCATCTCAGATATTTTCAAAGAATTGCAGATTAAACCCGAGAGAGGAGGGGCACAAAAATGAAGTAAGCTTGACAACAATATATTGGCAACATTTTGAATGTGATTATAGGAATTTCCACAAAGATAGAACATTATATATAGATTGCAGTAAACATCAATGCTGGTCACCTTTGCAGTGTTGTTAAAGCTCAGATGCACAGTAGTCACTCTGTTTCCTCTACCTTTTCATCTCTCATTTCATATCTTCTCCCTTTCCCTCACAATCTTTCCAGCCCCTGCCTTTCTGCCTCTTTCATTTGTATGGATCTATTTCTTTGTATATGTGTATGACTTGAATTGTGTATTTGTGCTTTAAGACAAGACAAAAATACTTTGAATACAAAAATACTCTGAATGGTAATTTCTGTTTTCACATTGGCCAGTAAAGAAAAATACATGTGATTACCTCCTTAGAGTACAGGAAGAAATAATAGAAACAGAAGTAAAACGGTATTCTTCCCATAATGGAGTGTTCCATGTCGAGAATTTCTTCCATTATTGTATGTATATAATTTCAGGCAATAAATGTGAACAGAAATTATACAGACCACACCAATCACTAAATAAACATCAAAAAGGACAGGTATGAGCATCTTGCTCACCTGATCACCTGAAGATCAATAACACTCATTTATATTATAAATGTTCAATAAATATTTTACTATTAAAATATTCTTAAGGCTAAAAGTACTGGCTGATCTTCCAACGAACCTGAATTTAATTCCTAAGACCTAAATGGCAGCTCACTACTTTATGTAACTCCAGTTCCTGGGAATCTAACAACATCAAACAGACATACATACTGGGAAAACCCTGATGCATATAAAAGGGGCAAACAAATACATCTTTAAAATAATCTACTACTATTGAAAATAATTTCATGTTATCCTGAGTGAGGTAACACAGAACCAAAGAGAAAAATATGTTGTATATTATACTGATGTGGAATTTAGCTGTTAAGTCTTTGAAAAGCAGGCTAAAATCTTTACAAACACAAAGCTTATGTGTATAGTAAGAGATAAGCGAGGAGGGAGGATCTACCCCAAAAAGGGAAATAGAACAAAGAGCTCTGGCTGGACAGGCAGGTGGTGGTAAAATGGGGAAGACAGGGATAAATGAGAGACTACAGAGAGAAACAGTTAAAACTAAGGTCCATTTGAGAGATCATAGGTAAATTTGTTCCAGTAAAAGCTTCTTAAAATATACACATGCATGAAAGCAGTCTAAACATAACCAGGAAATAAAAGAGGAGTTAGAGTCCCATCTAGACATCTAACACCACCAAAAGAAAACTCCACTGCCAAAATGTATTACATCCATTTTAGTTGTTGGCCAAAGGGGCCCTGTGGAAACCCTAAAAGAGTGAGACTACTGCCAACACTGTTTATTACCAACCACACATTAATGATCAGGATCTATACAATGGTCTATATGATCTGTAAAATGGTGACCTGATTGCCTAAAATGATGATGCAATAGCGTCAAAAAAGTTGTTGGGGTGTTTGTGTGTTTTTGATAATGTATTTTTAAAAAATATTATACTGGAGATTTGATACTCCAGTCAGCATTTTATAGCCAGCAGATCTCTGTAAATTCCACTATTCTGTTCAAAATATTGATTTCCAGGCCAGCCAAAGTTTTAGAGTGTCAGTATTAAAAAAGAACACAACAAAACTATGAAATAATAGCTACATATGATGAAATCACTTTTGAAGGTGTTAAAGAACTACACATGCACAAATAATAGCTAGCAATGCTACATTCTTTATTCTATCATAATTTTGTGGCTTAATATCGCTTATTGTTTTGTTACAATTGCTGTATTTTGTATTTGTCTATGATGACTATATGTCATGTCTCTACGTTAATTTAAAAAGAATAACAAAAGCTCTTTTTTTCCTAGTTTTAAAATGGCATTTCTTTGACAAAGAATTTTTATGTGCTCTTAGGCTCAACAGTACCAAAATGAGCAACAAGATATCTGCCTGACATTTTTAGAATATGTATCAACATTCTGCATAATTTTATTGAAACCTCTGCCACCTTTTGACACAGCAATTCTGGAAGATCCAGGAGATGATGCTGTTGTCCAGGCAACTGAAAATGATCTGCAAATGACTTATTTGCCAGGGGAATGTTGGTGATTATGAGAGCCAAAAACCACAGTGTTGGCATGGCTCATGCTTGAAAAACCAAACCAAATATTGGATGGAGCAGACACTGAAAGACCACCAGGCAATAGAAGCCTATGGGTATAAAAACTAGCATGACAAGGAAGCTAAAAACTGAGAGACTCACAATGGTAGCTATATCACCACCATGGCTATACATCAGATAACACCTTCTCATGTGAACAGACATAGTCATTGGTTAGCATGGCTATCCATGAGATAATACCTTCTCATGTGAGCAGACGTGGTCATTGGTTAGAATGAATTGTGGATGCTCCTGTATCCCACCACAAGCTGTAGAGATTGATACAAACCCAATCTAAGCTGAGAGAAGTGTCATATCTTCCTCACTAGGAAGACATTTAAACTGATAGTGTGAGATAGATGGTTTCTGTTTTGTTTACTGTCTGTTTACTGTATCTTTTTATTATTTACATTTTTTTATTTTAATTGTTCTATTGCTTTTTAACTTTTTTTTTCACTTTTTATGACCTACTCCTTTTGATTTACCTTGTCTGTATTATTTTCACATACCTTGCGCTCACCTACCCTTCTCATTCTGGCATTCCTCTTCTTTCTGCTTTCACATTGTTAGACTCATATTACTAATTAAATGTAACTCAAAACTACTTTGACTACTATGTTTTTCCAAAGAATGCCTTGATTCCACTAATTTGAGCCTCATTAATGACATAAGTTCAAAGTGTCTTCTACTGCAAGTCAGTAAAGGATCTGCTATCGAATCATTTTATCTATTCCTCCTGTGGTATTTCTACCTGAATCATAACATGACACTTGTGTTCATAGACAACTTACTAAAGGAACGCTTGTGAAATAAAACCAATGATGATAACTGAGGAAAATTAAAGCTGCTATGACTTATAGTTGGAATTAAAACTGAAGGAGAGGCCAGGCATGGTGGAGCACCCCTTTAATCCCAGCACTTGGGAGGCGGAGGCAGATGAATTTCTGAGTTTGAGGCCAGCCTGGTCTACAGAGTGAGTCCCAGGACAGCCAGTGCTACACAGAGAAACCCTGTTTGTTTCAAAACAAACAAACAAACAAACAATCAAAAGAAAAACAAAACAAGACAAAACAAAAAAAAAAAACTGAAGGAGAAGATAGATTAACAGGGTAGAAGCACATGGAAAGAGAGTCAATGAAAGTTAAAATATTGAATCAAATTTAGCATTTTATGGTTTTAAAATAATCTAATGAATATAAAAACAGCTAAAGACTGACTGAGCTATGAACACTGACCTCCACTCCATGGAACATTTCAAAGGAACCCAATCATTGCTACTCCTACTGTGATTTCATCACAGCAATGCTAACTATTCTTCTCAAATATATTAAGACAACAAAAGAAAGCAAACAGGAAAAATCAAACATGTGCAGTAGGTCCAGCCTGCTGCTGCTGACCACTTAAGACTGAGTTAACTGCAATCACAGTTACACTGAAATTAAAGGCAGTCTGTCAGGCTTCCCAAGACTTGCTCTGTTACCTTCTTCAAAACTACCGTTTAATAAACACCCAATAAAAATTAACATCTAACTTCCATCTTGGAGATCTTCAAGCATATATGAGCCTTAGTTCTCATTGTCTTCAGCAATTTTAATGAATTTTATTTTGCTCTGTCAACAGGCTTCCTTGTGGTATTCTGAAAGACACCGAGAACCTTGATTTACAAATCTACTATGCTTAGAACCACAAATCATATATGTGTCAGTAAGTTACATTGTATATTATATTCTGACATTTTATCATTCATTTACAAATGCACATACATATGAAAAATGACCACACGATCACATAAGGAAATATTCTAAGAATTTTAGTTATAGAGATCATTATATTTCTATTTCAAAGTATGAGTTTTTCCTTTCTGATCATATATGTCATTTTTCTACTAAGTAGAAATTTATTTTTATATCTTTGTCGGTGCTAAACATTAGATTACAGGTACTCATTTCCAATTTATTATTAGAAAAACAAAATCAACCTATTTTCTATAAGTCATATTTTATCAGGTAACAGCAGCAGGCTTTGTTTGTCTTCTATTTTGACATTCCAAGTCCATATATCATTTTCTTATCTTCCTGTACTATTTCATAACAATAAAGTAGTTGAGATTATGTTTCCTAATATATATTTTCCCTAGGATATATGAAAATGTGTTTGTTGATGAAACACTGGGAAAATTCACAATGATCTGACATCTTTAACCCTATTTGTGAATAGGTATAAGTGGCACTGTATATGCATTGAGTATATTCTTGTGTGTGTGTGTGTGTGTGTGTGTGTGTGTGTGTATGCTTGTACATGTGTCATGACACATGTGTGCAAACATAGGTACATGTGGGTATGCATTCACAAATGCTGGAATGAGGAGGGCAGAGTCCTGCTGTGACATCACAGCCTATGACATCACAGCAGGAGGAGAGAACAAGACTAGAAGAAGAGAGTAGCAATAACTTTTTAGAGAGAACTTTTAGGAAAAGAACTTCTGTAGAAACTTCCTGGAAATTTGAAGAACTTAGACATAAAGGCTATAATCACTTTTCTTTTTTTTTAATTTTTATTTATTTTTTTTAATTTTATTACTTTCCTCAATGACATTTCCAATGCTATCCCAAAAGTCCCCCATACCCTCCCCCCCACTTCCCTACCCACCCATTCTCATTTTTTTTTTTTTTTTGGCCCTGGTGTTCCCCTGTACTGGGGTATATAAAGTTTGTGTGTCCAATGGGCCTCTCTTTACAGTGATGGCCAACTCAGCCATCTTTTGATACATATGTAGCTAGAGTCAAGAGCTCCAGGGTACTAGTTAGTTCATAATGTTGTTACACCTACAGGGTTGCAGATCTCTTTAGCTCCTTGGATACTTATTCTAGCTCCTCCATTGGGGGCCCTGTGATCCATCCAATAGCAGACTGTGAGCATCCACTTATGTGTTTGCTAGGCCCCTGCCTAGTCTCACAAGAGACAGCTATAGCTGGGTCCTTTCAGCAAAATCTTGCTAGTATATGCAGTGGTGTCAGCGTTTGGAAGCTGATTATGGGATGGATCCCTAGATAAGGCAGTCTCTAGATGGTCCATCCTTTTGTCGCAGCTCCAAACTTTGTCTCTGTAACTCCTTCCATGGGTGTTTTGTTCCCAATTCTAAGAAGGGGCACAGTGTCCACACTTTGGTCTTCATTCTTCTAGAGTTTCATGCATTTGGCAAATTGTATCTTATATATTGGGTATACTAAGTTTGGGGCTAGTATCCACTTATCAGTGAGTACATATTGTGTGAGTTCCTTTGTGATTGGGTTACCTTGCTCAGGATGATGCCCTCCAGGTCCATCCATTTGCCTAGAAATTTCATAAATTCATTCTTTTTAATAGCTGAGTAGTACTCCATTGTGTAAATGTACCACATTTTCTGTATCCATTCTTCTGTTGAGGGGCATCTGGGTTCTTTCCAGCTTCTGGATATTATAAATAAGGCTGCTATGAACATAGTGGAGCATGTGTCCTTCATATCGGTTGGGACAACTTCTGGATATATACCCAGAAGAGGTATTGCTGGATCCTCCGGTAGTACTATGTCCAGTTTTCTGAGGAACCGCCAGACTGATTTCCAGAGTGGTTGTACAAACTTGCAATCCTACCAACAGTGGAGGAGTGTTCCTCTTTCTCCACATCCTTGCCAGCATCTGCTGCCACCTGAATTTTTGATCTTAGCCATTCTGACTGGTGTGAGGTGGAATCTCAGGGTTGTTTGGATTTGCATTTCCCTGATAATTAAGGATGTTGAACATTTTTTCAGGTGCTTCTCTGCCATTTGGTATTCCTCGGGTGAGAATTCTTTGTTCAATTCTGAGCCCCATTTTTTAATGGGGTTATTTGATTTTCTGGAGTCCACCCTCTTCAGTTCTTTATATATATTGGATATTAGTCCCCAATCTGATTTAAGATAGGTAAAGATCCTTTCCCAATCTGTTTTTGGCCTTTTTGTCTTATTGACAGTATCTTTTGCCTTGCAGAAGCTTTGCAGTTTCATGAGGTCCCATTTGTCGATTCTCAATCTTAAAGCACAAGGATAAAAGAACCTCTGGTGGAATCACCATCCCTGAACTAAAGCTTTACTACAGAGCAATTGTGATAAAAACTGCATGGTACTGGTATAGTGACAGACAAGTAGACCAATGCAATAGAATTGAAGACCCAGAAATGAACCCACACACCTATGGCCACTTGATCTTCGACAAGGGAGCTAAAACCATCCAGTGGAAGCTGCCTTTACAGCATTTTCAACAAATGGTGCTGGCACAACTGGTTGTTATCATGTAGAAGAATGCGAATTGACCCATTCCTCTCTCCTTGTACTAAGGTCAAATCTAAGTGGATCAAGGAACTGCACATAAAACCAGAGACACTGAAACTTATAGAGGAGAAAGTGGGGAAAAGCCTCAAAGATATGGGCATAGGGGAAAAATTCCTGAATAGAACAGCAATGGCTTGTGCTGTAAGATCGAGAATCAACAAATGGGACCTCATGAAACTATAATCATTTTTCAATGTGTCCTTTATCTTTGTGCCACTTCAATGAGTGGGTAGGAGATAGTAGCTACTGAAGTGATTGAGACTTAAGATAGGTAAAGATTTTACTATTATCAAACAATCCTAAATATCTCTTAAGACAAACCTTAAACCTGCCTTCTTCTGGTGCCTCAAGAAGAAGTGTGAAGAAAGATCAGTTGGGGCAGGCCCCCAGCATAACTGTGGAGGTTCACTTGTTCAGGCTTCGCGACTGATTCATCGCTAGCTATCTGCCTCTCAGTACTCACAATGCAGATATTGTCTTCTAACAATGACTGAAGTTAAGGAGGACCATGCTCTATTAGCCCCCAAATCACAAATAACCTGGTTTCACTGTCTTAATTTCTAAAACTCTAAATCTATTTATAATGAACCGTGACATCAGTTCAACAAGAACATCAGAAGTTATTTTCTCTATGGCCACTGAAACGGCCTGATTGGCTTGATTGTAATATGTTCTGACTTTTAGAATTTGATACAAAACAAACAAACAAACAAACAAACAAACACAGTGTGTCTGTCCTGAACAGTTGTTTCCTCATGGCCAATTTCTAAAGCATTGTCATTTGAAAGTGTGAAAATGTAGAAATTTAATTTTCAAGTGAGGTAAATGTAAAAGTGAAGACAGAGCTGTCATCCAAGCATGTATCTCAAAAGTAAATAAAATAAAATAAAATAAAATAAACCCAAAATACAAGTGAACTGGATAATCTGAACTTGTATTTCCTACACTAGACAATGCTTGGCACATTAAAAAATATAAGATGACTTCAGTTTAAGTGTGGGATTTTAGTAAAAGATAATGTATTTTTCCAGATAATAAAAAGATATAGAATTAGAATATTGAAAACTTATGAAATTGTTCAGCAGTTCATATTTATAATTGTATGTCAAATGGATTTAGAAATTTTACAAGCCTACCCATCTAATTTTAACATGGAATTTTCTTTATAATGAATACACACTTATTTCTATTCATTTTATCTAGCATATGGATTTGCTTATATAACCAGTTTATTTCTTTGCAAAGATCCCTTTAAAGAATGCATCTACTGATGTTATAAGAATCTTCACGATCCTAACAGTGATGGAATGTTTCTACACTTCCTACATGACCTTCATTTTTAAAATTACATACAGGAAATCAAATGCTTGAAAAAGAATAAGACATACAAGATAAGAAACTTTAAAAGCGGGTTTTGAAATATTTGATTTTGTTATATGAAAAAAGAAACAATAGAAGTGATTTGGGGAATAAGTTGTTTTCTAAATAGATTGTTTCATTGATGTATAATGCAAGCAAGATTAAAACTGTTTAAAACTCAGGCTAAGTGAACTTTGTCTTTGATGAATAAACAGTAAAAATGATTGATCTCCTTACCACTCATCAGACAAAAACATTTACCTATTGTAAACACAATGCTTTTGCTTGATTTATATATATGGTATGTTTTACTTGGGCTTATTGTTTTATATTTCTTTTTCATAGGTAATGTTTTTCCTGATTTCTGAGACATCAGAGAGTAGAAGTATTTTTCTTTCCTCGGTTTTTTCCCTGATTCTCATAAGTTCTCACTTTCCTCTATTTCTATTTACATGTTGCATATAATATCAGTATTAGAGAAGTTTCAAGTATTTTTAAAATTTCCATTTTCTATAGAAAACATCTGTTTTAAATCTCAAAATATTTTTAGGTTCAATATAAATAATAAAATCATAGGTTAATACTATATTTTATCCATATAGACAATTAATCAGTGTAGTGTTCTCACCATTTCTCTATTTCCCCTAGAAAGAATAAGGGATTTAACTATAACTAAGAAGATTAAATATTGAGATTCTCCCTTGAGTCAGTAAATGTGAGTGTGGGCATGCTTGAACATTCACATGTGTATTTGTTTCTTGAGAGCTTTTTAAATTAAAAACCAGCTGCTTTTAAAATCTGTTTATGAGTTCTTATAACACCCTCACAAATACCTAGAAACACACATGTGGCTGTACACACACACACAAACACATACACACACACACACACACACACACACACACACACATTAAATATATGCAGAGATGAACAATTCTGACAACTGTACTATTTTTACTCTCATCTTGGTAACAGTTCAGCATCTTCTCCAGGCTCTATTAGCTCTTACATCTAAATCTCATCTGGGAAGCAAAAGAGATTAAGCGTTATGATTCTCCCTTGAGTAGGTGAATGTGAGTGTGGGCGTAGTTGCAAATTCATATATGTATTTGGTTTTTTTTTTTTTTTGAGAACTTTTTCTCAAAAAAAAGCAAAAAAAAAAAAAAACCTAGTTCTTTAAAATATGCTCATGAGTCCCTCTAAATATTCTCTTTCTTTTCTTAAAAGTATAAAAGTCTAGTAAATTGTCCTGCTTCTCTTACATATCTTGGTCTTTGCCACAAGAATATTTTTTGCATTTTTTTTCCATTTCAAACTTGTCATATTTCACTTGTCATAATGTTAGTTTCATTTCTATTAGATCAATTGCTTTGACTTTCACGAGTTTTTTCCTGTTGGTGGTGGTGGTTTAGAGGTTTTTATTTGTTGTTCTTTGTTTTTGGTAAAGTTCCTTGTGAAAAATGAACTTCATTTCTTTAAAACTATATCAGTTCTCAAACAATAATGTAGAAAATACAGAAACAAATTTAGTGTTTTTATCCAAGTGTAAGGGAAGATTATACAGGCATAACATCTATCTGGACATATATATTTTATTCTTGTCTTTAGAACAGGTTGCTTTCCAAATTGAGAATATTTCATGTACTATCTACTATTTTAAAACCTACTGATCATTAGAAATTGTTTTGATTAGAAATTGTTTTATTACCTCCATATAATAATGATGATGTATGTGTTTTGTGAAATATTATTTTTTTATTTTATAATGGAAGAAATATTTTCTGAAGTATTTACATGAATGCTAATATAATAACTTATTTAAAATTCAATTTTCGCCAGGCAGTGGTGGCTTATGCCTTTAATCCCAGCACTTGGGAGGCAGAGACAGGCAGATTTCTGAGTTCGAGGCCAGCCTGGTCTACAAAGTGAGTTCGAGGACAGCCAGGGCTATACAGAGAAACCCTGTCTCAAAAAACCAAAAAAAGGAAAGAAAGTAAAATTTAATTTTCAAATGAGCGGCTCTGTCAGCACCTGACTAATACAGAGACAGATACTCACTGCTAACCATCAGATTGAGCCCGAGGACCCCAGTGGACAATGAGCTTGGACAATCATTGAAGGAGCTGAAGGAGATTGCAAACTCCCATAGAAAGAACAAGTATTTCAACAAAGCAGACCATCCAAAAACTCCCAGGGACTAAACCACCAACCTAAAAGTATACATGGAGAGTCCCATGTTAACAAGACTAAATGGTTGTTAAGTGTGTTGTTGATGTGTGCACATGCGTGTGCGTGTGAGTGTGAGAATGATCATTAAAGAAAAGATTTGAGGTGGCTGAAAAAAGTGTAGAAAAGATGTGAATTTAGTATACATTAAGAAATTCTCAAGTTATATGTTTAAACAATATATTAGTATTTTCCAAATATTAATAGGAAAGATATATTACTATGCAGAGAAAAAGAGAGAAGGACTGAGAGAGACAAAAAGAGAGACAGAGAGACAGACTGAGAGAATGAGAAACACAGAGACAAAGGGGCAAAGGTAGACACAAAAAGACATTTATTCGATATTAGAATGTCTACTCCAGCTTGTTTCTTGGGGCCATTTGCTTGGAAAATCATTTTCCAGCCTTTTACTCTGAGGTAGTGTCTGTCTTTGTAACTGAGGTGCATTTCCTGTATGCAGCAAAATGCTGAGTCCTGTTTACATATGCAGTCTATTAGTCTATATCTTTTTTGGGGGGAAATTGAGCCTTTGATATTAAGAGATATTAAGGAAAAGTGATTGATGGATGCTTCCTGTTATTTTGTTATTAGAGGTTGAATTATGTCTGTGTGGCTCTTCTTTTGCATTTGTTGAAAGAAGATTACTTTCTTGTTTTTTCTAGGGTGGGGTTTCCCTCCTTGTATTGAAGTTTTCAATCTATTATCTTTTGTATGGATGTATTTGTGCAGCTATTGAAAAAAATGAATTCATGAAATTCTTAGGCAAATGGATGGAGCTAGAAAATATCATCATGTGAGGTAACCTAATCACAAAAGAACATACGTGGTATGCACTCATTGATAAGTGGATATTAACTCAAAATCTCAGAATACCCAAGATACAATTCACAGACTACATGAACCTCAAGAAGAAGGAAGACTAAAGTGTGGATTCTTCAGTCCTTCTTAGAAGGGGACACAAAATATCCATGGGAGGAGTTACAGAGACAAGGTGTAAAGCAGAGACTGAAGGAAAGGCCATCCAGTGACTGCTCCACCTGGGGATCTATCCCATATACAGACAACAAAGGCAGTCACTATTTTGGATGTCAACAAGTGCTTGCTAAAGGAGTCTGAGATAGCTGTCTCCTGAGAGTCTCCATCAGAGTCTGACATTTACAGAGGTGGTTGCTCGCAGCCAACAATTGAACTTATCACAGGGTCCTCAATGGAGGAGTTAGAGTAAGGACTGAAGGAGCTGAAAGAGTTTGCAACCCCATAGGAAGAACAAAAATATCAACCCATCAGAACTAAACCACCAACCAAAGAGTGCACATGGAGGGACCCTTGGCTCCAGCCATATGTGTAGCAGAGAATGGCCTTGTAGGGTGTCAATGGGAGAAGAGGCCCTTGGTCCTATGAAGGTTTAATGGCCCAGTGTAAGGGAATGCCAGGGCAGGGAGATGGGAGTGGGTGGGCAGGTGAGGGAGCACCCTCATAGAAGCAGGAGGAGGGGGAATAGGAAAGGAGGTTTCTGGGGGGGTGAAATCAGGAAATGAGATAACCTTTGAAATGTAAATAATTAAAATATCTAATAAAAAAAGAAAAGAAAGAAAGAAAAAAAGAATTTTGAATCAGTGTATCCAAGCTGAGACTACAGTGTACTCCAGTTGTCTGTACATGAAACTTCAGAGGTTATTTTAACTTACCACAGCAGATAAGTTAATTAAAAGAACTGTCAAGAAGGGTGGAAAATGACTTCATGGTTAAAAGCATTTGTTTTTCTTGCAGGGGACCTAGGTTAGATTCACAGAACTCAAGTTTTCATGATTGTTTTTAACTTCAGTTTCACCAGATTCAATACCGGTTTATGACTTCCTTAGGCACCAGACACACATATGGTATACAGAAGGCCAAACATGCAGGCCAAACACTCATGTATTTACTGGAATAAATAAATATAATTAAAATCTTTCAAGTAAGTTGAAACACATTGATCTTCCACCATTTATGCATCATGGTAATGCTCTTTCTGCAATATATATAATTGACTTTTGTGATATACACAAGTGCAGTGGTATGATAGTATATCATTTATTATATATAGCAGTTAACCAATGTTTAATACTTTAATAATGCAAGGAATATCAAGTGTAGTAAAATGAATGCATATGTGTAATACTTATTTTTAGCAATGTGTAATTATGATTACATTTCTACCACTTAGGAAGCATTTAAAAATGTATAATACCTTCTCTATATAGCTAACCTGAAAATAACTGTGGATCTTATTACAATAGAAAATAGGCATTGAACAGATAGCTTAGTAGCTGAGAGCCTGCATTAATTACTCTTGTGAAGCCTCAAAGTTTAGTTAAAAGGTATCAGTTGGGGCAGATTGCATCTGCCTATGACACCAACTCTATAGTGTCAGACTCCCTTTTCTGGCCACTGTATTCGGCTCCACTCATTTGTACATGCATCCCCAAAGACATACAGCCATAATTAATTAACTAATCAATCAAATAAAAAGAAATTAAATATTCATGAAGATTAAGAGTAATAGAGCTTTTCCAATGAATATGCCTATTTCAGAGACAATGTGGCTCATATTCATTGAAAAACTTTATTTGTAGCTAATTAACTTCACTATAATTTATCAAACATAGTTTCTGATTGTTTTCACTAAGTTGAATTTTATTCTATATCATATGATATTTCATTATATAAAAATATTTAAAGCTCAGTTTTTTCAATCCACTGATAAATAATCCATAAACAATTAATTTCATGTAAATTTCCTAATTCCCTTGTAAGTTTCCAATTTTCTGGCATTGCCTCTTTTCTGTAATTTCCTAACATCAGACACTACTGTCTAGAGTTCTGTTTCAGTGGAAGTGTAATGAAGCAGTTTGATTATATGTCTGAATAAATAATTTACTTCACTTAATACAGAAAATAGGAAAGAAATCTCAACAGAAACAGTGGTTATTTGGGGATTAATTCAGTGAGCAAATGATGCTATTTCAGGGAGTAAGAATACACAGATTGAAAGAAGGCTTAAACTTTGGAATCACAGGTATGTGCAAATAGACCTTGTTCACTCTGCTTGAAATGGATTTGATTACGAGTACTTTCTTTAGCAAGACTTCTGAATTTGTAGAAGAAAATGGTAACACAAGGATTAGACTCAGTTCTGAAGTCTGCTTATTTCTAGCTGTTAAAATTATGAGAAAATCTCAACTATTCTGTTTTGGAACTCACAATTTCAAAGCAGATCTTCTATAACCTAGATGTTGTTGTGAAGGAAAGCGACATACATAGATGATATACAAATGTTTTTAATAATAGTTTACTATGATTGTTCCAAATATGAATGATGTTTAGTGTTTGAAAAAACAAAACTGGTAACCTCATTTTGAGGGATTACCATATATTTATTTAAAGATCTTGCTGCATCAGTGAGCACACTGTTTTTGCTTTATTTATACCCTTTTCTCACTAACCAGGAACAAGGGCCTCCCCTCCCATTGATACCAAATAAGGCCACTTCAGCTCCTTCAGGACTGAAGGAGCCATCTTGTCTTTTTATGAATAGTTGAGAAGCTTTTTGGTTAATTGTGAAAAAATGCATCTCCTGGTATCTACTTTACTTGCTTTCTATTTTTTCCCTAATTTGTATTTGTGCCTGGTTCTAAATGAATTTAATCCAAGGGGAATTTTTGAAGCTTAGATTCATACATTGGTAAAAGATACCAGCTACCCTTTTGTAAGGCCCATGAGAAACACCTACAATAGCTTTAAGGTCATGCCTGGATTTGTTAGGCTGTGACCAGAAGATACCATGAATGGTGTAATTTTAAGGGTCCCGAGTCATTTCTGCTTGAATATTTGGCTACATGAATTATGGGGTAAAATGCAGGCATCATATTCTATTTTTTTGTCCACCATGGAGCTCACCAGACTCCAGTAGATGATATCAAAGCATAATCACAAGACTATAGTTTTTCGAAAGAAAGGAAGGAAGGAAGGAAGGAGTGAAGGAAGGAAGGAAGGAAGGAAGGAAGGAAGGAAGGAAGGAAGGAAGGAAGGAAAAAGAAAGAATAAAAGATAGAAAAGAAATTTTAAAAATGAATGAATGCAAAAATGGGACATATTAAAGACTTGGAGACAATACGAAACATGAAGAGATAAGATGAGGAGATAAGAGAGTATTGCAGTTACAAGTAAATGCTATGCACTTTATACATATATAAATTTAATAAGGGATACATTCAGTAAACTTAAATTTAAAAAAAGATGAAATCCTTCTTCACGTTCCTTGATCAAACTCTACAAAATATGATGATGTGTGCCTATTTGAAGAACTCAGCGGTTCTTCTATAGTCATAAATCATAACATAAATATTGGAAATTTAATATATGTGCTTCTTTACCATGGCTTTCTAGTATTTTGATAAGGTACTGCTTAACAATATATGGGTTTAGGAACCAGATTTAATTCTTGATTTTTCATTCCTATTTCACTTGGTAAGAAGTCATAGTCTAAGACACCAAATATGTAGGAACATAATATAAAATTAAATACATTCAGGGCTTAGTGACTAAAGTATCCATGTTTATCATCATTTATTTACACATTTTTCATATAGTTACAAATTTAACTAAGATTGTTTATAATTGTTACTTCTATGTAAGTGTGGTTTTCGGGTGTTGTCCATTTAGGAGGTTTTAGAGGCATCAACAGCATTTTTTATTCACCAAAAGAGAGAATTTGAAAATAATAAAACTAATAAACCAACACTTTAGACAGTCTTGAGAGCATGAGTGAACAAGTTCATGTGGCAACTGAGGTAATTAAAACCACGGAAAGAATTAATTTCTTCCAAAGAAATGTAAGAGGCCATAGTTAATTTAAGGACAGTACAAAGGTACAGTAATTTGATCTTATGCACCATACTCAATTCCAGTCTTCTAGACTCCAATAAATTCAAAATGTATTATAATAAAAAATAATACTTGCCAGGCAGTGGTTGCCCATGCCTTTAATCCCAGCACTTGTGGGGCAGAGGCAGGCAGACTGCTGATTTTAAGGCCAGCCTGGTCTACAGAGTGAGTTCTAGTACAGCCAGGACTACACAGAGAAACCCTGTCTTGAAAAACCAACCAACCAAACAAACAAACAAGCAAACACAAAACACAAAACACAAAACAAACAAACAAACAAACAAAAACTTTAAAAGAAAATTGAGAATAATTTTTAAGTCCAAATTATTGGTGAGATTTCTGTGTTATTTTCAATCTATTAAGCCATATGGAATATAAATATAATCTAATTTGAGATGCATGAAATGAGTAATATCTCTTAAAGCTTACACTTTCTACAATAAAAGATACTCCCAGAGAAAATCTAACCAAGATTAAACAGAGACAAATAGAAAATATCAGAAAGAAAGAATTAATAGCCTGTAAATGAGGAATCCAGTTTCTTTGACAGGCTGTTATGGATTACCTGATAAACAGCAAGGACAACCAGTTCTTAAACTACTCTAAGAAAGAAACATGCTCCACTATGTTCATAGCAGCCTTATTTATAATAGCCAGAAGCTGGAAAGAACCCAGACTCCCCTCAACAGAGGAATGGATACAAAAATGTGGTACATTTACACAATGGAGTACTACTCAGCTATTAAAAAGATAGAATTTACGAAATTCCTAGGCAAATGGTTGGACCTGGAGGGCATCATCCTGAGTGAGGTAACCCAATCACAAAAGAACTCAAATGATATGTACTCACTGATAAGTGGATATTAGCCCAGAAACCCAGAATACCCAAGATATAAGTAACAATTTGCAAAACACATGAAACGCAAGAAGGAAGACCCAAGTGTGGACTCTTTGCCCCTTCTTAGAATTGGGAACAAAACACCCATGGAAGGAGTTAAAGAGACAAAGTTTGGAGCTGAGACAAAAGGATGGACCATCTAGTGACTTCCATATCCAGAGATCCATCCCATAATCAGCCTCCAAACGCTGACACCATTGCATACACTAGCAAGATTTTGCCGAAAATAAGTATTCATAATCTAGTTTGTTATCATAATATTTTTCAACAGAAGAGAATAATCTATAAAAATAAAATTATATAAATAAAACCAAGGAAAATGTAAAGGTGTCATCTCAATATCTCTATTTATAAGACTACTAATACCAACATTATATGGAAGAAACTCTATTTTAAATGAACTAACAATATGAATTTATATCCTATATTATTTTAAAAGTATAGAACAATTATAAAATTTTCCATTACCAAATAAAAGTTATAATAAATAAACCAAGTAGTTTTATCATACTGTATATTTAAATGAACTAACATTATGAATCTATATACTATATTATTTTAAAAGTATAGAACAATTATAAAACTTTCCAATACCAAATAAAAGTTACAATAAATAAACCAAGTAGTTTCATCATACTTTAGATGTCTAGTAAAAGCAATTGCTCAGTTTATATGTTTTCCTCCATATCTCCTGAAACCAAGTATGGATTGCATTTGATGATTACAAAATCTTTTAAATAAATGTACACATATGAGCACATACTTGAGTAGATACACATACATTTTACATATGTGTTCTACATATGGTTAATGCTTTGAGATTATATTGTTGTTGGCTTAATTTTGTTAATAGTACTATTCTAACATTAAGAAATATGTAGTAGGTACTTTTCTTGGGAGTTTCCTTAAATATCTAAAATTATCATGTGCGAATATGTGTAGGTGTGTGTGTGGCATGTATGTAGGATGTTAATGAGGGGTTATGTTAGCAATATATAGAGAAAAAGTGCAGAAATTAGGTGTCAGCTACTTGCTGAGTCACCATGAAAAAATAGTAACAGATACAATTTGAACTATTAATGCAATGAATTTTAAATACCTTATCGTAGAATTTCAAACATAATGTAAGATGTAAAAGGCTTAACTGAGGCCTTAATTTTTCTTTGAAATGAAAATAGATTTTACGATGTAATAGATTTATTTTGGTAAATAATATTTGGAAGTAATATTTTATCTTGTTATTGACTATGTGGCCATTCTTTGCAACAAGCTCTAAATTGATAAGTTCATCTTATTGAGTTATCACTATGTTTCTGAGTATTGTTTGTAACTTACAAAATAATATTTTTTCTAAATATCATTACCTGAAGGAATTGATTAATGTTGTCAATCAAGGATGATATTTAAATTCACTAAAGAAAGTTGTATTCTTCTCATGCCAGTGAGACGTTTTCAAGTTTAGGTTTGTAAGTGTAGGAAGATTCATCCTATATGTACCTGTTAACATTTCATGTCTTTGGTCTCTGGTCAAATAAATATCAGAAAGTGTTCACATGAACAGTTGCTCAGAAAATAAGAATTCATCACATTTTGGTGCTTGACTACTGATAAAATGCTGTTAACCTCATATTCCTGCTACCAGAAATCCCCATCTATATTGTATGCTATACCCTGAAAGTATTTGTGTTTGTTTAAATTCATTAGTAGTAATCACAAAACATCACCTCCTATAATACATTGGGTTCACAATAAGAAAAATGTATCTAATTACTCACACTTTGATGTAGCATTGCAAAAAAAATGAGCTTACATTTTAATTCTCTATTTCTTTCACTGGGTCTTTTGTCACATGTGTATCTGTTGTATGAGTTTGAATTTCTGCCTGCCTGATGTCTTGTCTGTCCCTGTGTCTATATCTGTCACCCAAACACAGGACATTTTGCATTGTATTTATCAAAGAGTACAGGAATAATTATGGGGTTAATAAATGAGATATTATTTATAGAAATATTTAATATGGATTTTATAAGGTCTGAAACATTACCAACTCCTACTGACTCAACAGTCTGAAATAACAGTGTGGAAACATCAGGGCAAATAGATTTATCAATCTCCAGCAATTGTGTTAGAATTTTAGTTTATTTTATATTGGATATTTTATTTATTTATATTTCAAATGTTATCTCCTTTCCTATTTGCCTCTGGGAATCCCATATCCTATCCCCCTTCCCTCTGATTCTATGACAATGATCCCCCAACAAGGAACCCATTCCAGCCTCCCCACTCTGGCATTCCCCTACACTGTGGCATCAAGCCTTCACAGGACCAAGGGCATCTCCTCCCATTGATGTCAGACAAGGCCATCCTCTGCTACATATGTGTCTGTGGCCATCGGTCCCTCCATGTGTACTCTTTGGTTGGTGATTGATTCCCTGGGAACTCGGGGGGAGGAGGTCTGGTTGGTTGATATTGTTGTCCTTCCTAGGGGGTTGCAAACCCTTCAGCTTCTTCAGTCCTTTCTTTAACTCCTCTATTCTTTTATTCAATAAATCACTACCACCACATAATGTGTACATACACATATGCATTGCTGAGTAAGGGAATGGATAAATACATACTTAATACATTAGCTATGTAATAGCTTAAGTTGATTGCATGAGGTCTAAGGCAAGTAAAGTTGGTTCTTATATTATTTTCTTAAAGACAGATTAAATAAGCAGGCTCGTGCCCAGGAAGTAAACAATGTGTCCTATTAGAAAACCTGAGTAGGACCTCAAGGTGTCTTATTAATTTTGGTTATGTGGTTCAGAAAATGTTCCAGTCACTTTGAATATAAAAGATATTTTAATAATAAGGTCTTACCACAACTTTTTAGCCATAATAGGCCTTTGTTCTTCCTAAAGTTGATTTTCACAGGTATTTGTCATGGGAAGATCCAAATTGCTACTATAGAAAATTGAAGCTGAGACTCAGGTTAATGATGTTGTAAGCCTGACTATGTGATTGCTAAGCCTTTTAAACTTGTTTGGAAGTATAATTGTGAAAAGAGTAGAACTTAGATTAGAAATTTCTTTGCATGCTATATTTAGAAGTTAATTTTTATCAAAATTTAAAAAATATATAAATAATTGAAGTACCACAGAAAATGACAGTCTGATCATGAGGGTACAGAGAGGAACAAAGGACATTATCAGCATCAATGATAAGGAACATTATGTATAATACTGGTAGTCTGGTGATCTTCTGACTGTGCCTTTAAAACCTGAGAGAAGCTGATGAGCTATACATCCCATAATTAGCCTCCAAACGGTGACACCATTGCATACACTAGCAAGCGTTGGCTGAAAGGACCCTGATATAGCTGTCTCTTGTGAGACTAGGCCGGGGCCTAGCAAACACATAAGTGGATGCTCACAGTCAGCTATTGGATGGAGCACAAGGCCCCCAATGGAGGAGCTAGAGAAAGTATCCAAGGAGCAAAAGAGATCTGCAACCCTGTAGGTGCAACAACATTATGAACTAACCAGTACCCCTGAGCTCTTGACTCTAGCTACATATCTACCAAAAGATGGCCTAGTTGGCCATCACTGGAAAGAGAGGCCCATTGGACATGCAAACTTTATATGCCACAGTACAGGGGAATGCCAGGGCCAAAAAAATGTGAATGAGTGGGTAGGGAAGTGGGGGGGGGAGGGTATGGGGGACTTTTGGGATAGCATTCTAAATGTAATTGAGGAAAATACGTAATAATAAAAAATATTTTTAAAAAAAGAAATTTTCATACTGTAACATTCATGTTTTCTCAGGTCTATTACTTATTGCTTTTGTCTGGCTTGAAATAGGAGCTATTTCTTAAATGTGAAGGAGAATCATGAATGTCTTAGTTAGATTTCTGTTACAGTGATAATTCACTGTCCAAAACTAAAACAGAAGGATGTATTTGCCATACAAACCCCTATCATAGTCTGTCATTGAGAGAAGTAGGGCTGTAACTCAAAAAGAGCAGAGGAGGGAACTACCAAGAACCTTTGAAAGTGTAGAGCTTACACTGAAAATATCTCAAAGTGGGTTCTCCCCTACACCAAATTCCTAGAGAAGTGTTTTCACTTGGGCAGCTCATAAGGCACTCAAAAATAATTGCAACAGTGACACAAGATAAGCAGAGTTCCAAACTAGTATTAGAAATTGGCGGTTACCCATGGACCACTAGTTTAACAGAAATGGGAGATTCAAGGTTGAATGAGCCATGAAACATTTAACCATGTTTCTAATGAGTTTCTCAGGCCAAACCAGATATAGCAATGTTGAAGTTGCTACAGAGGTTCCCTGTGAGACTACTGCATGAAAGTGTGAAGGTGAAGTCTAAGTCACAATATTAACCATGGGATAATAGAGATATTCAAGTGATGGCATGAATACATCTGAAAAAAAAGCCATATGTACAAAGTAGAGTCTCTTCAAGAGAAAAGTTATGGATTCTAAAGGCTTAGATATGGATAGACCACTCCGGCTATTTGGAGCTCAGGTGATTTCATCAAGATCCTCAGTTACCAGGAATGATACATTATTTTCCTTTCTGGGTCTATAACCAGGCATGATTTTTAATTTCCATTTTGGTTATTGGTCTTGCTTAGCTCTGATCATTATTTATTGTTCACTCCATTCTCCCCTTCTGATTTGGAATTGCTTATGTCATGGCATTTTGTACCTGTGATGTACAGTTGGAAAATCTTGAGAGCCAAGAGACTGTCTTAAGTTTCAGAAAAGAGTTTGAATTCTTCATGAGTTTTGAAAAAGTTGTGAACTATGTAATATTTGAAATTGATCTGGATGTATTATTCACTATTAGATAGTCATGAGACTATGTGGACAAGGAATGGAGTTGATCTCTCCACTCTTGGATAAGTTTGTGTAACTAATTCCAACAGGAAGAGAGATAGTGGCTAGTCTTGATTGTAAGACACTTCATGGAATCAAATCAGTTAGGTGTGTCTGGAAGGTGTTTTCTGATTATTTTTAAATTGGATATTCTCTTTATTTACATTTCAAATATTATTCCGTTTCGCAGTGTCCCCTCTGGAAACCACCTATCCCATGCGTCTCTCTGCTCCCATGAGTGTACTCCCCCAACCACCCCTCTACCCCTGCCTCCCTGCCCTGGCATTCCCCTACACTGGGGCATCGCGCCTTTACAGGACCAAGGTCTTCTCCTCCTATTGGTTTCTGACAAGGCCATCCTCTGCTACATATGCGGCTGGAGTCTTGGGTCCCTCCATGTGTACTCTTTAGTTTGTGATTTAGTACCTGGGAGCTCTGGGCGGGGTGGGGTGGTGGTGGTGGTGGTAGTGGTGGTGGTGGTGGTGGTGGTGGTGGTGGTGGTGGTGTCTGCTTGTTTTTTTTTTTTTTTTTTTTCAAATGGGTTAATTGAGGCGTGAGCATCCATCTCCTATGTGGGCTATGTTGTTTCCCATCTTAGAGTCTAGAGTGGCCAAAAGAACATGGCTTACCATACTTAACTTCCTTGGTATTGATAACATTTGACTATCTTTATTCCTGACACCAATGTTTACCTGCCACAATTTACAAGCCAAAATAAACTGTTTCCCTTAAGTTGCTTTTGACAGGTATTTTGTTAAAGCAATAATATAAACAAGTAAAACATCAAATTTCTGGCCTTAGATTTTTATCATGGCTGAAATTCATAAGTATTTGAAATAACATGCTCTTGTAGAATATGCATGAAAGAAATTAAACTTAATATGATTATCTGCTTGACAGAAAAAAATAGTCTTCGGAAACTCAACTAGTGAAAATATATAAGGGCAATTGACCCAGGATCAAAAATTATACAATTGAATTAATTAGCTGTATTTTATATCTCTTTATTTAAAATATAGAAAGAAAAATGAGTTATTTTCTTTAAATGTTTTATTAAAAAAAACTCCTTATTATCATCATTGGATGTGCTAGATAATTTGTATTCATGTCTCCATTATCAGTTTATTAGCTATTTAGGTCTAATATATTCATATTTATCTACATAAATTTTCTCCAAACTATGAGAAATGACTTGAATGTCTGTCACTGTATTAATTAAATGAATATATATGAAATATAATAAAAGGTCATCATTTTCTTACATACTATTTTAAGTCATATATATTAATTTCAAAATAAATAAATTTTCTAGTCACATCTACAAAATTACAAGATATTTCATGGGAATGAATAGATTTAAATGTAGAAGATTTAGTAAGTGATGAATGTCAAAAAGGAAATTAAGTTTTTAATTTAATTGATTGTTAAATCTTTTCTGAGGGGTATTTATTAATATAAATCCATGAATCTCTCAAGTGGTTTTACTAATTTTACTTAGAAAGTACTAATTTCCCATAGGAGATTTTCAAATATTCACAATCTCTCAACATATTTCTAATAAGCAGGGTTAATATTAAATAATATTGTAAATTGATACCAATAATAATTTTATAATATGCCACATACATAATTTATTTTCAAATATTAAAATCCATGCTAATTTTTAGATATTAAAATTTTACATTAACTTGAATTGCCAGTTACACTCTAAATAGAAGAATGCTAAGGAATTATGAATATCAATTTCTACCATACAAATAAATATAATTCAAATACCTGAAAACCAAAGTTAAATTCTCAATAATTGCTATATGACATATAACTATGACAGGTGGTTTCACAATATCTTTATGAAAATGTAATTTGTTGCTCAAGAGATGGCTCAGCAATGACAAGCACTTTCTGTTCTTTCCAAGAACCTGGGTTCTGTTCCTGGAAAACCACAGAGCAGATCACAATCATTACTGAGACTTGTTCCAGGGAACCTAATACCTTTTTTTGCCCTCATTGGCATCAGTCAGGTGGTACAAATAAATGTATGCAGACAAAACAATCATACATAAAAAAAGTAAAATGTTTCAGTAGAATTTGCCACAGAGTCTAATTTTAAACAAGAATAAATATCTCAATATTTTACAAAGACAATCATCTCTTTGTATGTATATAAGACTTACATACTTACTTGCTTTAGCAAACTCATATATAAAATAAACAAATGTATATAAACATGTACATATAGTAATAAAAATTTTAAAACTGTAAAACTTTGAGAACTTTCATCCAATTTTAAGAGTTAAAACATGAACCTATGTCACCAATATAATAGACTGTAGAAACCCAGTTACCTTTGCTAAAGGTATGAATTTTGGCTCCATCTTTAGCCAAGGTAACTGGGTTACCATCGTTCCAATCTCTTCCTAACATTAGAACCTGTGAAGTACTCTTCTTAGTTTTGAAAAGGCCATCTGTCTATTGGAGAGTCTCCTACTGAAGTCACCCAGTATATTAGTTACTTTTCTGTTGCCATGATTTTTTAAAATATATACATGTGTCTTACAGAATAAGCCATTTATTTTGAATGGTTATGGTTCCAAAGGATTTAAGATGAATATGGATCAATATGGCAGAAAAGCCTAGCAGTAAATGACAGATATGCAAGCTAGAAGCTTAAGAGCTCATCTTTTCAACCATGGGCATAAAGAAAAGAGAAAGAAACAAAAGTATAGAAAGACAATATGATTCAAAAGACTCTCCTTAATGAAATAACTCCACCAACAAGACTATGCCACATAAACTTCATCAAATCATGCCAGCAACTGAGAACTTAGTACTCATATACTTGAACCTACCAATGGATGGCATGTCTTCTTCAACCTATCACATTTCAATGCCTGGATCCCATAGGCTCATGAGCATTTCATGATGAAAACTACATTTACTTTATCTTTAAAAGTTCTTATTGTCTTTCAAAATGTTGAACTGTTTTGCAATCCTATAGGTGGAACAATATGAACTAACCAGTACCCCCAGAGCTTGTGTCTCTAGCTGCATATGTAGCAGAAGATGGCCTAGCCAGCCATCAGTGGAAAGAGAGTCCCATTGGTCGTGCAAACTTTATATGCCTCAGTACAGGGGAACGCCAGGGCCAAGAAGTGGGAGTGGGTGGATGGGGTAGTGGGTCGGGGAGGTTGTGGGGGACTTTTGGGATAGCATTGGAAATGTAAATGAAATAAATACCTAATTAAAAAATCCAATTTCTAAGAGATTTTCTGAGACTCAGAAAAACTCACAATGTAAAACTATTGTTAATTCAAAAATAAATTGTATGCCTCAAATATATAATAATACAAAATATACATTCTCATTCCAGAAAAAGAAAAATAATTGAGACTTATTTGAGAAATCCTTAACCAAAGCCAGAGTGAAACCTATAAGGGAGAATATCAAGTCCTATATTTTTATTCAATATCTTGATATTTCATTTTTAAGAGATTTAGTGTCTGGTCTTTTCCAGCTTCTCTGCATGCAATATTTATATCTCACTTGGCCTAGTTCCACTCCATACATGCAAGTCTCTTTGGGAGATATTATATGTGTCTGACATCTCCTACATAATAGGGCTTCCACTATAACTCATGCTTCATGTTAAAGTTTCACAAAATTATCTTCCAGGGTCTTCTGTCCTCTCAGTGTCTTTAGGCAGGAAATAATCTACCACATACTACCTGGAATATTCAGCTCTATTTAATTGTGGAATGAGCATCTGCAGTTTTTTTTTTCCTCTTGTATCCTTCAGGACTATAAAGTGAGTACCTTACAGGTAACATTTCAGAGGTAAGCTGCCAACCAGAGATAGATTTGTGCCCCATAGAACCTCTTTTGCAGCATTTTTTTTTTTGTATGCAGTTGAATTCTCAGAGCCAAGATACCTTTAGTCATTTACATTTTCAAGGGAGAATATTATTTGGGTGAGGACTTCCCTGGAGGGAAAATATTTCTTTGATTCAATGAGCGTAGAGCTCTACTCAATGTTACTAATAGCATTAATAATCACAGCTTATCTTCTAGCACCTGTATAAGGCACTATACTCAAGCATATTGAGCCTTGAGCTTCACTTCTCAAAAGGAACACATTAAATATCGCCATTTCATTCATTTTTGCACTATGATACATGTTAGAACAAGAAAAGAAGATAGCAAGTGATATTTCTCCAAATAACAGACTAATGGTCTCTACATTAATTGACCATTTTTTCTTTTTTCTCTGAAACTTCTTAAGCTGGCCTTCCATGGTTTGCATTATTAGGAATACTATTTGCCTTCCAGTGATCCTACTATGGTGGCATATTCAATATTGCTTGTAGCACTAATTCAATTTTTGTCTAAGTTTGGAAGACTTTAACATTCATCACAAAAGGAATATAGTCAAGTTCCTCATGCAAATAGTTTGCTTCCTGGTCTCAACACCAGTTTAATTTCCATATAAAACACTATGAACACCAGAACCTTATGAAAAAAAAAGTTTATTTTGGATTACGGTTTTAGAGGAACCTTGGTGAGGAGTTACAGCAACAATTATCAGGCATGAAGGCAAAAACTTTATCTTATATAACTTATATCTACAAATACAAGGGTAACACAGAAAGAACTTGGGGTACTGTGAGGTTATAAAATAACCTCAAAGCCTTTTGCCAGTCACATACTTCCTATACTAATACTGTCATGCCTCAACTTCCTAAAATAGCAATACCAACTGAAAACCAAATACCCAAACTATGGAGAGCATTTCTCATTCAAAGTAGTATATCTGCTATCATTCCGAAAATAATGTATGGTTTAGAGCAAAGGCCATTTCTTTTGAGTAATATGGAATACCTGTGCTTTTGATAACATTTAGAATTATAATATTTTCTTGGTTCTTTGTTTGTGTCACCAAGGGATCTTCTACCTCTATTAGTTTTGGCTAAAGTATATTTTTTTCCAGATGTTATAACAGCTATGATGTTTGGTTCTTCGTGCCATTTGCCTCCTGGATCTCCATCTTTTTCTCCTAATAATGACCATCTTGAATGGTGAAGTATGATTCTTTGAATAGGTTTTAGAGTCTGTTTCTTTTTATTGAATAATTGTGACTAAAAATAAATGTTATTAGTGAACAATTTATTTTTGTCAGATCAAAGACTTCAACATATAACCTGATACAGTGAACTTGAGAGAATAGAAAGTGGTGAACAGTGTTGAACTCATTGGAACTAAAAATGTCTTTCTGAACAGAATGTCAATAACATAGGCACTAAGGTCAACAATTACCAAAACGGGACCACATGAAACTGAAAAGCTTCTTCATGGTAAAGAATACCACCATTTGGGAAAAAAGTGGTAGCCTACAGAATAAAATAAAAAGTTTTTTTCCCAGTAAATATCACATAAAAGACTTATATTCAAAACATCAAAATAAGCAAATAGGATATATATTTAAGCAGAGAATTAACAAAAGAGGAAATTCAAAAAATAATGAAAATATTCAACATACTTAGTCATCAGGATGAAGATATTGATATTGCTTTAGATGCCATCTTATATCCTACAGAATTTTTAAGGTCAATAAAATAGATGACATGTATGCTGGTAAGGCTAAAGAATAAGGGAAATCCTCTCACATTGCTTTTGGGAATGCAAACATGTACAACCACTACGGAAATCAGTGTAGTGGTTCTGCAGGGAGATTGAGTTTGATTATATTCTTTGAAATATTATCAAAGATTGGCTCTTCCTGTTAAAGAGATACTTGCTTAATCATGTACATTACTGCTCTATTCATAATTAGCCATAAATTGGAAATAACCTAGTTATCTATTAACAGAAAAATAGATACTTTTAAAGTAGTATATTAACATAATTGAATATTACTCTACCTTTAAAAAATTAAATCATGAAATTCTCAGGTAAATGAAAGGAACTGGAAAAAAAATTTCTTTGTGAGGTATCCCAGACCCAGCAAAACAAATTTGTTACATAATCGCTTATTAAGTGTATATTATCTGATAAGTCAATGATAACCAAGCTCCAGTACATAGAGCCACAGAGATTAGATATAAAGGATTAATATTAGCACATTTATTACCCCAGGAAAGCTAAATAGAATAAGTAGTTATGGATGGACTGGGAGGGGCAATGGGGAATAGAATGTAAAGATTATCTAGGAAAAGGGAGGAAGGAGAGGAGCAAGGGAGGTAGTATGGGAAAAACTAAAAGAAAAAGCCAATTGAGGGGTAGTATTTAAAACTAACATAGTAGAAGCTTCCTAACATATACAAATATATAAATATGATCTACTTGCAAATTGTCAAATAATGGAGACACAGCCCTATCTGGATATCTCTTATTACCAAATAACTCTCCCAGTACTGGGATTGATTAGATAGATGATTTGCTGCCTGGTTAGGTACCATAAGAACCTTCAAATAATCTAGGCTGTTTCCAAAACTATAGGTACTCCTTGAAAACTGACTGCAAGTCTCCACTGCAGAAGACAACACGTACACAATTCACCGGATATATAGACGCCAATATTGTTCCGACATAAACCTTATATGCCTACTTAAATTATAGTACTTTTGATACAGAAAGATAAAATTCATTCTACCAAAGGGGAAATGTAAACATCAACCTAGCCACAAATGTTTCCTCTACAATTCTATGCTAGCTGCAATTTTGTCTAGTACAATGGTAGCACAAAGCTTATGGGAACAAACACTAATATCTGATTTGACTTAATGCTTAGTCTATGAGAAGAAAACCCTACCAACACTACTTAAGTAATAGAGACCATGAGATTAGATATCTCATGGACCTAGGGCAAAACCAAATACTGCAGGGCTCTTTTAACTCCGTTTGCTTGTTTTTGTCCTAGTCTGGAGTCTTTCTTAGGTTCTCATTGTTGACTTCACTTTTCTGTAGACTAGGCTGGCCTTCAACTCAGAGATATGCATGTCTATGTCTCCTGAGTGATGGGATTAAAACTTATACCACTGTGCCCAGAACTAAACTTTTCTTTAATCCCCTTTGACAAGATGAAAGCTTAGCTGGGTGGGACCTTGTTCTGAGGTTAACCCTCTTCCTTTCAATATCATTAATCTCTTTATATCTGTGAATGTAGGTTTTAAGCCAATTCCATTTCCTAGTGCCCCTTTAATACTTAAACAATATATTTTGTATTTTGCTTAGTTTGCTCCTCTTCATCAAATCACTCACTTGAGTTAACATTTGATACAGCACAACAAAGTCTATAGTATGCTATTTTGTGATTTCCTTTGCCAACGAAATGAATCCAAATTTCTTCACATTAGCCTCAGCCAGCCTTTTAGGACAAAGACAAAAAGCAGCCCATTTTTAAGAATATATCATATGAACTATCTCTAGACAAAATACTAAAATTCTTCTTCACTAAAATCTCTTGAGCCAGGCTCCCAGAGTTCAAATCACTCTTAGCATCACTCTCTTCCATGTTCCTACTAGAATAACTCATTGAACTCCTCTTAAAATATTCAACTGCTTTATTATAAAGTCCATCAGCAGTAATAAAGTCCATATTGCTTCAAACAAAACATGGTCAGCACTAATTCAACAGTACCCCAGTTCCTGTTTAAATAAAAAATAAATAAATAAATAAATAATAAAAAGAACATCTGTCTTAGAGATTCATTGCTGTGAAGAGATACCATGGCAAAGTCAAGTCTTATAAAAGAAAACACATAATATGGGCTGGTTTACATTTTGAGATGTTTAGTTCATTATCATGATGTTGAGAAACATGGCAGCATCCAGGCAGATATGGTGCTGATGAAGGAACTGAGAGTTCTACCTCTTCTTGGCAAGCAGCAGAAGGGGACTTAGGAGTCACATAAGGCTTAGCTTGAGGACAGGAGACTGAAAAACCCACACCCATGGTGACACAATTCCTCCAACAAGGCCTCATCTACTCCAACAAGGCTATACCTCCTAATAGTGCTAATCCCTGTGAGCCAAGCATTCAAACACGTGAGTCTATGGGAACCGTACCTATTCCAACCACAACTGATATGTTAGTTTTTTTATTTCACTTACTGTATTTCATTTTATTATCATTTTCTCCTAGAAGTCTGTTTGTTTTCTGCTAAGAGAAAGAAAATGTAGATGTATCCCTTTGGTAGAAGAGATAGAAAAAAAAAATGGGAGGAGTAGAGAAAGAGGAAGTTATAATCTAGATGTATTATGTGAAAAAACATCTTTTCAATAAAAGGAAAAAATGACAGGAAAAAATGTGCCTGTCTTCTCTGTGACTATGGTATTCCTCTCTTTGCTCATTTCCTATAATCTGAAAAAAGGGGACTCATTAGTTCCCTGAGCACTCCCATTTTCTCTTTATATCTGTTAAAATACATTATTAAGTTTTGCTGCATAGCACAATTCCTCTACTTTTTCTTCCATCCTTTAGTCTGTTATCTACTTTATGCTTTCTGTTGGTGTGATTTTTTCCCACTGGATTTTATTTAGCTTGTGGGGTATTAAATTTCCAATGTTGTAACAGTTTTGAAATTTTTTTTTAGAATTTTACCTTTATTTTCATATCTCAGATGGATTTTCTCTTTCCATCTGCATTTTGGCTTCTTTTTCCTGAAGTATGTTCTTTTTTTCTTTGAATTGTTTAGGCATGTTTACCATCATTCTTCTGAATTCTTTGGATGTGTTTCTGAGTCAGTTTTATGAGATTCCATGACTATGGATCAGTGAGTTTTACTTGTGGCAAGTTGTCTTGGTTTTTCATGCTTTTGACTTGCTTGTTTGTTTCTCATGAGGCAAACATGCATCTGGAGTCAGTTTGTTGGTTTTGTTTTTCTTGTCTCCTTTGGATTTTGTTTTTATTGTAAAAATTCTAGTTACCTTTCTTTGGTAAGGAGAATATTCTAGTTTTCTTCATGAATGACGTTTGCAATATTCAGTTGAAACCTGAATCTTAGTAGGTTTTCAGGATCCTTTATCTCTCAATGGGACTGGCATTTAGGAAACAAGATTCTATTCTAAAGTCTTGTTTCCCAAAATCAGATTTTGTCTTCTGTTATCTGGGACCTGCTACCTGGGCATTCAGCTATTGTTGAGAATTTCGGAATATACTTAATTTGTGGCCTTACCCAGAGTCAAATCTAACTCCTAACCTGGGTCTACTCTCACATAAGTTCAGCTTTTGAGAGATGTGAGTCCTTCCACATATCTCTGCATCCAACCAGGAGTTACATTTTCATCCTCAATTTGTGGCTTCCTAAAAGCTACCACAAAGTGTGTAATTTTCCAAGCACAAATAGACTCTAAAGTCATTCAGTACTCATTGCTTCCTTAGTCCAAAAGAACTCCCAGAGCTTCTGAGAGGTGCAACGTGGAAAGTTCCTGTCATAATCAAATGTGATACCCACCCTTGCTATTTTTTAAGTGGATTGATTTTGTGCATGTCTTATTTATATAACAATTCTTTCTGTGTGTTTATGTGTGAAGCAGCCAAATTATAGGCAGAAAAGCTAACAACACTCATTTCAATCCATCAGCTATTATATTCTTTCCTCCTCTCTTCTTCTGTATTCTCTTAGTCTTGGGTAAGGGTATTTATAGATATGTCACGGTGAGTTTGCACTCATAGCCACTCATTGTCAACCCATTTAATTATTTAATTCATGCCCATATTTACAGCTGTCAGTGACATTAATAAGCTTGACTGATAGAACTTTGTAGCTGCAGATCATCTGTGAATATTCACATAAATATCTAGTAAACATCATCATAACACAATTATTAAGTAAAACAACATAATTAGCTTTTCCCCTTAAGCCAACGACTCTTCTAGACATGTGTTTTTCTTATCATGTTTGCAATACCAGGGGCAAATTCTCACCTGTGGATCAGCCCTCAAATATGATCAATTTCATACCCCCATAAACAGTCTTGGTACGATAACACAAGTTAATATATGCCTGTAGTTTGTATTGAAGCTTTTAATGTCCCATGCTCCATAAGACCACTGATATCTTTTCTTCCCTAGTGGGCTGCATACCACCTTCCATCATGATGAAAGCTAGCAATCACATAGACTTTGAGTCAATTCAACACTGATTCCTTTGTTGTCCTGCATAGTTTAGTGTCAACTTGATATAAACTGCAGTCATCAGACAGGAGGGAATGTAAGCGGGAAAATGCCTCCATAAGATAGGTCTGCAAGCAAGCTTCTAGGACATATCTTTATTAATGATTGGTATGGAAGATCTAGTCCGTTGTTTGTTGTACTATCCCTGGGCTGGTGGTTGTGGGTTTCTTTAAAAAGCTAGCTAAGCAAGCCATGTGGAACAAACCCTGAAGCTCTCCTCTATGGCCCTTTCCTCAACTTCTACCTCCAGGTTCTGGGACTAATTGAGTTCTTTCCTTCCTTCCTTCCTTCCTTCCTTCCTTCCTTCCTTCCTTCCTTCCTTCCTTCCCTCCTCCTCCTCCTCCTCCTCCTCCTCCTCCCCCTCCTCCTCCCCTCCCCCTCCCACCCCCTCCTCCTCCTTCTCCTCCTCCTCCTCCTCCTCCTCCTCCTCCTCCTCCTCCTTCTCCTTCTTCTTCTTCTGTTGGAAGCTGACCCGCAGCTCAAATGAAACCAGGTAAACCTGGGAGGCAAGCCTGGGCTGAAAAGAGAGGGGAAACTAGGTGGTCAAGAGAAAAAAATGGAGCTAAGTCAAGATTCCTGATCAAAGCTCAAATGTTTAATGGCAAATGCGCTAATAAAGGTGGGGAAGCCCAATCCAGCCAATTCATTCTCTCTCTCTCTCTCTCTCTCTCTCTCTCTCTCTCTCTCTCTCTCTCTCTCCATATCAAGTGTTGCTCCCCTCACAGAGTCCCTCCTCCCATCCCCCCTCCTCTTCTCCTATGAGAGTGTGGAAGCACCTGAGTATTCCCCCACTTTGGCTCTGTGTCTCCCACTGAAGGCCAAAAAAGGTAGCCGTATTGGCAAACTGATACCACAGTCAGGTTACAGCTTTAAACAGAGCCTCCACTCCAGTTGTTGGAGGACCCACATGGAGACTGAGTGGCATATCTGCTACTTGTGTCTGGGAGAAGGGGGCTCAGTCTAACATGTGTATGCATCTTAGTTGGTGTCTCAGTCTCTGAGAGCTTCTAGGGATACAGGATAGTTGACTCTGTTGGTCTCCTGTGGAGTTCCTGTTCCCGACAGGTCCTTCAATCATTCTGTATGCTCATCCTTAGGAATCCCTGATATCTATCCAATGTTTGCCTATGTGTATATACATCTGTTTCAGTAAACTGCTGAGTAGATCCTCTCTGAGGACAGTTACATTTGGCTCCTGAATACAAGCATAGCACAGTATCACAAATAACATCAAGGACTGGTGTTTGACCATGGGACTGTTTTCAAGTTGGGCCAGTTATTGGTTGGCCATTCTTTCAGTCTCTGTTCCATCTTTGTTCCTGCATTCCTCAAATTTTGGTTTGAAAGATTTGTGGTGGGTTGGTGTCCACCTCCCTCCCCTGGGAATCCCAATAGGAAATCCCAGAAACTTGGGATGGAGTTGGCTTCCATGAGTCAGTGCTGGTGATTGAAGCTCAGATGCCTAACAATGGTGAAGTGCAACTGGAAGAAGCTACCTCCTAATTGAGTTTCTAGCCTGACTTCTACTGATGATGAACAATATGGAATTATCAGTGAAATAATCTTTTTCCTCCCTAACTTCTTTTCATTCATGGTTTTTCATCATTCTACTGAAATCCTAAGTAGTATATCTGAATACTACAACTAATGTGTGTGGTTATTTCAGTGATAGGCATTTTTCATATAATATTTGGGGAACAACTGTTTTGCAGGGCTTTTGCCGTCTAACAAATAGGTAAATTTACTTTCTGCTAATGACATTTTTTAGTGATGTACAGAAACACTTCTTTTTATTTAAAAGTTAGTTTTAAATGTGTGTTTTCACACAGATTTATAACACATTTTTTTTTTTTTTAGTTTTGATTAACCTATCCTATATTTCTCTTTTGCCCTGTGACCTTGATCCTGCCTCACTTACCCCTGAAACTCCCAGTATTCTCCTCCTGATATTCCATGGCACATACATTATCTCAGAACTTTAGACTATGTGAGCCTGTCTAGATTTATGCTTGCATCATATAAATTTATGCAGACTGACATCAGTGTATGCATTTTCTTGTTCACTGCTATAACAGAGATTATCATTCATTTTGAAGAAAACTATTACTGCCAATCCAAACTAATTTCTGAATCACAACACATCACAATGTTGAATGGCCATATTCCTTTGATTTTTGTTTTTCTGTTGTGTGAGCGCATGCTAAAATCCAACCTGTCTTTAAGATTCAGAGTTAATAACTAAACCACTTGCTTAGTAGTATTTCTTACCCAGTGTTTGTACCCATACTATGAGAAATTTAAAATTTTATTATACGGATTCTATCTTCTTAGTTTATGTGTTGGTTTTAGTTAGAATACAATTTTCTTAGACCAGCACAAGAATGTTGGGAATTTTTTACTACTATCTTCTACATGCATGTCTTCTAAGGAAAAGCTAATTAGACACTGATGGTGAAAATATAGACTAAGGTCCTAATTAAAAAAAAATAACCTGAACAAGTACTTGATACCAATAATGTCCAACTTAGTATCTCTTTAGAAAAATTGCTTTCATCATATTTTGACGTTATTCAGGAAGAAAATTAACAGAATGTTGGATAAGAAAATCATATTGTATAAATACTTTTTTAAGAATTCTAATCTCTAATACATTGTCCTTCCCTGGAGGGCGAGGAGATGTGCAAATTTAGGAGAGCATATGTTTATAAATGTTATACAGATAATAACATAAATCATCTAAATGCATTTTGGTGCATACTTGGCATTTTCTGTATGAACTCAATAAGAATGTAAATGAAACTTCCTACACAGTGCATATACACATACATACTTGGAATACATACATTGAAGCAGTAAAAAAGAGAAAAATAGTAAATACATTTATTTTCACTCTCAGGCCTGTGAAAATGTCTGACAGTGCAAAATGTCATCTTTAATGTTATTTATACTTACTGTGTATCCTAAGATGAATGTCAAGTCATGGGCAAAAACAGGTGTTGTTGAAAATGAGAAAGGTAATATCTTTACTCAAACATACTTAAATTCCAGTTGTGACTGAAAATGGAACTCTGCTGAGCAGAATCAAAAAATATTCCAGTGAGACTATAATACAGCTTTTGTTTCCTTAGCATTAGGAAATCACAACTTCCTACTGCTGCTTTTACATATAACTTTCATATATTTATTTCTCAAAAGGGAGCATAGAAGAAAAATGATTTTAAAGTAAATGCAAATAAAAAAGCTTTTTATTTAGTTTTATTTATTTATTTATTGGACTCAGATCCATTCAGGAATGAACAAGTTGTGATATCCAATTCAACTACATTTTTGGCTCCTCAAAATTTCAGTACAAATATTTTTAATTTATAAAAGTTCATCACACATTAAAAGTCATCCAGATATATTCTAAGCCTCTCTTTTAAACCTTGGAAAAATGATATGACTTCTGTTTGTAATGGATAGATAGAATTGTAGATTTTAAAGTAATGAAGGTTACTAAAGAAGAAAATAATCTCTTCTAATAAATAAAAAATTAATTAAATATATAAATAAATATTTATTAAATAAATAAATAATTTAATAAAATATCAAAGAAGGTGAAACACCCGAACCATCTAAACTATAGTGCCCACAAAATATCACATGTACATTGGGTCAATTTCCTTTGTTATCATACCCAACAATTGTCCACCTTCTTCAATTCACACCTCTCAAATCTCCAGTTGTCTTATGAGTTTTCTGTTCTTTATCTGGACCTTCATGATTTTCTTTTTTAACTCCAGAAGAAGTAAAAAATGACACAGAATAAGGAATCCTGGGTGATGCATTCGCATTAAGCCATATACTGCTCTACCTTTTCAAAAACTACTTAACATTTCCATATCTATCAATTTGAAGTGATAAAAATGCTTGAAGTGACCAAGAAGATAAATATTGTAAATAAATTTATTTTAACTCATAGACCAATAATGAAAATGTCAGACACGGCAAATTGGTTAACAACATCTCTTGAGCCAAAAATCAAAAGGAAAAAAAAAATAAAGAAAAGAAAAGAATAGAAGAGAAAAAAAGAATAAAAGACAAATGCTAAATACTTTGTTACCCAGAGAGCAAAAAAAGTAATACAGGCAGCCACTAAAATTTACAACATATAAGCAGATTTTCTTCCAGTATAAAAATTTTCTAAAATTCTAATTTGTTTCTGAAGTTATTGTACATAGAGTTTTAATTTTAAAGAATCTGTAATAAACTTGTTTCAGTTCCATAAGTTCAATATGACATATAAAACAATTTACAAAAAAAAAAAAAAAAAACAAAACAAAAAACAAAAAAAAACTTCCATACTTCTGGGTGGAGCACATTCCGTCTATCAAGTTAGAGAATGTATAAGAGGAAAGAATCCTTTTTAATGGTACAAGTCCTGTGTATTGACGATTCCAGGCTCAATGTTTAGGTTAGCAGGCACAGCAAACAACAATAACAAAAACAAACAAGCAAACAAACACAACCCCCCAAAACAAAAAACAAAACCCTTTGTATTAAAAACTATAAAATTAATATTCAAAATTCAATAGGAGAAAAATAAAAGCCCAAAATAACTAGAATCTTATTATAAATCTTATGAAATATATCTAATGTGTAAAAGATCTTGAAAAAAATCCCATCAACATTGCTTAGAAATTGTAAAATAAATCCATTAGCGACCATTCCTCTTTTATTATAATCGCAAAACTTGAAGCAATTTAGACAACCACAACCACTGGGTTTTCAGTAGTTTCTAATTCTGGAGGACCTGATGAATGCCAACCCTCTAATCCATTATGGTCATCTTGACAATATATGAACAGTGCTAATTTTAGTCTTAGCATATGCAAGCAAGCTTCTTCAAGAACGTACACATAACAGTTCTGTTGCTTAGCTTGCTTTCTCCATCAAAAGAAGCAACAAAGGAAATTATCAGTGGGCAAACAGACTGTGACAAAAAAAGTGCTGTAAAAGTAACCTTTATTCCCCAGATGTCATTGTCATCTCAGAGGCTTACTGCTGATAAGTTCACCCTTTCTAGGTCTTTCTGAACTCTAGAGGGCTGGGCCCACTCAGCTGTTCTGGACCAAACTCTTCTCCAAGCTGACTGATTTCATCTGGCTGTTCTCAGCCTCTCAATGAATTTCTCTGTTTGTCCTCAATCTAACTCTGGCAATTTTTTTGTAATTTTCTGGCTCCTTATTTTCTGGCTTCAGCTGCCTCTGTTGATGATGAACTCAGGGCCAAACTCAACTCCATGGTTCTCATTGCACAGATGCTCAAATGACTTCCAACTGAATCTCTCTCCCTGCTATGCTTTCACATAGATTCTCTTTCCTTTCCTGTTCTCCTTATAGTTGGACATACCCTATTTCTGGCTCTTTCTGTCAAATCTTTCTCTGACCTGTCACTGTGTCTGCCTCTCACTTAGATATCACTTTCAAACATGGCTGCTTCTGTCTACAAACTAATTTTACCTTAAAAGTATCCACTAAAGGTGTGTCTGTATTCCAGCTGAGTCACACAGACCTAGGAATTTTGATATGATCCCTTGCCAGAACAGATATCTTGATGGATTAAAGATTCCTCTACACAATGCAAGGGAATATTAGTTAACAATAAGCAGAGATATACTTTAGAAATTAATTTTTTAGAAGTTTATATGTGAAACAAACTTTGGGAATTTTAGAAAATTGAAATCTACATGCCAAAATAAATAAAATGGCAATAATTTTCAGAAACTGACAGAAAAATTAGTTAACAATAAATTGGTTAAATTTAAAATTTACAGAAAATTAACACAAAATTGGAAAAGTAAAAATCTCCTCACAGTGGTGAAACTTCTACATGATACTGAGTTCTAAGGTACTATGAAAACAGAAAGAATAAATTTTACTCATTGAAATTTTAACCTACAGTAAAATCCCATGTTTCAAAGTGTGTGACAAAGCAACCCAAATTCATCACAAACATTTCAAAGTTTTGTTTGCTTTTCATAATATCTGAAATGTGCCATTCCACCCTAACTACTCAGGGGAACTATAGAATTTTGGCTTATTTTTGAAATAATGTTAAAATACTTTCACCATGTTTATTGTACATGGTGCTCTATTTTATGTTATTTTCCAATAAGAGTGTATTATATTTGAACACATTTCCCCATAACCTCCGAAACTCTCATACACTCCCAATCTCTAGACCCCTTGTTCTGCTATACTTCTTTGATTCTGATTTCATATTATTTCATGTCACATGTGATTTATGTTATAATGAGGAAACAATTCTAAAAGAAAACATATAGTATGTATGGTTTGGAGACAGTTTTACTGGGCTTAGAGTAATTATTTCCAATATTATATAGTTTCCTGCAACTAGCCTTACTCCATAAATCATGCCTAAACTATTCTATTCTGTGTATATATCTCATTTCTCTAATCTATTACAGAACTGTTGGATTCTTAATTTTCCAACAACTTATTTTTTTGCAAATACTGCTGCAATAAACATTAATTTTGAAATATCTTTTTAACGTGTTAATTTGCAATGTTTTTGGGAAACACCTAGGAGTAGTATAGATGGTTATATGGCATGGCATGGCATGCATGCTGGGGACCAGCTCTGATTTCACAGTCTCTTCCCTCTCATGTGTGTACAGATGCTGCTGCTCCCAAGCTGGGAGGATGAAGTGGAGTCTGGAACTGGAGGGGTCTTCTGGATCCTGGTCTGTCTGAGAGTATATATCTAAGGGAACAAGGCCTTCTCCAAGGATTTTAATGAAACAGAACTCTTAGCTTATATGCATACCATTGTTTTGGGTGGGCTCATAGGCATACACTTCATTGGAGTGAAAAACACATATATGTTTTTATATCTATCTATCTATCTATCTATCTATCTATCTATCTATACATACATATTTCCTTGGCTACAGTTTAAAGTACTGTGAGTGACTCATTTGCATGGAGAGGCATCCCATCCCAGGAATCCTGAGTATTTGCCTGGTGGATTCTTACCAGGAAAGAGGAAGTTCAAATTGTAGGTGTGCCAAGGACTTGTGAAACTCCCTCTGTAGAAGACTAGACATTGGGCTACCCAGATCAGGCAGAGAAAAGGAAGCTCCAGTAAGAAGGGGGGTCTACCATTTTGCGCTGAGCTCAGAGGAGCTAGCTGGACATGGTAGACTACAACCTTAATAGCAAGGTGCAACTTCATGGTAGATCTACTTTTAGTTTTACAGAAAAATTTAATGACTTTAGTAATAGCTAAAGTAGTCTTTATTTCTACAAATAGTATAAAATGGATAGCTCTTATATATATATATCCATCTCAATATTTGTTACCTGGTTTTATACTGGTAGGCATTCTGACTAGGAGGAGAAGAAATCTTAATTTACATCTAATTCACATTTGTCTTATGCCTAGTGAGTTTGAACATTTTTTCATGCTTATGGAAACTTACATTTCATCATTTGATAGCTATCAAAATTTCATTAGGTTATTTATAAATTGCAGTTTTTATTTCACATTTTATCATTTTTTTTTATTCTCTGTAAACTGTACATATAAATCCCTTGTCAGATGTATGGTTAACAATGATCTGGTTTCCAATCTATATGTTTTATTTGTAATAAATTACATGCTACATTTAATTTTCCAAAGATTTGTTTAATATTGTGAAAAAATTCACTTGTCTGCCATATGTATTATTTCCTGAATGGATTAAGTCTTATTCTCCAAGCCTTTCTCTATCCTGCATCTTTTATATTTTTACTATTTTTTTCTGACAGTTCTAGAATCAAGGTCATAAAGTGAGGACTTCGCTCTATGCCAGCTGCTTTTGTGAAGATCTAGATTCATTCTTCTAAACTTAGTTATGTAAACCTTCCTAAATAATATAACATGGAAAAAAGTATTGACTTGGGTAATTTTGTAAATAAGTAGAGCTTTTCAGGTTAATTACAAAGAAAGTGCACACACAAATTACAGCTTTAAAAGCTTTTCATTATTATTATTATTATTATTATTATTATTATTATTATTATTATTATTTGTGACACTGCCATCGATTCACATTTTCCACAAGGCTCATATGTCTGAATACTTGGATCTCAGTTGATGGAACTGAGGGAAGGATTTGAAGTTGGGGCCTTGGTGGAAGAAGGATGTCACTGAATACATGGTTTGACGTTTTAAAACACATGCAATTCCCAGTAGCCTCTTTTTTTGTCTCTGTCTCCTGCTTATAGATCAGATACAAGCTTCCAGTTACTGCTCCAACATCATGGTCATAGGCCAGCTTCCTCTTTTCCTGCAATGCCGGTCACGGACTATAAGCCTTTAAAATTGTAAAGAAGGTCCTAATAACCTCTCCCTTCTATGAGATGCCTTGGTCTTGATGTATCTTACAGTAGTAGAAGAGTAATTAAGAAAGCCTATGTTGCTCCTGACATGGCTTCCTACAAATTTATGACAGTTTTAATAACTTATAAAGTGCATTCAGTGTTGTCCACATATGTAGAGGTGTGGAGCCATTCACTGTGGTAGGGAACCCTACCAATGGCCACATCATGATAAATAAAGGGTTGTCTCTCTATGCTCAACTATATGTTGATAATAACATCTCAGTAAATTGTGAGGCTTAGATGTCAAATAACCCTATCAATGCTAAAAATTTGGTACACTTGATCTTTTATAGGAGTTGATAATAGTCAGGGCTGTGCCATGCTATCAGACATCAGCTCACATCATTCAACTCTTCAATTTTTTTCTTCCTTGTTTTCTGTGATATTCCCCAAGTTTTAGTCATAATGTAATTGATATACAGTGCTGACCACAGTTTTCCTGTTTGATACTCAGCATTTAGTCTCTTATTCTAAGTAGTATGGCAAGTTATATTTATAAGTATTTAGTAACGTCTCTACAGAGTGAGTTCCAGGACAGCCAGGGCTATACAGAGAAACCCTGTCTAGAAAAACAAAAAACAAAATACAAGAAAACAAAACAACAACAACAACAAAAGTAAAATTATCTAACCAAGACTGAGAACAGCACAAATCTATAGGTACAAACACCAACATTTAGAAGCAATTTCATAACAAAGTTAATTAAAAAAGTAACAGTAACAAGTTCTATGTTAATGTCTATGACATCCTTATCCATGGGATTTTGTCAGGAATTATAGTACCAAGAAGCAAAAATTCTAATGGAATAGGAGTCTAGTCAAACAGGAAGAGGTAATGAATATTTGAAGAAGAGTCATACCACTATAGAACTAATAAGGATATTTTACATATCAGTTTGGTATTGTAGTATTCAGGACTCGGTACCGGTAAATTCCATTGATATATTTTTCTATAACTCCCTGTAGCACCTGTCACAATATAAAAATAAATCAGTCAGGAGAGATTCCTGCACAAGTCACAAATAATTTTCTCTATGGCCTTGTGGCAGTTCAAATAAGAATGACCACAGTAAACTCATATATTTGAATTTTCTTGTCATTATGGAGTGATCCCAATCAATATAATGTTTTCTTGTATAAGAGTTAGCTTGGGAAATAATCAAACTCATGGGTGAAATCAACCAAGTGGAAACAAGAAGAACTATTCAAAGAATTAACCAAACGAGGAGTTGGCTCTTTGAGAAAATCAACAAGATAGATAAGATAGATAAACCCTTAGCTAGACTCACTAAAGGGCACAGGGACAAAATCCTAATTAATAAAATCAGAAATGAAAAGGGAGACATAACAACAGATCCTGAAGAAATCCAAAAGAACATCAGATCCTTCTACAAAAGGCTATACTCAACAAAACTGGAAAACCTGGACGAAATGGACAAATTTCTGGACAGATACCAGGTACCAAAGTTGAATCAGGATCAAGTTGACCATCTAAACAGTCCCATATCACCTAAAGAAATAGAAGCAGTTATTAATAGTCTCCCAGCCAAAAAAAGCCCAGGACCAGACAGGTTTAGTGCAGAGTTCTATCAGACCTTCAAAGAAGATCTAATTCCAGTTCTGCACAAACTATTTCACAAAATAGAAGTAGAAGGTACTCTACCCAACTCATTTTATGAAGCCACTATTACTCTGATACCTAAACCACAGAAAGACCCAACAAAGATAGAGAACTTCAGACCAATTTCTCTTATGAATATCGATGCAAAAATCCTCAATAAAATTCTCGCTAACCGAATCCAACAACACATTAAAGCAATCATCCATCCGGACCAAGTAGGTTTTATTCCAGGGATGCAGGGATGGTTTAATATACGAAAATCCATCAATGCAATCCATTATATAAACAAACTCAAAGACAAAAACCACATGATCATCTCGTTAGATGCAGAAAAAGCATTTGACAAGATCCAACACCCATTCATGATAAAACTGCTGGAAAGATCAGGAATTCAAGGCCCATACCTAAACATGATAAAAGCAATATACAGCAAACCAGTAGCCAACATCAAAGTAAATGGAGAGAAACTGGAAGCAATCCCACTAAAATCAGGGACTAGACAAGGCTGCCCACTTTCTCCCTACCTTTTCAACATAGCACTTGAAGTATTAGCCAGAGCAATTCGACAACAAAAGGAGATCAAGGGAATACAAATTGGAAAAGAGGAAGTCAAAATATCACTTTTTGCAGATGATATGATAGTATATATAAGTGACCCTAAAAATTCCACCAGAGAACTCCTAAACCTGATAAACAGCTTCGGTGAAGTAGCTGGATATAAAATAAACTCAAACAAGTCAATGGCCTTTCTCTATACAAAGAATAAACAGGCTGAGAAAGAAATTAGGGAAACAACACCCTTCTCAATAGTCACAAATAATATAAAATATCTTGGCGTGACTCTAACTAAGGAAGTGAAAGATCTGTATGATAAAAACTTCAAATCTCTGAAGAAAGAAATTAAAGAAGATCTCAGAAGATGGAAAGATCTCCCATGCTCATGGATTGGCAGGATCAACATTGTAAAAATGGCTATCTTGCCAAAAGCAATCTACAGATTCAATGCAATCCCCATCAAAATTCCAACTCAATTCTTCAACGAATTGGAAGGAGCAATTTGCAAATTCGTCTGGAATAACAAAAAACCTAGGATAGCAAAAAGTCTTCTCAAGGATAAAAGAACATCTGGTGGAATCACCATGCCAGACCTAAAGCTTTACTACAGAGCAATTGTGATAAAAACTGCATGGTACTGGTATAGAGACAGACAAGTAGACCAATGGAATAGAATTGAAGACCCAGAAATGAACCCACACACCTATGGTCACTTGATCTTCGACAAGGGAGCTAAAACCATCCAGTGGAAGAAAGACAGCATTTTCAACAATTGGTGCTGGCACAACTGGTTGTTATCGTGTAGAAGAATGCGAATCGATCCATACTTATCTCCTTGTACTAAGGTCAAATCTAAGTGGATCAAGGAACTTCACATAAAACCAGAGACACTGAAACTTATAGAGAAGAAAGTGGGGAAAGCCTTGAAGTTATGGGCCCCGGGGGAAGAATTCCTGAACAGAACAGCAATGGCTTGTGCAGTAAGATCGAGAATTGACAAATGGGACCTAATGAAACTCCAAAGTTTCTGCAAGGCAAAAGACACCGTTAATAAGACAAAAAGACCACCGACAGATTGGGAAAGGATCTTTACCTATCCTAAATCAGATAGGGGACTAATATCCAACATATATAAAGAACTCAAGAAGGTGGACTTCAGAAAATCGAATAACCCCATTAAAAAATGGGGCTCAGAACTGAACAAAGAATTCTCACCTGAGGAATACCTAATGGCAGAGAAACACCTGAAAAAATGTTCAACATCCTTAATCATCAGGGAAATGCAAATCAAAACAACCCTGAGATTTCACCTCACACCAGTCAGAATGGCTAAGATCAAAAATTCATGTGACAGCAGATGCTGGCTTGGATGTGGAGAAAGAGGAACTCTCCTCCATTGTTGGTGGGATTGCAGGCTTGTAAAACCACTCTGGAAATCAGTCTGGCGGTTCCTCAGAAAATTGGACATATTACTACCGGAGGATCCAGCAATACCTCTCCTGGGCATATATCCAGAAGATGCCCCAACTGGTAAGAAGGACACATGCTCCACTATCTTCATAGCAGCCTTATTTATAATAGCCAGAAGCTGGAAAGAACCCAGATGCCCCTCAACAGAGGAATGGATACAGAAAATGTGGTACATCTACACAATGGAGTACTACTCAGCTATTAAAAAGAATGAATTTATGAAATTCCTAGTCAAATGGATGGACCTGGAGGGCATCATTCTGAGTGAGGTAACACATTCAAAAAAGGAACTCACACAATATGTACTCACTGATAAGTGGATATTAGCCCAGAAACTTAGAATACCCAAGATATAAGATACAATTTGCAAAACACATGAAACTCAAGAAGAATGAAGACCAAAGTGTGGACACTATGCCCCTCCTTAGAATTGGGAACAAAACACCCATGGAAGGAGTTACAAAGACAAAGTTTGGAGCTGAGATGAAAGGATGGACCATGTAGAGACTGCCATATCCAGGGATCCACCCCATAATCAGCATTCAAATGCTGACACCATTGCATATACTAGCAAGATTTTATTGAAAGGACCCAGATGTAGCTGTCTCTTGTGAGACTATGCCGGGGCCTAGCAAACACAGAAGTGGATGCTCACATTCAGCTAATGGATGGATCACAGGGCTCCCAATGGAGGAGCTAGAGAAAGTACCCAAGGAGCTAAAGGGATCTGCAACCCTATAGGTGGAACAACATTATGAACTAACCAGTACCCTGGAGCTCTTGACTCTAGCTGCATATGTATCAAAAGATGGTCTAGTCGGCCATCACTGGAAAGAGAGGCCCATTGGACACGCAAACTTTATATTTCCCAGTACAGGGGAATGCCAGGGCCAAAAAGGGGGAGTGGGTGGGTAGGGGAGTGGGTGTGGGTGGGTATGGGGGACTTTTGGTATAGCATTGGAAATGTAAATGAGCTAAATACCTAATAAAAAATGGAAAAAAAAGAGTTAGCTTGGTCATGGTTTTTATATACACAATAGAACTCTGACTAATACAGGAGGCACTACCCTGGAGCAGGGTATTTATGTGATACGTATGACTATACTTCTTTTTTTACAAAATGTCGACTGTGAAATTTTGAATTAAAAAAGCAGCTAAGTGCGACATCGTGACCCACACTATGAGTGTGGAAGAGACTGGTACTGAGAGAAATGTCAGTTGTGATGCCTGAGCTTAAGACATTTCAGAGGAGAAGAATATTAGCATATGGACTCAAGGTAAGTTTGACTTTAGGAAAGAATGTGGCTGCTTTTTCCAAACAAATATCAGTGAAGCTACATTTTAGAGTTTTAGATTAATAGCTTTGGCTGAAGAAACTTTAAGATAGCTTAATATAGAATGTAACACATGGTTATTACTGGTCACACTTATTTGGATCTGTAGTAAAAGTGAAGAAGCTGAATGAAGAAAAATACAAAATATACAGTTTGGGGAGGAAAGGTATGTAATGGAGCTAAGCCCAGTTTTCAAGGAGAAATACAAATTGAAAGACTCCTGTTAAATGGGATGGTGAACTCAGGAAAAGACCTCTACTGAGTTACGCTTTCAAATTGAGAAAATGATTTTTTTATAAAAAGGAATTTATTTTTGTTTTTTTTTTGTTTTTTGTTTTTGTTTTATTTATTTATTTATTTATTTATTTATTTATTTAATTTGTTTTTTGAGACAGGGTTTCTCTGTGTAGCACTGGCTGTCCTGGAACTCACTTTGTATACCAGGCTAGCCTTGAACTCAGAAATTCACCTGCCTCTGCCTCCCAAGTGCTGGGATTAAAGGCATGCACCACCACGCCTGGCTAGCAAGGATTTTATTTTTAAAAGAAGAACAATTTTAAAAACCCTTAAGCAACCCTGATATTCCACCCACACCAGTCAGAATGGCTAAGATCAAAAATTCAGGTGACAGTAGGTGCTGGTGAGGATATGGAAAAAAAAGGGACACTCCTCCATTATTGTGGGGATTGCAAGTGGGATAACCACTCTGAAATCAGTCTGGTGGTTCCTCAGAAAATTGGACATAGTACTACCGAAAGACTCAGCAATTCCTCTCCTGGGCATATACCCAGAAGATGTTCCAATGTTAATAAGGACACATGCTCCACTATGTTCATAGCAGCTTTATTTATAATAGCCAGAAGCTAGAACAAATCCAGATATCCCTCAACAAAGGAATGGATACAGAAAATGTGGTACATTTACACAATGGAGTACTACTCAGCAATTAATAACAATGAATTCATGAAATTCTTAGGCAAATGAATGCATCTGGTGGATATCATCCTGAGTGAGGTAATCCAATTACAAAAGAACACATATGATATGCACTCACTGATCAGCGGATATTAGAATACCCAGGATATAATTTGCAAAACACATGAAAATCAAGAAGACCAAAGTGCGGATACTTCTCTACTTCTTAGAATGGGGAACAAAATACCCATGGAAGGAATTATAAAAACAAAGTTCAGAGCTGAGATGGAAGGAAGGACCATCCAGAGACTGCCCCACCTGGGGATCCATCCCATATACAACCACCAAACCCAGACAATATTGCATATGCCAGAAATATTTTTGCTGACAGGACCCAGACATAGCTCCCTCTTGTGAGGCTATGCTAGTGCCTGGCAAATACAGAAGTGGATGCTCACGGTCATCTCTTGGATGGAACACAGGGCCCCTAATGATGGAGCTAGAGAAAATACTCAAGGAGATAAAGGGGTCTGCAACCCTATAGGAGGAACAACAATATGAACTAACCAGTACCCCCAGAGCTGTGTCTCTAGCTGCATATGTAGAAGAGGATGGCCTAGTTGGCCATCAATGGGAGGAGAGGCCCTTGGTCTTGTGAAGAGCATATGTCCAAGGAAAGGGGAATGCCAGGGCCAAGGAAGCAGGAGTTTGTGGGTTGGGGAACAGGGTGGAGGGTAGGTATAGGGGTCTTTGGGGATAGCATTTTAAATGTAAATGAAGAAAATATCTAATGAAAAAATCCTTAAGTACTGAAGGAAACCATCAAAAACATGCAAATTTATTTGAATGAAGGGACAAAGAACCAGGATCAGCAAGTAGAAACATTTGACAGCTTTGGCCATGTGGTTCTAGATTTACAGTTGAGGATACAGAAAACAGGATTTTGGAATCTTTTCATGGCTGAAAAAAGCTTCTAAGGCCAGGTTTCTGTCAGGATAGTCCCTGCATAGAGGCTCAGAGAAGCCATTGGATGAAGCTCTGAAGGTGAAACCTGAATTAATGTGGAGAGCCAAAGATTGTAAAAGTAATTTTTGTTACCAAGATATAATTTTCATCCTAGAGGTTTACTGCTAAATAGTATCTCCATTTCAGATTCTTTCTCAAGTCTGTCTGTCTGTCTGGTTCAACTCAGATATTCAGGTTCAAAGTCCTCTCCAAACTCATTGCTTTAATGTGTCTCACAGCTTCTCACTGAATTGTTCTGCTTGGCCTCACACTAACTCTGGAAACTCTGGAAATTTGTTCCAATGTTCTTGTTTCTTCTCATTCTCTGGCTCATTCTGTCTATGTCTACAACCTGTCTCTGTAATAACACTCCAGTAAAACTCCCTTCTCCCTCTTCTGTCTCACTCTGTCAAATCTTTCACTACTTTGTGTGTTCCTCAATTAGATGTCACTTTCAAACATAGCTGCTTCCTTTTATCAAACTAACATTATCTACATTATTTGGGATTAAAGGCGTAGAGTAAGGGTTTGTCTGTACTTAGGTCATAGGGAGTGAATGTCTATATTGGTAGTAAAGGTGCATCTGTATTCTGGCAAGGTTACATAGATCTACAATGTCTTTGAAGGTGATCCTTTGCTACAGCAGCCATGTTGCTCTTCACAAGATGTTAGAGATGGCAGAGTCAAGAGATTCCTGGCAAGAAACTCTGCTATCAAAATGTTGGATGAGCACAAGAGAGAAAAGTTTGTTCCAGGTAAAATAGCTGAAAGTAGTTGAAGATCTGAAGAGTGCTTTGATGTTAAGTGTTTACAGAATTTTCACTTCACCCTGCTGGCATTAGGTCTTGTTTTGATCCAGTATTTCCCTAATACAGACTCTTTCTTCCCTTTTGGAGTGGTAATGTGTATTCTGTACCAATGTATTTATATCAGAAGTAAGAGCTATGCTTTTTTATTTTGATTTTATAAGGGGTTAGAGTTAAAAGATTTGCTATGAGTCTCACAGATGTTGAACCTTGGACTTTTATAAAATCTTGAGACTGTGATAGACTATGGAGTATTTTGAAGCATGACTGAATGCATTTTTTCACTGGAATATGGATACAGGCTTATGGAAGTTGCAGTAGTGTGATGTGGTAGTTTGAGTAAGAATGTCCCCCAAAGTTTCATATATGCTTAGTCATCAGGATTGACACTATTTGACAAGAAATTAGAGATTTGTTTTGTTTTTTGGGGATAGGTTAGGCCTTACTAGACAAAACTGTCCTATTGTGGGGTGAGCTTTGAAATTTCAAATCCCATTCCTTGCTCAGCTGGTCTCTTCCTGTTATCTTAAAATCTAAATGGAGAACTCTCAGCTACTTCTTATCACTATCACTGCCTGCCTGTGTGGCACCAAGCGCCCTGTCTTATTATAACAAACTGTTAAGGAAGCTCCAATTACATACTTTCTTTTATAAGAATTTTCATGTTCATAGCATCTCTTTACAACAATAGAATGCTGACAAAGACAAATCTGTAGCGTAATATCATATGGTCTTACCATGTAGTTTTGTTGGGTAAGTAATAACAATGTCAGTAATTTATGTGGTTTTAGTAACCTATGGGGCCTCCCTGATCAAAAACTTATAGTATGATATCCTTTGCCTTATCCTGAAATTTTCACTTGATATTCTCCATCTCTTTCTATATTTCAAATTTGGGGTGTTTGTTCAAATGTTTAGTTTCATTTTACTTCCATTTCTGGGGTAAAAAGTGCTGAATGTTTTACTGAGTGAAATGCTATACTCAAGAGTTTTCTTTTTTTATTTTTTCTACATACCATTATAATATTTTTTTATAATTTGGTTCACAGTACATAGCACCCTGTACTCTGTTTGGCAACAATACTGCAATGGAATACTCATTATGTTGTATTCCCCCCTAGTAAAGAAGACAACAGAAACATTCATATTTTCTTTCCAATGATTCCTATCTTTAGAACTACACTCAATAGAATACAATATCAATATTTTCTAATCCTTTTCACTAAGGAACCTCTTAAGATATGGCATAAGAGTGTAGAAAAATAATTACAATAGATGTTATTTCTAATAGGTACATTTAGTTCATGTGGAATATTAACTGTCCTATTGCAAAAGATCTTGTTCCAAAACCAATTTAATTTTGTTTGTGGAATTAAGTTACTGTTCTTCTGTTGAGACTTCTACAGTAGCTTAGGAAAAAAATCTACCAGGAGGTTAATTACTAAGTCAACTTCAAAGTCAGTAGATTATTTTCTCAGCAGCCTTTCCACTGACGAGGTGTCTTGGGGGTTTAATCAGTGGAAGCACATCATCACTATTGCAGTTTTTACTCTTTGTAGAGCTACCCATTTCAAACAAAATCATTTCCTAAAAGAAAAAGTCTAGATCATTTCTAAATCAGATGAAGCAATTCCCAAATAACAATTTAAGTATATAGATGCATTCACAAATCTCAAATGTTGTGTACTCTGAACTGCAGTTAATTTTATGTTATTACAAAGGGAAATTAACTATGGTATAATTCAGTGTGTATTATTTTATGTATATTGTTCTAGGCCCTAAAAGCAAATCTTTTAGAGGGCAGAATGTCCCTTGAAGACCAGTCCCAGGTTCGATCTGTGTAAGTACAGGGTTGATGCCCTTTCCAGTTTCCCATTGTAGTGAATGATGTCCAAATTCCCAAGCCACATATCAAAGCATCCAAAGGACAAAATGTATCCCTAATACTCCTTATAATATTTCACCTCCAAGTGGCCCTACTGCCATCTCATATTCTACATTTACAGATACTGCATGAATTGCTGGAGAAGCTGACTAGTATTCCTTAGTCCCATTCTTCCTGTCATCCACAGTGATCATTTTATCACAAACTCTGTCATCCTTCAACCTTCAGAGAACTCCTGTATCATTGGAGTGATGTTCTGGCTCCCAAACTCAAGATTTTAAGCTTAGACTCATAGTTCCTCCTAGAAATCTGGTGCTCAATGACTCACCTAGAGTTTCAGTTCCTCTTTAGGAACATGCCTCTTCCTGACCATCTTTCTATTCCCCCATGAGATGTTTAGCTTTTCACCCATACATGTAGGATTTATAAAAGGCAGCACTTGATGCCCATGTACTCCACAATGTTAACTGCCTCACTTGTAAATGCAGAGCTCATTTCTATGTCACCATATCATAATTGGAAAACACATAAGCCTCTTCTTTTTTAATGTTTTTGCATGTTGTAAATGTGTGAGAAATGACTAGCAATGTGTGGCTTTCAATCTAAAGTGACTGGTAGTTTTGTTGTTGTTGTGTTTTTTTGTTTGTTTTGTTTTGTTTTGTTTTGTTTTGTTTTGTTTTGTTTTGTTTTGTTTTGTTTTAGAGACAGGCTTCTCTGTGTAGCCCTGGCTGTCCTGGAACTCACTCTGTAGAACAAGCTGGCCTCGAACTCAGAAATCTACCTGCTTTTGCCTCCAAGTGCTGGGATTAAAGGAGTGTGCCACCACTGCCCAGTTTGACTAGTTCTTTTTATTTTTTAATTAGATATTTTCTTCATTTACATTTCAAATGCTATCCTCTTTCCTAGTTTACTCTCCAAAAGTCCCCTATTCCCTCCCCATGCCCTGCTTCCCAACCCACACACTCCTGCTTCCTGACCCTGGCATTCTCTGTACTGGGCCATATAATCTTCACAAGACCAAGGGCCTGTCCTTCCATTGATGGCCGACTAGGCCATCCTTTGCTACATATGCAATTTGAGACACAAGCTCTTGGGGGTACTAGTTAGTTCATATTGTTGTTCCTCCTCTAGGGTTGCAGACCCCTTTAGCTTCTTGGGTACTTTCTCTAGCCCAGTGAAGGAGCTTGACTGGTAGTTCTTAATAGCAGCCCAAATCTACCTCTTCAGATCTCCCTGACTCTAGTGTTGTATACCTATGATCCCCTGGCTTACCCCTCCTGCTCATTTTCTGCATGGATTTGTCAATTAGACATCAGTTTCCTAGACCAGCTCAAATTTTTGAAAGGTAGGTAAATGGGACATGAGATGTACTCACTGGACACTGTAGAGCTTGGTGTGTTAGAGCTCTCTCACTCCTGGGAAGCTGGTTCCATCAAAATGTAGTTTACCACAGAGGAGCCTAAGGAAGAGCTCTCGTCCTCTATACCCAGCAAGGCCAGAGGAAGGAGAACTGTGCGTGGCTAGACAGACTCTTGAAACAATGCTAGTGTGGGAAATATGGATGAGATGATTCAAATGTTCAAACACGGGTTTTACTGGGTAGTACTCCTCAAAATTTTTAATTATTTTGGTTAAACAGATTTCCAGTCTTAACTGATTTAATCATTCTGCAAGAACATAAATAGCCCATTCCCAAAGGGTGACCAAAGTATGGGATAGGGCACGCTCAAAGTCACTTCAGAATTTATTTCCTATCTGTTCCATTATAATTAGGAAAAAGAGATGCAAAAAGATGCTTGAAAGTTAACTAAATGAACCAATTTAACGATTTAATGTATAATTCAGTTAAATCTGGAGCTATCCTTAGTAACCATTCACTAAAATAATTTTTGTTTAAGTAGCTATAAATTTAATAAACTGATATTAGGCATAATTTAATTCCCCATTTTTAGCATATTAGATATTTTAACAAACATTAAAAATGACTTCTCAAGACTATAGAGTTTAATTTAGATCTAAAGGGAATTTAAACCTTCAGTTATTGGGTTTCCATTGCCTGAGACCCAGGGGTTATTGGCTGTAAAATTTTGACCAGGAGCAGTTTCACATTCTAGAATTTCTCAATATTCCCTGGTGAGACACTCTCTGTGGATTATCTTTAGGAGTTCAGATGGTTTCAATTTGTCATTCTTCACCTCATCCAATTATCACATTGTCACATGTGTCTCTGAGGATGACATCCTCAGCAGCTTGAGCACCGATAGCAATGAAGGACTTATTACAAGATAAGATGACATCATCTACTTTCAGGAAGTTTGAATGTGATTTCTATGTTCTATCTGAAGCATTAGGATCAGCTGTGTAAAAGAAAAAAGAAAGATAAAATTGAGTTTGTTTCTACAAAGAACCTGAAGTGCATGTTGTCTAAATTTCTGACAAAGGACTTTAAAAATCCTATAGATATGGGTTAACAACAGGTCATAATACGAATAAAACTACTATGAACATAGTGGAGCATGTGTCTTTGGAGTATGGTGGAGCATCTTTTGGGTATATGCCCAGGAGTGGTCTAGCTGGGTCATTGGTTAGAGCTACTTTCAATTTTCTGAGGAACTTCATCATTGATTTCTAGAGTGTTTGTACCAGTTTGCAATCCCACAAAAAATAGAAAAATGGTCCTCTTTTTCTATATCCTCACTAGCATGTGCTGTCACTTAAGATTTTGATTTTAGTCATTCTGATGGGAGTATGGTGGAATCTCAGGGTTGTTTTGAGCTGAATTCTCCTGATAACAAAGGGTGTTGAATATTTCTTTAAGTGTTTCTTGGCCAGGTAAGATTCCTTTGTTGAGAACTCTCTGTTTAGATCTGTAACCCAATTTTTTTAAATTGGATTATTTGACTTTGGATATTAATCTTGTGTTGGATATATGGTAAGTGAAGATTGTTTCCAATATGTAAGTTGCTATTTTGTCATATTGACAGTGCCCTTTGACTTACAGAAGCGCTTAAGTTTCATGAGGTCTCATTTATCAATTGTTGATCTTAGAGCCTGAGCCATAAGTGTTCTGTTCAAGAAATTTTCTCCTTGCCAATGTCTTCCACTAGATTCAGTATGTCATGCTTTTTATTAATGTCTTTCAATTTTGTGTATGTGGGGGGGGGCGTGATAAATATGATCTATTTAAATTTGTTCCAGATATTCTCCCTGTTTCCTTATATGGTTTTGTCTTCTTTGTCAGAAACCAAATGTCTGTAGGTGCTTGGGTTTATTTCTGAGACTTCAATTTGATTTCATTGATCTACCTGTCTCTATAGCAGTAGCATATAGCTTTTATTACTATTGTGTGTAGAAAAGCTTTATGTCAAGGATGGTGATTTCTCTAGAAGTACTTTATTGTTCAGTATCATTTTGACTATCATTTTTTTTTGATTTTTCATATAAAGTTGAGAAATGTTTATTTAAATTCTGTAAAAAATGTTTTGGTGTCAATTGGTTACTGAACTTAGCCATTCTGATTGGCTTAAAGTAAAATCTCATGGTTGTTTAGATTTGCATTTCCCCAATTAACTACTGATATTGAACATTTCTTTAGACTCTTCTCAGCCATTTGAGATTCCTCTGTTGATAATTCTGTTTAGCTCTGTGCCCCATTTTTTAAATTGGGTAATTTGGTTTTCTAGAGTTTAACTTCTTGAGTTTGTTATATATTTTGGGTATTTTCCCTCTATCAGATCTTTGGTTAGTGAGGATCTTTTCCCAATGTGTAGGTTGACATTTTGTATTATTGACAGTGTCCTTGGTCTTATAGCTTTACAGTTTTATGAGATCCTATTTGTCAATTGTTGATCAGAGAGTCTGAGCCATTGGTTATCTGTTCAGGAAATTTTTTCCTGTGCAAATGTGTTTGAGATTATTTCCCAAATTACATTCTATTAGAGTCAGTGTATCTGGTTTTATTTTGAGGTCCTTGATCCACTCAGACTTGAGATTTGAACAAGGTGACAGATATGGATTGATTTGCATTCTTCTACAAGCAGACAATCAATAAGATCAGGGCCATTTGATGAAGATGCTTTCTTTTTTCCATGGTATTAATGGCTTCTTTGTCAATGATCAAGTGTCCATAGGTATGCGGGTTTATTTCTGGATCTTCAATTCTATTCAACTGATCTACCTTTCTGTCTCTCTACCAATCCCACATGATTTTTATCACTATTGCTCTGTATCACTATTGCTTGACGTCAGGGATGATGATCTCTCCAGAAGTTCTTTTTTTAATACTGAGAATCGATTTGGCTATTATGGGTATTTTTTATCTCCATATGAAGTTGACAATTGCTCTTTCCATGTCTATGAAGATTTGTGTTGGAATTTTGATGGGGATTGCATTGAATCTGTAGATTGTTTTTGTTTGTTTGTTTTTGTTATTTTTGTTTGTATGTTTGTTTGTTTGTTTGGGTTTTTTGGGGAGGGGGGGCGTAAGATCTCCATTTTCACTGTGTTTATCCTACCAATCCATGAGGATGGATAATCTTTCCATCTTCTGATATCTTCTTCAATTTCTTTCTTCAGGGATTTGACATTTTTATCATACAGATCTTTCACCTGCTTGGTTTGAGTTGCACCAAGATATTATACATTATTTATGCCTATTTGAAGGAAGTTGGGGCCCTAATTTCTTTCTCAGACCATTTACAATTTGTATAAAGGAAGGTTATTTATTTGTTTGAGTTAATTTTATATCCAGACACTTAATTGATGTTATTTACCAGTTTTAAGGGTTTTATAGAAGAATATTAGAGGTATTATGTATACTACTATATCATCTGCAAATAGTGACTGCACATGATGGAGAGAATGTGGACAAAGAGGAACACTCTCCTCCACCGCTGGTGGGATTGAAAACTGGTACAATCACTCTGGACATCATCTGGTGGTTTATTAAAAAAAAATGGAAACAGTTCTATCTGAAGACTCAGCTATACTGTTTCTGGGCATATCTGGGCATAGAGAGAAAAGATGTTCTATCATACTATAAGATCATGTACTCACTGTGTTAATAAAAGCCTTATTTGTATTAGCCAGAAGCTGGAAAAAACCCAGAGAAGGAGCTGAAGGGGATGACAACCTCATAAGAAGACCAACAATATCAACTAACACAGACCAATGGGAGCTCCCAGAGACAAAGTCATCAGCTGAAGAGCATACATATGCTGGTCAGTGACCCAGGCACATATGTTGCAGAGGACTACCTGGTCTGACGTCAGTCCGAGTGGATGTGCCTAATCCTGTAGAACTTGATGCTCATGGAAAGGGTATGTGGGGGTGGGGTGAGCTGGGGGTTGGTGAGTGAGTGTGGTGGTTAAGTGGACAGGTAGAGGATTGTATAGAGATCACCATCTTAGAGGGAAAGTGGAGTGGGGTGGTGTGAATAACTCTTGGAAGTGGGACTGAAAATGAAGGGCAATATTTGGAATGTAAATAAATGAAACATTAAAAAAAAAAAGAAAAATCACTTTTGTATTTTGATGGGGATTGCATTGGATCTGTACCTTGCTTTTGGTAAGTGTGACTGGTGTGGAGAGCCATGCTGCGAGCAATCGCGTGCATGCTGTGAGCAATCGCCATTATAAGATGGCGCTGGCTTCCACTGTGCCTAACTAGTAAACAAGCCTAATGTGCAAGTGCAAGAATGAACTCACGCCTAGTCACTGCCCATCTCACGGCCTAGTAATGGGGTGATGGGCAAGCAACGAATCAGGAGCTGTCATACCACATCAGGTGCTGAAACGTCACACTGTGGGCTATATAAGCAGCGCCATTTTCCTGGTTGGGGTCTTCCCTCCTGATAAGTAAGCAATAAAAGCTTTGCCGCAGAAGATTCTGGTTGTCCTGAGTGTGTTCTTGCCGGCGGTGACAAAAGCTCAGGATAGACTGGGAGGGTTAGTAGCATTGGAGATGTAATTAATTAATTCATTAACTTAAAAGAACCAGTATTATGACTGTAAATAGCTACAATAAATTGGAAAAAACAATAACCAGTTTTAGGTAGAATGCATTAATGGTGGGATGCTCATGAGAGCATTAGATTTGTTGGTTTGAGTGATGCCTGAGATGAGCACAAAAACTGAGGAGTTCCATCTTTTGGTTCTTCTGGACTTAATCAGAAGTTTGAAGCTATGCTTCAAAATACAGGGCTATGCCAACTGAGAGCACAGAATAGAGATTTGGTCAATGTCTACCTTAGAAACTATAGGTAAAATATAAGCCAGGGATAGGAGCAAAAAGTAGATGCTAAACAGAATCAACATGAATGAAGTTTTGATACTGATAACTTCCGTGTCTATCTGGCTAGTAACATGACTGCCTTTTCATAGAAGGTATCTATATACCCCTCTCCACATCAAATGGGTTTGAACATCCAACTGCTGTTTCTACTTATAACCTCATGTTGATAAATGATTCGTGACTTCAGAAAATGAAAAAGTTCTGGACAGTATGAAAGTTAGGTTACTAATTAGTCTTGGAAAAGGTACCTGAGTTTTATGAAATTGTTACTTTAACAGCATGATAATCTTTGTAATTAATGTGTGTTGATTTTGTAATTTCAATATATTCAGAATATTTTACTGGTGTACTAAAATTAATTTTGTGAAGACAGTGTGGGTAAAGCGTAAGTATATAAATATTTGAAACACTCTTAAAATCATTTACTTCTCTTCATCAGTAAAATTGTTTTAAAGGAATGTTGAGAGAAAACATGTTCATTTAGATTGTTTTTAATATAAGAAAATAGTATATTGTGACATTTTCACAAATACTTGATATAAACTATGGGTCTCAGGAAAATCAACTCAGAGAACCTGACCATGTGCCAAGTTCTGCTTGGCCATGTGGAAACAAAGTTGTGACATGGTGGCCTGCCCCTGGAACAGAGCCAGTAGGCTCTGGGCCTCTACAAGCATTGACCTTTGCTGGTCATGATGCTTTGTTGTATAAAATAATATTTTACTTCATGAATTAGTTTTTCAGAAAATATTCTCCCTGCTGAGGCTGGGGTTGGGGTGGGGGGTTGGGACGGTATCTTTTTCTAAGATGAGTGACTTCATGATAATCAGAGACGGCACAAATCCAGGATTTGATAGTGTGTCTATGTCCTTAGAAAAAATGGTAAACACTGAGAACTTCAGGGCAGTCCTTAATGTTGTGGCAAGAAACTCTGAAAACATAAATACAAAAATACATAATTTCTCAACTAGGCAAAATATAAGAATACAATTGTATAAGGAGCTTCATGGACCTAGAATTGCAGAAGCAGCTGTACTATGAGATAGCTTATCAGAAAGATGCAAAGGCAGGCAGATTCCTGAGCTCAAAGTCACCCTGGGAAAGTGCTAGGTTAGGCCAGGCTTGGTAAGAATGGTGGTCTCAGAGAGACATCCCCCATTCCCTCAGCTGGCTTATTGTTTGTGCCTGCAAATACAGGCAGGTCTCTGAATTCCTTTGCAATGTTAAAAAAAAATGCTGTCCTTTTTTAAGAATCAGGGATGGACCCAGGTCTTGGAATGTTGATTTCTGGGATAATACCTGGAGTAAATGACTGAATTGATATGTACGTAGAAGAGTGAGGCTGGTTCTTCAAGAGCAGAACTATTTGGATTAAATGTCTGGAGATCTCCAGAGAACGCTGTATAAGCCAATCACACACTTGCATACTCCAATTCAACTTCCAATCATAATTTCACAATTCCTAAGCAGCCCTTCTCTCAGGAACCCCTCTACAAGGCAAGGTTGGTCCTTGGCAATCATGTATACACATGCATTATGAAGCAGAGACAGGGGCATCCCAGGAGCACACTGGCCACTGAGCCTCGTAAAAAATACAGGTCTCAGATACACAGGGACCCTGTCTCAAGTCATTAAGACAAAAATAAATAAAGATACACAATGTCCTTTATTGACCTTCACATGCATAAACAGGTTTATAAATGTAGAAACTTCATGAACACACAACAAACTTACAAATGTCACAAAAACACACAAGATAATCTCTCTCTCTCTCTCTCCTCTCTCTCTCTCTCTCTCTCTCTCTCTCTCTCTCACACACACACACACACACACACACACACACCCCTCATGTTTTAAAAATATCACTGAGAGGCTGAAGGTGAATCACCAGTTGTGGGGGTGCTTACTGCTCTTTCCGATTATGGGTATCTGTATGCTCATTGTGTATGCACTTAGGACCACACACATGAATACAAAGGAGACAAATAAATACATCATTTTAAATACATCAGAGAAAGCATAAGTCTATGCATCTGGAAATTATTTTAGGAGCCTTGGAGAATTAGGGAAATAGAGGACAGTAGAAGAGACATAAAAGTGCTTGAGACCTTGGTTCATCACGTCCAAGGGACTGGATTGATGAATGGTTTTATTTTTCATTAGCCTGTGGTGTTTTTTTTTTTTTTTTTTTTTTGGCTTATAATACTTGACTTACTGCCAAATTATGGCTATATTTCTTTCATTCCAAAGGAAATATGATACTATTTTCTTGTGTTCCATACTCCTATTTCTATTTCTGGTTGAATATTTACACTATTATACTTCTATATTTACACACATATATGTCCAGACTATATGATACCATGTACCATGTAATAATACACATGCATACTATGTAATGTTTAGAGTGATTAGCAATCCTGTCTCCTCACTTATTTTTTCCCATGTGTTTGACGGTTAACATATTTAAAGTTATTTTGAAATGTACAAAAGTTGTTAGAGACTATGGCCCTGCTCTGTGAGAGGATGCAAAAAGCAAAAGGCAGTCTTCACATATGACTGGGGTTTGAACTAGTAATCCAACCTTTACCTGCTTGTCCTCTCACATATCCCTCCTCACCTTGACTTATTTTCAAGCTATTCCATTTCCGGTGATATATGGATAATCAGACCAACAACTGAGATTGGATACTCCTATCTCTGTGACTGGATGATTGCCTTTTTAAAGAAATCTTCTCTTTATTTATTTATTCATGTACACTCCAGATTTGATTCCCCATCACCACCCCAGGTCCACTCTCCAACTGTTGCACATCTCATGCCTTCTCCCAACCCCTGTGTCTCAACGAGGATGTACAGATCCCCCACCCCCACCCAACCAGAACTCTAAACTCCCTGGGGCCTCCAGTCTCTTGAGGGTTAGGTGCATCTTCTCTGACTGAACCCAGACCTGGCAGTATTCTGTTGTATATGTGTTGAGGGCCTCATATCAGCTAGTGTGTGCTGCCTGGTTGGTGAGATCTCCGGTGTCCAGTTTAACTGATAGTCTTCCTACAGGGTCACCCTCCTCCTCAGCTTTTTCCAGCATTTCCCTAATTCAACTTCAGGGGCCAGTAGCTTCTCTCCATTGGTTGGGTGCAGATATCTGCACCTGACTCTTTCAGCTGCTTGTTGAGTCTTCTGAAGGGCAGTCATGCTAGGTCCCTTTTTGTGAGCGCTCCATACACATAGCCTTAGTAATAATATCAGGCCTTGGGTCCTCCCCTTGAGCTGGATCCCACTTTGGGCCTGTTCCTCAATCTTCTTTTCCTCAGGCTCCTCTCCATTTTCATCCCTGTAGTTCTTTCAGACAGGAACAATTAGGGTTGAGAGATTTGGCTGTGGGATGGAAACCCCCTCACTCACTTGATGCCCTGTCTACCTGCTGGAGGTGGGCTTTATAAGTTCCCTGTCTCTACTGTTGGGCATTTCATTTAAGGTGCCTGCCTCGCTTTGGTGCCTGAGAGTCTCTCAACTCCCAGGTCTCTGTTACATTCTGGAGGGTCCACCTAACCCTAGCAGAAAGAATGGAAACAGGAAACCTTGGGAGATGGATGATTGCCTTTTAAGGAGCTTCCTGTTTGTAATAGTTTCTAATTTTGAGATTTTTTTTTCAGGTTATTTCTTTAACTGGTAGTTGTGCTCACTATCCTGCTCTTTTTATTATTATTTTCTGTATGGGGCATGCAGGTGTTAAAATGTATGTGCAGAATCAAGAGTGCTTGTGGATGTCAGTTCTCCTCCACCATTTGGGTAGCAGGGATTCAACATTGCTCATCAGACTGGGAAGCAGGCACATCTTCACAGGGAGCCAGGTTGTCACGACCATATCCTTCTGCTTCTGAAGATACACTTCTACTTTTTCTTATAAACTAGTCCACTGGGATGGTACCTTACCTTAATTGGTTGTAATCATTGATGAGAAAAACACAACAGCATTATGAAATACTTAAGACTTGCTAATAGAATGAGATATATCCTGACTTGAGAAACTTCAAAAAAATATTACTATTTTTTGAAAGAGTGGAAATGTTAGAACTTTTATCAAACCTATCATGCTTTGCAGTTCTTTGAACTTGTGGTTACAACACTTTAAATTCATCATTATGATCAAAAGAGAGATTTTGTTTCATTCACTTGCTTCAGGACCCTAAGAATCTCAAATGTAAAATGATAAAAATGATGGAGCACAGGAATTTTATAACAATAATAAATAAGTACTGTGAAATAAACAATTTTATAAATAAAAATTCTAAGCAAATTACAGTGTAATTGAGGCATGATCTCCTTTTGAAAATTACAGCAGTAGAAATTCAATACTACATACCAATTGATCATTTTCTGTCATTAACTTTCTGTAAGCAAGTGCTGAGCTTTCAGTTTCCTTGAATTTAATTTAAAAGGCATTTATTTGAGAAAATACTCAATGTTCTTGTGCATTAAACTTGTTTGTAAGATTTAGAAGAATGCACCGTATAACACAATGCAATTATTATAGATATTTTGGAAAAGCTTCATGTATTGAGAAAGTAGACCTAAAAGCCAAAATGTGATGTTCGGTCTTTTGATATAGCTAAATGCAGTAGCATACAATTGCGCATAGAAATAGGAACAGGGCTGATCCTGCTGGCTTGAAACTGTCTCACTTGTGTCGATAAACAGACAAATGTTCCCCTAAATTAAATCCCACCCATTGTTTTTCTCTTACTCATTAATGACATTACAGGGAAAGAACAGCGCTATTAAAAGATGAAGTGTGAACGTGATAGAAAGGACTGTTAACTTTGCTGCAACACATAGGCATTGCTCGCCCATGCACTGACACATAGCCAGCAAATACACGCTTGTTTATATCTTTTGTTTGTAAAATTTAGTTTGCTAATGTATATTTATATAAAAACGCATCCAATTAAACACTAAGTTTAGATGTTACATGTATAATTTTATTTTCAAATTATAGGTAGCAAATATAATTAACACAGGCTTGTATCACTTTAACTTCAATACTAAAGAAGATAGTAGGGATTGGGGATGCAGCTCATGGGATCAGTGTATATCTTACAAGTTTAAATACTTTCATTTGTAACCAGATCTGAAAGTAGAAAAATAAACAAAGGAATAGATAAAATTATTATTTTAATATAATATTCATGTAATGCAGAATATGGATGGAATTTTGAATTTACCCATAGGTATTTTCATAAGTAAAATAAAAATTATAAATAATTTAAATATATTTAATCAAACCATTTTAAATGTTTAGAGAGTCATACATTCAGAACACCTCTCCCACCACACACATGTGCCCATAAGCAATCATAAAATAATTACATTTTTTCAGCCTTATTCTGCTTCTGACATGTGAAAGATAGGCCTCGTTTTTCTCTCACCAGATACAGCCTTTCTCATTGTAAATATTTTTGGTCTTTACCATTAAAATTAATCTGTTTCTTACTAATCAAGTATTTGTAATTGTTCAACTCACATTGTTTCAAAATGTTCTCCCAAATATCTAGCTGAGAACATGGATGTGATTCAAGTGAATCACTAAATGATGGATTCCCTAGGACAGCAGATATATTCAATGTACACAGTGGTCCAGTAACAATCTGCTTCATTCACTTTGGAATTACCATCTGTTTGTACTGATGAGGTAGAATATGCCACTGTCATATCAATGACACCAAGGGGAAGTTTGTAATTAGTAAAACTGTAAGTGGCAGATCATTATTAGTGTCACCAGGATTCAGGGTGGCTTTCAAGTGTAGTAAATTCTAGAGTTGAGCATACTAAATGCTCCAGCTGAATATTTAAAGTCAAACTAATTATTTAAAACATTTTTTCTCTTTAAATATTATCAAACTGTCCATGTTTATAAAAACAAATTACTACTCAGTAATAATATTTTAGCATTAAAATATTTGGTATGTTCTTCATTTAATAAAATTGGTGTTAAGTACTTTCTATGGCTTATCAAGTTATGATTTGCAGATGCAAAATGACAGTAGTGAGCACTGATTGTTAAGATTCTAATATCTTTGTAGATTACTGATGGCATGAAATTAAAAGTATTCATGCTATAAAAAATAAAGCATTCAACAAAGAATATTTTTTTCAATAACGTTTCAAGGGCACCTTCTTAAAGTTTCTTGATATCACTATCTTTATATGGTAGTTTAGAACGTGTTGAGTGGCAAGTTTTTTTGTCAGTTTAAAATTTAAGTGCTATGAGGAAATTTCATAAATGACATAAAACAATCTACATAATTATTAGATTACCAAATACATTTAATATATGTATATTGAGAGAAACTGCAGGGAAAAAGAATCATTAGGCTCTATTAACACTTATATAACATGATCTTTTAACATATGTATATATTTGTGTGGATTCCTGAATGATGGTACAGGGTTTAATACAAGTGGAATGTTTCTATAGTAAGTACTGAAACATGTAGTATGGAGTTTGAGATTGAAAGCATCACAGACTGCGACTGAGGCACTTACAGAAAAGTATATACGTTACACTGAAGAAAGAGTAGAAATATGGATTATTGGGGCCGGCCTGCAGTTCTCATGTCCAGGTTCGAGCCTGGGAGGCAGCCTGGAGCTGAAAAAGAAGAGGGAACCTAGGCGGGTAGAGAAATAATGGAACCAAGACAACTAATCTGCTCAAGGTTCTAATGTTTAATGGACACTTTATAAAGGTGTCCCATTCCCACCAATTCATCCTTGGAGCCCAGCTGCAGGTGACCAAATGAAGGATCAGATGTAATCTCCAGAATAGCTAGGCCGACTTCCAGCAGGTATCTAGGAGGCAGGCTCCACCCTAGGTAATCTCCTTAGTGGCAGCAAATTCAAGGTCTGGCTCAGTGAGCTTCAGGTTGCGGGGTGGGGTGGGGGGGTTAACAATGCATGTTATAGTAAAGGGTTCAGTTTTAGAGAAAAATATAAATCCTATCACAAGGAGAATCTTTCTAGAAATTAAAATAAATTGATTCTTTTATCAAGGATTCATAAAGAATGTAACTAGAGATTGGCAAAAGTATGATCCATTTCATATATAATGGCAGAAAACTTCCTGGATTCTTGGGTCTTGTCTTCCAAAGCACAGATACCTGCTGATTTAGTAATGTATCGTTGGTGATAAAATGAATATATAAATGATATAAAATGAAGTCATACTGGAAAGAAGAGGACCCTTAATATATCACAACTGCCATGACTTAATGTGGTTGATTACATAATGATAGAAAGTCTCAACAGGAGATAAAAATATCTTGATTCCAGCCTGAGTCTTGGGTATGCTTTATAAGTCAATCATCACTTTTGTCTATAAGAAGACTCATAGGTGCTACTCTATAACGTCTTTGGCTTTTAGAATATACCATGACTAAAGCTTTCTATTGCGCTTTAGTTATAACACTTCAACATTGATGAATTTTTAATAGTAAAGTGTCCATCATTCATTAATCAAAAGTCACACTTGAAACACATATGCATGCATATAATCTATCTATATTGTTGATATAGAGTGCTATGTAAATGTATACGTAGTATCATAAACCATATTGGATTTTGTTTATCCCACAAAGAGATGTCCTTTTGTCAAAAAGGGGCTTTCTAAGAGTCTCACATTAATACCACAAACACAGGAGTCAGCCAGAATGCGTTCCTACTCCTCAGATCAGCAGAAATTACTTTTATATCCACATGCAAAAGTAGGGTAGAATATCTCCATCCGTTCCTATCACATACCAGGCAAGTAACTGAAATCAAGATGATATTTTTTTCTTCTAATCAAACACCTTTCTATTATTTATGTACATGGACTTGGGTTGGAAAAAGTACCAGAGTATGATCAACATTGACATGGCATTCTCGTTAATGAAATTTTCTCTAAAAATGTTCTTTTTTTTAATCATTTTTAGTGTCTGAGAGATCCCAGGGGTCCAGGTTAGTTGAGACTGCTGGTCTTATTATAGAGAGACCCTCCTCCTCAGCTTCTTTCAGATTTTTCATAATTCGAACACAGTTGTAAACAGCTTTCCTACATTGATTGGGTGTAAATATCTATTCAAACAAAACTTGTTCAAGGAAGAAATAAAGAAAAAATTAAAGACTATTTAGAGTTTCATCAAATTGAAATCACAACATACCTCAACTTATGGGACACAATGAAGGCAGTCCTAAGAGGAAAACTCATAGCTCTGAGTGTTGCCAAGCAGAAACTAGAGAGAGCAATCACTAGCAGCTTGTCAGCACCTAAAAGTTCTAGAATAAAAGGAAGCAAATTCACCCAAGATGAGTAGAAGGCAGGAAATAATCAAACTCGGGCTGTAATCAACCTAGTGGAAACAATAAGAACTACACAAAGAATCAACCAAACTAGGAGCTGATTCTTTGAGAAAATCAACAAGATAGACAAACCCTTAGCCAAACTAACTGGAGGGCACAGGGATAGTGTCCTAATTACAAAATCAGGAATAAAAAGGAAGACATAACAATAGAACCTGAGGAAATCCAAAATATTATCACATCCTACTCAACAAAACTGGAAAACCTAGATGAAATAGAAAATTTCCTAGACAGATTCCAGGTACCAAAGTTAAATCATGATCAGATTAACTATCTAAAGAGTCCCATTTTCCCTATACCAATAGAAGTATTCATTTATAGTCTTCCAACCAAAAAAAAAAAAAAAAAAAAAAAAAAAGCCCAGAACCAAATTGGTTTAGTGAAGACGTCTATCAGGCCTTCAAAGGAGACCTAATCCCAACTCTCCTCAAAATATTCCATAAAATAGAAAAAGAAGGTAGTCTACCAAATTCATTCTATGAAGAATAAATTCTTACTCTGATACCTAAACCACACAAAGACCCAACAAAAAAGAGAACTTCAGACCAGTTTCATTTATAAATATCAATGCAAAAATACTCAATAAAATTCTCACGAACTGAATCCAAGAACACATCAAAACGATCATCCACCATGGTCAAGTAGGCTTCATCCCAGGAATGCAGGGATGGTTTACTATATGGAAGTCCATCAACATAATCCACTATATAAACAAACTCAAAGACAAAAACCATATGATCATCTCATTAGATGCTGAGAAAGCATTTGACAAAATCCAACACCCATTCATGATAACAGTCTTGGAAAGATCAGGAATTCAAGGCCCATACTTAACATGATAAAAGCAATCTACAACAAACGAGTAGCCAACATCACAGTAAATGTTGAGAAGCTGGAAGCAATCCCACTAAAATCAGGGACTAGACAAGGCTGCCCACTTTCTCCCTACTTATTCACATTGCACTTGAAGTCCTAGCAAGAGCAATTAGAGAAGAAAAGGAGATCAAGGGGATACAAATTGGAAAGGAAGAAGTCAAAATATCACTTTTTACAGATGATATGATAGTATATATAAGTGACCCTAAGAATTCCACCAGAGAATACCTAAACCTGATAAACAGCTTCAATGAAGTAGCTGGATATAAAGTTAACTCAAACAAGTCAATGGCCTTTCTCTACACAAAGGATAAACAGGCTGAGAAAGAAATTAGGGAAACAACACCCTCCTCAATAGTCACAAATAATATGAAATACGTTGGCATGACTCTAACTAAGAAAGTGAAGGATCTGTATGATGACAACTTCAAGTCTCTGAAGAAAGAAATTAAAGAAGATCTCAGAAGATGGAAAGATCTCCCATGCTCATGGATTGGCAGGATCAATATAGTAAAAATGGCTATCATGCCAAACGCAATCTACAAAGTCAATGCAATCCCCATCAAAATTCCAACTCAATTCTTCAACGAATTGGAAAGGGCAATCTGCAAATTCATCTGGAATAACAAAAAACCTAGGATAGCAAAAACTCTGCTATCCTAGTCGGCCATCAGTGTAACTTGAGGCCCATTGGTCGTGCAAACTTTATATGCCTCAGTACAGGGGAATGCCATGGTCAAGAAGTGGGAGTGGGTGGGTGGCATAATGGGTCGTGAAGGGTGTGGGGGAAGTTTTGGATATCATTGGAAATGTAAATGAAATAAATGCCTAATAAAATGTTGGAAAAAATTAAAAAAAGACAGATCAGGAATTCAAGGCCCATACCTAAACATAAAAAGCAATATACAGCAAACCAGTAGCCAGCATCAAACTAAATGGAGAGAAACTTGAAGCAATCCCACTAAAATCAGGGAGTAGACAAGGCTGCCCAGTTTCTCCCTACCTATTCAACATAGTACTTAAAGTCCTATCAGGAGCAATTAATCAAAGGAGATCAAGGGCATACAAATTGGAAAGGAGAAGTCAAAACAACACTATTTGCAGATGATATGATAGTATATATAAGTGACCATAAAATTCCACCAGAGAACTCCTAAACCTGATAATTGGCTTCATTGCAGTAGCTGGATATTAAATTAACTCAAACAATCAGTGGTCTTCCTCTACACAAAGGATAAATAGTCTGAGAAAGGGAAATAACACCCTTCACAATAGTCACAAATAATATAAAAAAACTTGGTGTGACTCTAACTAAGGAAGTGAATGATCTGTATGATAAGAACTTCAAGTCTCTGAAGAAAGAAATCAAAGATCTCAGAAGATGGAAAGATCTCCCATGCTCATGGATTGGCAGGATCAATATAGTAAAAATGGCTATCATGCCAAACGCAATCTACAAAGTCAATGCAATCCCCATCAAAATTCCAACTCAATTCTTCAACGAATTGGAAAGGGCAATCTGCAAATTCATCTGGAATAACAAAAAACCTAGGATAGCAAAAACTCTGCTATCCTAGTCGGCCATCAGTGTAACTTGAGGCCCATTGGTCGTGCAAACTTTATATGCCTCAGTACAGGGGAATGCCATGGTCAAGAAGTGGGAGTGGGTGGGTGGCATAATGGGTCGTGAAGGGTGTGGGGGAAGTTTTGGATATCATTGGAAATGTAAATGAAATAAATGCCTAATAAAATGTTGGAAAAAATTAAAAAAAGACAGATCAGGAATTCAAGGCCCATACCTAAACATAAAAAGCAATATACAGCAAACCAGTAGCCAGCATCAAACTAAATGGAGAGAAACTTGAAGCAATCCCACTAAAATCAGGGAGTAGACAAGGCTGCCCAGTTTCTCCCTACCTATTCAACATAGTACTTAAAGTCCTATCAGGAGCAATTAATCAAAGGAGATCAAGGGCATACAAATTGGAAAGGAGAAGTCAAAACAACACTATTTGCAGATGATATGATAGTATATATAAGTGACCATAAAATTCCACCAGAGAACTCCTAAACCTGATAATTGGCTTCATTGCAGTAGCTGGATATTAAATTAACTCAAACAATCAGTGGTCTTCCTCTACACAAAGGATAAATAGTCTGAGAAAGGGAAATAACACCCTTCACAATAGTCACAAATAATATAAAAAAACTTGGTGTGACTCTAACTAAGGAAGTGAATGATCTGTATGATAAGAACTTCAAGTCTCTGAAGAAAGAAATCAAAGATCTCAGAAGATGGAAAGATCTCCCACGCTCAAGGATTGGCAGGATTAATATAATAAACATCGCTATCTTGCTGAAAACAATCTGCAAATTCAGTGCAATCCCCGTTCAAATTCCAACTCAAGAGAGTTAGAAAACACCATTTGCAAATTCATCTGCAAAAACAAAAAAAAACCTAGGATAGCAAAAACTCTCCTGAAGTATAAAATAACCTCTGGTGATATCACCATGCCTGACCTTAAGCTGCATTACAGATTTATTGTGAAAAAAAACGACATGGTACTGGTACAGCAATAGACAAGTAGATCAATATAATAGAATTAAAGACCCAGAAATAAACCCACACACTTATGGTCACTTGATCTTTGATAAAGGAAATAAAACCATCTAGTGGAAAAAAGACAGCATCTTTAACAAATGGTGCTGGCTCATCTGACATTTATCATGTAGAAGAATGCAAATTGATCCATTCTTATTTCCTTGTTCAAAGCTCAAGTCTAAGTGGATCAAGGCACTCCACATAAATGCAGAGACACTAAAACTTATAAAGGAGAAAGGAAAAGCTTCGAAAATATGGGCACAGGGGAAACATTCCTGAACAGAACACCAATGGCTTATGCTATAAGATTGAGAATAGATAAATTGGACCTCATAAAATTTCAAAGCTTCTGTAAGGCAAAAGACACTGTCGATAAGACAAAAAGGCCACCAACAAATTGGGAAAGGATCTTTAACAATTCTAAATCTCATAGATTCTAATATCCAGTATATACAAAAACTCAAGACGTTGGACTCTAGAAAACCAAATAACCCCATTAAAAATGGGGTACAGAGCTAAACAAAGAATTTTCAACTGATGAATACCGAATGGCTGAGAAGCACCTGAAAAAAATGTTCAACATCCTTAATCATCAGGGAAATGAAAATTAAAACGACCCTGAGATTCCACCTCATACCAGTCACAATGGCTAAGTTAAAAAATTCAGGTAACAGCGGATGCTGGCGAAGATATGGGGAAAGAGATACAATCCTCCATTGCTGGCGGGATTGCAAGCTGGTTGAACCACTCTTGAAATCAGTTTGGCAGTTCCTCAGAAAACTGGACATAGTACTAGCAGAAGAGCCAGCAATACCTCTCCTGGGCATATACCCAGAAGATGTTGCAAATAGTAATAAGGACACATGCTCCACTATATTCATAGCAGCCTTATTTAACTCTAAATAATAATGTAAATGAAGAACATATCTAATAAAAATTGTTTTTGAAAAAAGTATTTGAGTGAAAAAACTCATAAAAAAGAATATATTTGATATATTAATTATCTCTTCAATTGTTGACTTATTGTTTGTTATAAACACATATTTTAAAAGTACAATAAGAAAATGAGGACTATACAGTATTAAGTATATGTTTAAGGTTATAAATACTTGATTTTTAGAAGGACACATTTTCTTTATAAAACATGTTTATAATAAAATTTTAAATTATATAACATTGAATTAAGCATGAAATGTTATATACATATCAGTTTTTTATATTACTAGTCGTCATACACTCAGTTTTCTAAGATAAAACACTTCAGATGATGTATTTGTGGGTTTTGCATTTTCATCCGTGTGAAAAGCTATGCAAAGAAAAATGAGTTTCAGGATACAGCAATGTCAGCGCCAGTGGCCAACTGTGTGAAAAATGGCAGATAATGACACAGAAAGTGATGGCAATTTACAGGACACCAGTTAAGGCATATTGGTTCTCTCCTGCTGAATGTGAACACTATTCTGTGAGGCTCTCCCAAAGAGCTGAAGCTTATTAAGAACTTACCATGGGACAAGCTGGCAGAGAAATGGAGCTAAATATGTCATGTGTCTTAGGGGTATATTTCAAGTAACAGCAATGAATGCATGCATTTATACATAAACCAAATAAATAATTACTGTGACTCTTTAATAAACAAGTTTATTTAAAACATATATTAAGAAACATGGATTGCTTCCCTCATATTAACATAGCAACAGATATAAAATGAGAAGAAATTCTATATTACTGTTAATATTTATTTATGACTGGAAAAGAATCATCAAAACTGAGATCAAATATTAATTTTATAATGTTTTATATCAATATTTATAATATGTTTTTTATTTGTAGAGATATTGGAATAAAAGCAAAGAAAGTACTCTAATGTTGATGTATTAGAGGGTTATATATCAAAATATAGTTGAAGTGGAAGAAGATATTCTTTTTTATAATATTTCAGAAATTTGGTAGAAGAAAAAAGCTTAAAAATATTTCATTTTTAATATGTTGTTTATAGCAGAGTGCAAAGCAATTATTATTTGTAGATAGAAGCCTACTGTTCACAAACACTCTAGCTGCCTGGATAGTAGTGACTCCACATTGCAATAGAGCCTTACCTGAGGTAAGTAATTTTCTGCAATGCAATTGTACCAAACTATCATACCTAAAATGTAGTCATGGGCCTGGGTATATAATTTGCTGAATTTACATAGATTATGCAAGGTATTGGTATCAATTCTAAGTCAACAATAACATCATCAATAATAAACAATAACTAAAAGCTAAACAGTATCCTATTATATATACTATTCTATTATAAATTTAATAAGCAGAGTAAAGGGATTTCTTAAGTTTAAACTTTGTTTAGCACCAGGTTGCTGGAGATTTAAGGTTGCTGCCAACACTAAAACTTTGAAAACTTTAAATTTTACATTTAGGAGACATTAAAGAAAAAAGAGTTCAGAACAAAAATGAAAAGAAAAGATACAATGATATTTTTCAGATGAAATTGTGACCTGGATTTTAATCAAGAAACTCAGAATAAAGAAACTGCTTTGAAATATGAAAACCTGAGCCACAGGAGTGGACTCACGGGTCTTGAGAACCCAGCACAGGCTGACATCTCCGATCCTACTTACGTCATTACAAGTACATCTTTTGCCCACTGAAGAAGGTCAAGTACTTCACATTCCTGTGAAAATTAGTGGCAGATAGAAAGAAAGTCATAGTTCTATTATTTTGTCACTGTCATCTGCTTAAAAGGCTTCACTCAAATATATTTTCAAGATTTCTAATATTTAATTTTCTAAGGTTTTCTTCTTCTTGTGCTCAAATTTGTAATACCCTTTAACATTATCTTAGGATATTTCCCTCTAATATGGTCATCATATCTTGAAAATGGTTCTCATAAAAGTTAGCAGCAATTTATCCTAAAATGTAATTTCTTAAATTAAATTACTCTGTTTAACTCTAAGTCAAATATAAAGTCATAATTTTATGATTTATGATAGTAAATTATTTCAGTTTTATTGTGACCAATGTTAAACATACTGAAGGTTACTTTACTTTGGAAGATAATCACACCCTTTGAATAAGAATTTCTCTCCTATAAAACAAATTTCTGTGATTTCAACTAACTTTTTTATTCCCTGTAGGTATAGGGTTATGGTGAATAAATTTAAAAAGAATGTTGATATTCTGATTTCTGTTACATGTCTGCATAGTACGGATTGCTTATATTCCTTTAATAGTTCATGATTCTCATTCTTGTAGTGTATTGTGTAATTAAATTTATGTAGATCAAAGTAAAAATTTCAAGTTCACTAAATGAATCCTTCTAGTCCAAGTGGTTCTTGCCTGAACAATTTGAATTTGGCTAGGTGAAAAGGGAGAGGTTTTGGTTTCTGTTCTAGGGTCATACTAATTAGCATATTTTATTTTATATCCTCATTCATCTTTTCTGATTTAAATGCCATTGAAAGCAGTGGGATTCCACATCTTAAGTCTTAGATAATTATGTAAATATAAGGGGAGGCATTAAAAATTCACATAGCACTGCGATGAGGCACCATGTCTAAGAAATAAACATAAATTTCACAGAGGTAATCCACTATTGGGCAAGTGGAACTGAACTTGCAGAAAAAAAGACACTAGAGGGATGGAGAGCAAAGTGGATGAGAAAGGACCTCACAAAGATCTTGATAAATATGACAAAGTACATGGTATACTTGGAGAAAATTGCATTCATTAAATCCAGTAGTGTGTTGAATAAACATAATTTAACCATGCTTACTTTAAAAATGACAAAAGAGAACCCAAATGGAAAGCTATCCAGGAAGGCTAGAGATCCTTCAGAGTGTGAATTTTAGACAGATAAGAACATGAGATTGTGTGACCAGAACTGCAAATGATGGACTCTCCTGCTCCGACACAGATATTTCAAGTGAATTACATCCAGAAAAATTAGATGCACACAAGTTGTAGTGGCACAGGCTTCTATCCCAGCAACCAGAAGGCTGAGACAGATGTAAGTAGATCACTGGAAGTTCAAGACAAGCCTTGTTTAGAGGATGGGTACTAACTCAGCAAGGGCAACAGAGGGAAACGAAGTCTCAAAATAAAAGCATAAAAAAAAATAATAAGGTGTAATAAAAAACCAAAGCAAAATCTTTTACTTTGCTAACTCAGGATAATAAAGCACAATTCATTTATTCCTAGAAAACTAAAATATTAGTGATTTATATGAATAATGATTTCTTAGTGTTCTATTCATTGTTATACTGGATCTAGAAGAAACTAAACACTTCATGAATGATGTCTGAATTACCATTTAAAGACTTAAGAACCAATGTGACTTGCTCATGTCTAATATTATAAACTTAATCAAGAATATGCAAGAATATTTCAATTCAGGGACATTTTTTATATCGGCTGCATTGTTCCTTATTTTTAGAGATGGTGGTACCAGGAATAACAAAATCAAAATATTATCCCAATGTCGAGAAGTACATGGTGCACATAAAGACCATTTATACATATTAATATTAGATAATAAATTAGTTACCTTAAAAACAAGCAAATAGGACAACAGTTGCAAGATACTAATAAGCTGAACTACATAGACAAAAGAAATCACATTTTATGTGAGTTTTGACATATCCTGACCCCCAGCTTCATTTTTCTATTGTTTTCCTTCTCTGAAAATTATTCATATATGTTTTTGAAAGCATGTAAAAGTTTATTACAATGATGTATCATTTTCATTTATATAGAAGATGTGTTTCATTCAATTAAAGTGTATTATATAAAACATTCAATAAAATACTTAGGTATAATATCTAAGTCTGTGGAGGATATAAATTATTACCTATATGACATAATAATCTGTATGCATATATATATATATATATATATATATATATATATATATACACATATACATATGTGCCTTATAACCTTATAACTTTGAACTGAACTAGCAAGAAAAATAAAAATTCCAGGATATTACCTATGATTCTTCAAAATATTAAGTAAATTATTGTGTTCACACAGGAGTCCTTTTCTCACCTTACCTTTATGAGATCAGAAATCATGATTCAACTCTGTTTCCATCTTTTCCAATGACTTGAAGTTCATGTTGTTCACTTTTCCAGCATCAATTCTTTATTACCAGGTGGATGGTCTCACCCATATTTCATTTTGATATTATCTACAATGTAATGATTAGAATATCCCATGATTTTTATCAGATTGTATATATAATTCTAGAAATCCACAATCCAACTTGAGTTTAATAATTACCTAGACTGGAAGATCACAAGAAATGTTTTTTTTTTCTTACTGTTATATTTTTACTGTAAATAAAGGCTGTAACACATAGACCAAGTTACAGGCCTATATATTACATGTATCACAAATGGTCCTTGCTCTTTGACATATCATCCTCATAGTCTTCCTTTATTCACCATCAAAGAAAATGTAAGTGCTTCATCATTTAGGGAATTTTAGGTAGGATTTCTATATTGGTCAATAAAAGTAACATTGATTTCTAGAATCCTCTCCTCATTTTGAAGTTCCCTGGAAAAAGTTGGATGTAAAATTCCAACCCTATGACTGACCATGTTTCTGTTGACTGACTGCTCCTAGAAAACCCTAAGCTACATTGATTCAGAAACCACATGTGTTTATATGAATACATTTTAACTTTTCCTAGTTCTCTATTTTATTAAGCAATTCACTGTCAGCTGATGATTTTAAAATATGGTGTTTCTGCCAAAGTCCATGATGTTCAAATTATTTTTAACTTTTGAGATGATACATCTCCCTTTCTTTTCCTTTCTCCATACATTCCCTCATAAAGCTCACTGCTCTCTTTCAAATGCATGGCCTCTCTTTTTGCAAAATGATTACTGACATAAATATACATGCAGATATATTCATAAGTATAAGCTATTCAGTCTGTATGAGTAATTGCATATAAGGTTTTAGGGGAAACCATTTGGTATTGGATAAGCACTTGGTGTGCTCTTTCCAGGGGAAGATGGTTGCTTCTCTTAGCATTCCTGTTGCCTGTAGTTACTAATGTAGAGTTGAGGACTCATAGGTCTTTTTCCTGTGCAGTTTGGTATGTTTACTGGTTTCAGCCTCCATCAGCTTATATTTACTCAGTCATGTTGATGAGAATTTATGGATGTAGCTTTTGACAATAGTAGGAAACTCATTCTCACATGCAACTCTTTAATATTCTGGCTATTACAATTTTTTAAGGGTTCCCTGAGACTTAAGTGGGAGAGTGTTTGAAAGATGTACCCATTGGTATTGAGCTTCATCTGTAATGGGCTCCATCTATTGCAAAGTGAAGTTTTCTTTGTAAGGGTAAAGATACTTTAAGTTTTTAAGGTGTGGGTATAAGGACAAAGGCTGATATTATTGTTAAGTATTAGGCTGGGTTAGTAAGGTAGTATAGGAGATTCTTTTCCACTCTCAGTTACTTAACTAGTACTGAGTAGTTATTTAGAATTCTAGTACCAGGCATAGTTTACCACTTCCTGAACAGACCTTAAATAGTACTTAAGAGCTAATGCTTACCACCAAGGTATGTGTGCAAAAATTGCAGCATTAGAATTACTGTGTATACTGTTCATCGATGTATTTGTATGTATCCCAACTAAGTTGAACAGATGGTGGCTGTCTTTGTAAACTGATCTTTTTAATAAGTTTACTACTACTATTGTTGTTGTTGTTGTTATATTTTACTTGCTCACTTTATATTCTGCTCACTGCACAATTCCCAGTCAACTCCTGCCAAAATGGCTCTCCTCTTCCCCAATCCCCATTCCCATAATCTCTGATCAAATGGGCCCCTGCCTTGATTTTTCCCTCACCATGGCACATCAGGTCTTCACGAATATAGTTACATCTCCCACTGAGGCAAGACAAGGCAGGGTATCTAGAAGAATATATCCCACATATAGACAACTGCTTTTGGGATTGTCCCATCTCCAGTTGTTTGGGGTCTAATTGCAGACCAAGTTGTACATCTGCTACATAATTGCAGGGGAGCCTAGGTCCAGCCCATGTTTGTTCTTTGTTTAGTGATTCAGGATCTGAAATCTCCAAGGGTCCAGGTTAGTTGATATTGTCTTCCTGTGGAGTTCATATTCCCTTCCTGGCCTGCATTCCTTCCTCCTAGTCTTCCAAAAGAGTCCCCAGGCTCCATTTCCTATTTGACTATGTGTGTGTGTGTGCAGATGCCTGAGTCATCTGGTAGGTGGATGTGGGGAATGCAGGCTGGTCTCCAGTTTAGCTGAGGTCTGAACCCCTAAGGGTGATAATTCACCTAAATAGCATGGTAGGCATTCCCTTATGCTCCTGGAATTCTGGCTCCTGCCTAAGTTACGCCCCCCCCCCCATCCCCCGGCCCCCACAAGAGAAGCATGGCTAGAAGTCATGTGATGTATAGCATGGACATCCTGTATTTTATGACTAATTTCCAGTTATAAGTGAATACATACCATGCATGTCCATTTGGGATATTCTCAAGTTCCAACCTTTTTTTTTTGAAAAATTCATTATTTTTTTCATAACTGAATAGTATGCCATTGTGTAGATGTACACACATTTTATTTATCCATTTTTTTAGTTGAGGGACATTTAAGTTTTTCCAGTTTCTGGCTATGACAAATAAAGCTGCTTTGAACAGAGTTGAGCAAATGTCTTTGTGCCAAATTGATTTCCACAATGCCTGTACGAGTTTGCACCCCCACCAGCCATGGAGGAGTGTTCCCTTGCTCCACATCCTCACCAGCATGTGCTTTCACTTGAGTTTTTAATCTTAGCCATTCTGACCAGTGTAAGATTGTAAACTGTTCTTTTTTTTTTTGTTTTTGTTTTTCCATTTTTTATTAGGTATTTAGCTCATTTACATTTCCAATGCTATACCAAAAATCCCCCATACCCACCCACCCCCACTCCCCTAGCCACCCACTCCCCCTTTTTGGCCCTGGCGTTCCCCTGTACTGGAGCATATAAAGTTTGCACGTCCAATGGGCCTCTCTTTCCAGTGATGGCCGACTAGGCCATCTTTTGATACATATGCAGCTAGAGTCCAGAGCTCCGGGGTACTGGTTAGTTCATAATGTTGTTCCACCTATAGGGTTGCAGATCCCTTTAGCTCCTTGGGTTCTTTCTCTAGCTCCTCCCTTGGGAGCCCTGTGATCCATCCATTAGCTGACTGTGAGCATCCACTTCTGTGTTTGCTAGGCCCCGGCATAGTCTCACAAGAGACAGCTACATCTGGGTCCTTTCGATAAAATCTTGCTAGTGTATGCAATGGTGTCAGCGTTTGGATGCTGATTATGGGGTGGATCCCTGGATATGGCAGTCTCTACATGGTCCATCCTTTCATCTCAGCTCCAAACTTTGTCTCTGTAATGTAAACTGTTCTTTTAAATTGAGATTTTGAGCTAAATGTAGTCATGGATAGTTCTTCAGACATTCAAATCCAGGACTTGGGGACTCAGGAAGAAAAATTACTACAGCTTCAAGGCCATCCTTTTTCTAAAAGGTAATATCTAGTCTGGTCAGGCTTGAAACTTTGTACCAATAAATAAGCAATACAAAACAAACAAAATGAAACAATTGTAAATGTCTTTGTCTTCTTCTCTGTTTATCCTCTGCATCCATTTTCTTCAAGTCCTTCCTCAATCCTTCCTGTCTTATTTAAGTCTTGACTTAACTTTTAATGCAGTATTCCTGATCATGCTTCCTAAAGGAGTAGTATTTCTGCAACTTGTTTTATAATATAACCCTCATTTTGGCACTGAAAAGCTTGGATTTTTATCTTCTACTCTTCTGAATTCCATCACATAGCCTGAGGTCCAGGGAAGGAAAACCTTCTCCATTCTTCTCTGGTGTCTGAGAAGTATTTGGCTCATCATAGAAGTTCATTATACAATTGGTGATTCCATGGAATCTAATTCTTTCCATTTTCCCTTTCAAGCCAGTAGCCCGTCAATTTTATCTTTTACAGAAAGACATAACAATTCTCTTTGGCACGCTAAGTGAAATTAAATAGTTTTTCATGATTATTAAGAAAAAAGGAATCTCTCAGGCCTGGACATGTAGATCAGCAGTTAAAGGCTTGAACAGTCCAAGGTTTGAGTCCAATTACCCATGTTGAGACACTCAAAGGCAACTGAGACTCCAGCCCTAAAAAGGAATAATGTCTCTTATCACTTTCAGCATCTGTAACTCCTTCCATGGGTGTTTTGTTCCCAATTCTAAGAAGGGGCAATGTGTTCACACTTTGGTCTTCTTTCTTGAGTTTCATGTGTTTTGCAAATTGTATCTTATATCTTGGGTATTCTAAGTTTCTGGGCTAATATTTACTTATCAGTGAGGACATATTGTGTGAGTTCTTTTGTGATTGGGTTATCTTACTCAGGATGATATCCTCCAGGTCTATCCATTTGCCTAGGAATTTCATAAATTCATTCTTTTTCATAGCTGAGTAGTACTCCATTGTGTAAATGTACCACATTTTCTGTATCCGTTCCTCTGTTGAGGGGCATCTGGGTTCTTTCCAGCTTCTGGCTATTATAAATAAGGCTGCTATGAACATAGTGGACCATGTGTCCTTCTTACTGGTTGGGACATCTTCTGGATATATGCCCAGGAGAGGTATTGCGGGATCCTCCAGTAGTACTATGTCCAATTTTCGGAGGAACCGCCAGCCTGATTTCCAGAGTGGTTGTACAAGCTTGCAATCCCACCAACAATGAAGAAGAGTTCCTCTTTCTCCACATCCTTGCCAGCATCTGCTGTCACCTGAATTTTTGATCTTAGCCATTCTGACTGGTATGAGGTGGAATCTCAGGGTTGTTTTGATTTGCATTTCCCTGATGATTAAGGATGCTGAACATTTTTTTCAGGTGCTTCTCAGCCATTCGGTATTGCTCATGTGAGAATTCTTTGTTTATCTCTGAGCCCCATTTTTAATGGGGTTATTTGATTTTCTGGAGTCCACCTTCTTGAATTCTTTATATATATTGGATATTAGCCCCCTATCTGATTTAGCATAGGTAAAGATCCGTTCCCACTCTGTTGGTGGCCTTTTTGTCTTATTGACTGTGTCTTTTGCCTTACAGAAGCTTTGTAATTTTATGAGGTCCCATTTCTTAATTCTTGATCTTACAGTACAAGCCATTGGTGTTCTGTTCAGGAAATTTTTCCCTGTGAATATATGTTCAAGGCTCTTCCTACTTTGTCTTCTGTAACTTTCAGTGTATCTGGTTTTATGTGAATTTCCTTAATCTACTTGGACTTGATCTCTGTACAAGGAGATAAGAATGGATCAATTTACATTTATCGACATGCTAACCACTAGTTGAGACAGCACCATTTGTTGAAAATGCTATCTTTTTTTCTACTGGGTGGCTTTAGCTCCTTTGTAAAAGTTCAAGTGACCATAGATGTGTGGGTTCATTTCTGGGTCTTCAGGTATATTCCATTGATCTACCTGTCTGTCACTGTACAAATACTGTGCAGGTTTTTGTTTTGTTTTTTGTTTAGTTTTTTTTTTGTTTGTTTGTTTGTTTGTTTTTTCACAATTGCTCTGTAGTACAGCTTGAAGTCAGGAATGTTTATTCCCCCAGAAGTTCCTTTACTGTTGAGAATAGTTTGCTCTATCCTAGGTTTATTGTTATTCCATATGAATTTTCAAATTGCTCATTCTAAATCTGCAAAGAGTTGAGTTAGAATTTTGATGGGGATTGCATTGAATCTGTAGATTGTTTTTGGCAAGATCACCATTTTTACTATATTAATCCTGCCCATCCATGAGCATGGGAAATCTTTCCATCTTCTGAGATCTTCTTCAAATTCTTTCTTCAAGGACTTGAAGTTCAGGTCATGCAAATCTTTCACTTGCTTACTTAGATTTACTTTGTGACTATTGTGATTGGTGTTGTTTCCAAAATTTCTTCCTCAGCCTGTTTATCTTTGACTAGAGAAATGCCACTGAATTGTTTGAGTTAATTTTATACCTAGATACTTTGTTGAAGTTGATTATCAGCTGTAGGAGTTTTCTTGTGGAATTTTTGTGGTCTCTTAAATATACTATCATATCATCTGCAAATAGTGATATTTTGACTTCTTTGTTTGCATCCCTTTTATCTCTTTTTGTTGTCTAATTGCTCTGGCTAGTACTTCCAGTACTATATTGAATAGATAGGGAGAGAGTGGGCAGCCTTGTCTCATCCCTGATTTTAGTGGGATACTTTCAAGTTTCTCTCCATTTAGTTTCATGTTGGCTACTGGTTTGCTGTATATTGCTTTTACTATGTTTACATATGGGCTTTGAATTCCTGGTCTTTCCAAGGCTGTTATCATGAATGAGTGTTGGATTTTGTCAAATGCTTTCTTTTGTTTCAGCATAGATATCTGTTAAGTCCATTTGGTTCATAACTTCTGTTAATTTCATTGTGTCTCTGTTTAGTTTTGTTTCCAAGACCTGTCAATTGCTGAACAGTGGGGTTTTGAACTCTCCCACTATTATTGTGTGTGGTGCAATGTGTGCTTTGAGCTTTAGTAAAGTTTCTTTTACGAATTTGTGTACCCTTGCATTAGGAGCATAGATGTTCAGAGTAGAGAGCTCTTCTTTGTAAATTGTTCCTTTGATGACTATGAAGTATCCTTCCTTACCTTTTTTTTTTTTTTTTTGATAACTTTAGGTTGAAAGTAGATTTTATTTGATATTAGAATGGCTACTCCAGCTTGTTTCTTGGGACCATTTGCTTGAAAAGCTGTTTTCCAGCCTTTTACTCTGATGTAGTGTCTGTCTTTGTCACTGAGGTGGGTTTCCTGTATGCAGCAAAATGCTGGGTCCTGTTTATATAGCCAGTCAGTTAATCTAAGTCTTTTTATTGGGGAATTGATTCCATTGATATTAAGATATATTAAGGAATAAGATTGCTACTTCTTGTGATTTTTGTTGTTAAAGAAAGAATTATGTTTTTTTGTGGCTATTTTCTTTTTGAAATGATAAAACATGATTTCCTTGCTTTTTCTAGGGTGTAGTTTTCCTCCTTGTGCTAGAGTTTTCCATTTATTATGCTTTGAAGGGCTGGATTTGTGGAGAGATATTATGTTATATATATATTTTTCATGGAATATCTTGGTCTCCATCTATTGTTATTAAGGGGTTTACTGGGTAAAGTAGCCTTGGGTGGCATTTTTGTTCTTTTAGGGTCTATATGACATTTGCCCAGGATCTTCTGGCTTTTATCATTTCTGGCAAGAAATTGGGTGTAATTCTAATAGGTCTGCCTTTATATGTTAGATGACCTCTTTCCCTTACTGCTTTCAATAGTATTTGTTTGTTTTGTGCATTTGGTGTTTTGATTATTATGTGACGTGAGGAATTTCTTTTCTGATCCAATCTACTCAGTGTTCTATAGGATTCTTGTGTGTTCTTGGGCATCTCTTTCATTAGGTTAGGGAAGTTTTCTTCTATATTTTTGTTGAAGATGTTTATTGGCCTTTTAAGTTGGAAATCTTCACTCTCTTCTTTACCTATTATCCTTAGTTTTTGTCTTCTCATTATGTCCTGGATTTCCTGAATGTTTTGAGTTAGAATCTTTTTGCATTTTGCATTTTCTTTGATTGTGTCAATGTCGCCTATGGTATCTTCCATGCCTGAGATTCTCTCTTCTATCTCTTATATTTTGTTGGTGATGCTAGCATCTATGACTCCTGATCTCTTTTCTAGGTTTTCTATCCCCAGAGTTGTCTCCCTTTGTAATTTCTATATTTCTTTGTGATTTCTACTTCCCCTTTTAGATCCTTAATGGTTTTGTTTCTATTCCTTCCCCTGCTTGGTTGTGTTTTCCTTTAATTCTTAGGGTTTGTGTGTGTGTGTGTGTGTGTGTGTGTGTGTGTGTGTGTGTGTGTGTGTGTGTTTCTTCTTTAAGTGCTTCTAAATGTTTTACCTCTAATCTTTAAGGGAGTTACTTATGTCCATTTTAAAATCCTCTACCAGCATCATGAGATGTGATTTTAAGCGCACATCTTGCTTTTCCAGTGTTTGGGGTATTAAGCACTTGCTTTGGTGAGAGAACTGGGTTCTGGTGATGCCAAATAGTCTTGTTTCTAGTTGGTAAGATTCTTGCATTTTGCTTTCGCTATTGGGTAATCTCTGGTGTTAGATGTTCTTGCAGTCTCTGGTTGGAGCTTGTTCCTCCTGTGGATCTGTAAGCCTGTGTCAGCACTCCTGGGAGACCAGCTCTCTCCTGGCAGAACTGGTATACAAACGGCTCTGGAACAGCCTAAGCTCTGGGTGCAGATTTTAGGTTTTGTATGTCAAAAATTTTGTTAATACATGGTCACTTAGATGGAAGATAGGCGCAGAAGCATTTAATTGTGATAGTGTAACCATTAATATTGTAGATAAATGGATTTTATGATTGCTTAGTTTGAAACAAAAATGTTTTCTTATACTGTGCAATGTGATTAACTATATTTTAATGAGTTTGCTTTTGCATCTTTAAATAACAGTTTTTTTTTGAGAAATGTAGGCACTTTATCCCTTTAGCAGAAAAGGTATTCAATAATTTGACCTGAATTTCAGCATTGTTATTCACAGATGTCAAGTTTAGAAAGAAAGATTTCTTAGTCTTCTCTGGCTTTGTTAAATTCTGACACTAGTGACTACCACTCAAAGTTGGAAAGTCAGTTGTCATGGCTGATCACTAACTTTGAAGGGACTAATATGATTCACAAGTCAAGAGATAAATGTCCTTGCAACCAACAGAGTTTTCTGATCCATTTATTCACTCCAATCTGACAGAAGAGAGAAATGTTTGCTATCAGAGCAAAATAGAGATGTAGGATTATCCTCTTTGTGAGGACCACAAGTAGCTGTGGAGCTCTGACATTTATGAGAAATAAAACCAGGAACTTCTGAGGGTTTTTAAATCACTCTTTACAAGCTTTCTTGCTGTTCGCAAACCCTTCAGAATTTGAAATGATCAGATCATGCAGGGAATTGATGCTGTAAATCAATGAAAGACAGCAGAACTAGAAAACCCAGAAGGCAAGAAATACTTCTGCCTAATGTCACCCACACATTTCTACATTCCAAAGCACTTCTTCACAGCATATTTCACCATTAAGAATACTGTGATCAGACATAATAAAAGTAAGGTATTTACTCCCAGACACCTCATTTGGAGAAAAGAAAGAAAATATTACAAGACTATGTACCACATATATCTGTGTCCTTAGTATTCATTGCCTTCCTGAATTGATATTCTTCACAGTCTGTTACTACCTTTTATTTTCTATAGCCTTGTATTCCAAATGCAGCTGAGGAGAAACAAGGACAAATGTTCTTTCTCGCTGAGATGTCAATACAAGGTACGAAAGAACTAAGCCAAATATTGCCTCAGTGTAACTGCTAATGTGTGAGTGTTTGTGTGTGTGTGTGTGTGTGTGTGTGTGTTTGTGTTTTCATGTGCTCACACAAAAATGTATAAATAAAGTTCAAACTGACTCAAATAATTCATTTTAAAAATTGGATATAAACCAAATTACTAATACATTAAAGTGAACTTTAATGAGAATTGGATGATTATATTTTGCCTAAAATGAAATTGTTTCTTCCCTAAAATAGCATCAGCACCAGAAAACATTTCCTAAAATGATAGTGTTTTATCTGCAAGCCAGTAATAAGATATATTTGTTTTGAGTTCAAATCTGAAATCACAATACTGCTTGTATGTGTATTTTTCCCATTACTGAATAGTTTTTTTCTCACATAATCTATCCAGATTACTCATTATTCTTCCTCTATACTTCCCAGGTCCTTAAACCTCCACTCCCATCAGGATCTATTCTCTGTCTTTCTTTTATTTAAAAAAAAACAGTCTTCTAAGAGAGAATATTAAAAATCAAAGAAAATACATTAAGATGAAACAAAAACTAAGAATTCTGATTTGTACAAAGAAAACAGAAGGGAAAGAGTCCAATAAAATTCACAAGAAAAAGAGACCCACTCAGGACCACACTCAGGAATCCCATCAAACCATTAAGGTGGAACCCATAATATATGCACAAAGGACCTAGTACAGAAAATTCAGCCCCCTTGCCTGGCATGCCAGCCTTTGTGTGTTCATATGAGTGTCCAGTGCTGTTGATTAAGCGATCGAGGTTTTCCTTTTATACTTCATCCCATATGGCTCTTACCCCTTTTCTGCCTCCTCTTCCCTCTTCTACAGGGTTCCTGCAGTCCTTGAGGAATGGTATGATGGAGATATGCCATTGAGGACTGATGGTTTTAAGGTCTTTTCCTTTGTTGGTCACTGTATTTGTTCCTGTCTTTTGTAGGTAGAACCATTTTTGATGGTGGTAGAGCAAGGTCTAGGAGTTTAGCAGAATGCCATTGAGTTATGTATTCCTAGAATTATATATATATATATAACAATAGTCTCTGCTTTTACCCTGTGTTCCCTGGCAAGTGGTTCTTAACCTTTCTATTGCTGTAAAACTTGACTACAGTTCCTGATGTTGTGGTGACCCCAAGCATAAAATTATTCTCCTTGGTACTTCATAACTATAAATTTCTACTGTTATAAATTTCTACTGTTATGAATCATAATGTAAATAGTTTTGGAGATAGAGTTTTGCCAAAGGGTCATGATCTACAATTTGAGAGGCACTCCTCTGGGTTCTGTAGTCTGTTTTGCTTGTTCACTTCAGCAATGCTTTCATGAGTTCCATCCTGTCGAATGGGCCTTATGTCAATCAGATATTGGCTGCTTACTTCCCCAAGCTCTAAGGCATTATTGCATTAGCATATTTGTGAGGCAGGGTACCACTGTAGATCAGAATATATTCCAGAGATAAAGGAATGAATAAAAATCTAGAAAGAAAAATATTCCTCTCAATCTTCAGCATTATATAGTACGTTTCCTTTTCATTTAATGAACAGCCAAGTGAGACAAGCATACATTACTATATTGAACGAGAAATTAACAAAGAACAATAAATGACTTGTCTCATGATTGATCAAGGTAGGATCATGAATTTCTTAAAAGGATATTGTTATGTTTATGTCAATTTTTATTTATTTTTTGGTCATGCAATATACATACTCAGACATATAGTCTGATTCTGTCAAACTTTCATTGTAGTATTACAATGAATATTAGACATTACAGTCCAGAAAACCACAGAATTTTATTCTAATTGCTGATAATTTGACTTGTGATTCTTGATAGAATGGTGAAGAGTCTCACTTTTCTAGCTTGAGGGTAACCAGGAAAGTATAGGAGGATTTATTTCTATTTCACACCCTCTCTTAAGAGTCTGATGTGTATGTTCATCACACTCACCCACTACAAAGTCCAGAGAGTAGCTATGGAAAGGGAATCAAAACAACTCATCAAATTCTACCATGCTTTAGTAAATAACAGTCTGAAAATTTTAAAGTAGTTTGGAAATTTATTCTAACAAGGGATAAACTACCCCTGTTGACTTGCAGGCTACTGCATTAATGCTAGGGATTCCTAAGACTTAGGAAGTCAATAACTTCTGAGAAGAACCCTTGAAAACCATACTTAAGGTATGTCTCCATAGTTCTCTTTTCAGGAATTTCTCTCAATTACTTATCAACATATTTATTCAACTTTGTTTACACTAGACTAGGCTTTCCTTAAAGCCAGTCATGGTGTAGCTTTCTCTAACCCTAGCCTTTTGGGCATGGGTAGAAACTGGTGCTTTCATGTAGCTCATTGACACCTAGCTTAGCTGTAGAGTTGGGCTTCTAGTTCCGTCAAAGACCCTGATTCAAACAGCAAAAGCAGAGAATAATTGAAGAAAATCTCTAATGTTGACTACAGGCGTTCTCACCCTCATAGGCAAGTGCATATGCAGGAACAGATGCCCAAAATATATTCCTACAGGTCAGCACAGAGATACAGTACACATGTCAGATCCTAAATAAGCTAACATTGCTGAACATGTATCATCTCCCGTCCTCCAGACTCTGTTACATGAAGAGTAGAACAATTAAAATGAAAGATGTAATTCTATGAAGTATTATTAAAATGAATAATATTACATTATACCTACAAGTTGATCCTCTTTACTAAGAAAGACTTCTAATACAGTTATATTTTTCTTTAGGGTAAACTTCAGTAAGTTTTCTAGCTTTAATTTCTACACAAAATTTGAATGTACATGTTTCAAAAAGAGTTACTACATAATTTTTACTAATTCTGTAAAGTCAACTTTCTTCTTGGAGAGAACAATAATACAAAGTAATTAATAAATGATGTTATTTATTGGGAAGGAGAACTTTAAATAATTCTGTCTTGAAAACAGGTTGGGTTTACAATATTAGGGGCCATCGATGACACAACCCAGAAAGAGATATTTTTGAGAACTGTCTTGTGTTTCCCATGGCTTACGCCATAGTGACAACTGACAGTGCTTCTTTCCCTTTAAGGATACCGCCTCTTTCATAAAATGTTCAACAAATTCATTCTGAAATCAGTAGACGATATTTTGACTTTCTAAAAGTGCTGAAAGGAAAAGTAAGTAATTTAGGAACACAGTATGAAAATATAAAAGAAATCCTTGAGCATTTGAGCTAAATCCAGAGATGGCAAACATGTTTTGTACTCTCATTTTATGTCTGTTCGCATGCTGTGTTGAAAATGAAGATGCGTATTGATCAAACTACTGAATAGAGGAGGATGCTCCAAACTCCTTTAGGCTGATGCTATGGGATAATGAGTGCTCATGCCTGAAAACACATTATAATGTTTCTGTGAGACTTTTCCTGTCACAGGAAGTATTTTGGAGTGCTTGTGTCTTACGCTGTTTAGATTTCTGTAACAGCCTAAGCTAAAGCCCTCATAAAAAACACAAGTCCAAAGTAAAGCTATCTTTGGCTTGGTAATTGGAAAGGCCTTTTCCTCAGGAATGATGACCTCACAGGGCCTCAGCTTGAGTATTATTATGGTTGTTTAGAAGAATATGACGATGGAAAGAATGCATCCATAAACTAAGGATTTATTTGGATGCATACATGAGAAGTTCTGCATAGCTCTAACATGACTTCTTCCACAGGAAAAGATGAGAACGCTAATCACTCATTCTATGAGGAAGGGTAATTCAGAATTTCCAAATGGGTGATGAGCCATGGAGGACTTCTGAAGAGTCACTGGTTTTCAGTTCACATTGGAAGTCCAAATTACTGGGTTTCTGAAACCAGTAAAAATTAGCAACAAAAGTATTAGCAGCAACTTTAGCAATAAGGTAAAACACACACACACACACACACACACACACACACACACACACACAGACACACACACACAGACACACAAGGTGATCCACACCAGCGTAAACTCCAAAGGAATACACATAACAAAGTTTTTACAGTTTTTTTCTTCCGCCCTCACTTTATCAAATCATTAACATGTTATCCATGTGCAAAAACAAATCTCAGCATGTAAGATCACCAAGATTGGAACTGGGCCTGGGTTTCAACTCCTAGAAAGAAGCTTATATTATGAGAGAAACAGAGTCAGTTTTTCCTAAGAATATACTCTTGGAAAGTCAGTGACACTCCAATAGAAGTCCATAAATTCAAGAACAGGTGTCTCTGAGGTAGTAGGATTGCCATTTGCAAGCCACTGGGAGAAGGCAGGGCAAAGTTCAAAGCATGGACTCCACAGTGGTTCCCAGTCTTCTATGTACGGACTACTGGGTACCACTGAGAGTCAGGAATGGAAGTCCTGATCTATATTCCCCTCAGAGCACCAAGACAAATGAAACCCTCTCTGAGTCTTGAGTGTACACAGAGACGATGGAGGATGGTTAAAGAGAAAAGGCCTTCTTGTAGAGTTTAGGTGTAGCTCCTTAAGAGAAATACCTTCCCCACCTCCATGATATTTAATGATGAAATAACCTTTGCTTCTCCATATTTGTTTATTTTATGGTTTATTTGATAGTGAATGTGAATACATAAACTTTATTTGGGATAAACCACAAATTAAATATCTTTTGCAGGAAGGAATCCCCAGGAGGGGAAGCTCATTGGCTGAAGGCTTTGGGGATATCTATATATCTATTAGCAGAGAGAACTCCAAGTGTTTATTCTATGTGACCCAATGTCCATGATCTCCACTGGGCTGTCGTGGTTACCTGTTACAGAGCAGGTAGAAGCAGGTAGGGAATGGCTCCACTCCTGCTGTTCTCAATTCTGAGATTCCCAGGATTTGAGTTCATGTGACCTTTCTTATCATTCTTATTCCTTTCTGGTAATAAGGTCTACATGCCCTAGAGTTCTGTGATTCAACATTCAGTCATTTTGAGAATCAAGGTTTATAGTCTACCTAATAGACTAAGCAAGTTCCTGAAATTCTCTTTTATACAATACTTTGTGATGTTCATGCTAGGCTCATTCATTAGAGATACCACCCAAGACTTGTTGCTCTATTTGCAAATGCAATCACATTTCAGAGTATGTTTCCAAAAATGGATTTGGGAGGGGAAACATCTGCAATAATATTTTGTAATTTTTGAAAATTGTTAGGCTATTTTTTGAAGAAAATTTTAAGTATTCAATTAAATGAGTCACCCATTGAATGAAAAATACTTGAGCAAGATGTAAATAGGCTTACCAGCATCCCAAGAATTTTAGTTATTGAATTATCTGCATTTTGGAATTTCAAGGTAGACTGTGAATGTAGTCACTACAGCAAATTAGGGAGTTGAGGAGCCTACATTTGGGGAAATTGCAGAGGTCAGCAAACCATGAGTGCACTTGATAATCCTAGTCCTGGGAAAAATATCTTTGTGATTCTATGATCATCTATATACTTAGCATGCCAGGTAAGTATGTAGAACTCTCAAGAAATTAAATTTTATTCTTGGCTTGTTTAAAATATTAGTTCTTTAATGTAACAAAGCATATCTATTTGTATAAGTGTGTATAATTACAAAATATTATTTAACTTATAATTATGATTACAAGTTTAATGAATCAAACTGGAGCTAACAAACTTTTATTATATATTTAATATTTTGTAATATATACACTAACATTTGTCAAATCAGAGAACATATGAAGGTCATTCTGAAACTGAATTAATAAATACACTTTAAGAATATTAATTTTAGAGATACATACATTTCCCATTCTCCTAAGGTAAATGCTAATTGACTCTATAAACATCTGATGTTAGAAACATATTTAAAAAAATAAAACTCCAATTTTTGTCATTACAAACTAAGTCTAAAAATTTGCCTGCCTAGATAAATAATTTTTCTTGGTGCTAAGTACATTTTTTTTCCTTTTCACCTATGCTTTAATAAAATATTACTTTGCTAGAAAATAGTTGATAAATCCAAGAAACCCCTGAGAGCATATGATCATGTCTTATGCTATAGTGCTAAAGGCCCATAGATGCACAGTAATAATAAAATAATATATTAGGAGGCTTTGCCAATGTCATTGATTTTGGTCCCCTTTAAAAATTCAGATTCATTAAAATTGAATCTGCTATGAGGAAGAGTAGTTCTTCTCAAATGGATAGCATTTAGCACACCAAAAAAAAAAAAAAAAAAAAAAACAAAGAATAAAACAGCATTTGTTTTTGTACTGCACTATAAAATCATATAAAAGAATTTCTACAATGAATGTCAAGAAATGCATTATTATGCCTAAAGGTCATGACAAAAGAACCACGAAGAAACCTGTCCCATCATATTTATCAAAACTTCCAATTCATTAGACCTAGAGATGCAAAACAAAGCATGAATAATCTGAAAATTGCTGTGAATAACTAGGAAATTAGAAAGGAGTTTTGAAATCAGAATATAAGAAATAAAAATGCCACATGTGGCAGTTGAACATTTATTAGGGAAATGTGAACCAACTTCTATTTACCCCAGACAGGATGCCTACAAGCCACAGAAGAAAATATTATATATAAGTCAAGTTGGGCAGATCAATGAGATGTTTGGAGTTACTCAAAAGGGTATGAGTGTCTCAATGGCAGCCATATCAGTAAATATTTCAGGCCAGCATGGCCATGAACCTCAAAACTATAATCTTGGATCACAATGTGGATTTTTCTGTCAAATTAGCCGTTCCCAGGCTCCCCCATCCACATGTTCTATAATTATTTATGTTGTTCTGGGGAGCAGTCCTGTCTAATTCCCATTTTTCATACCTTCCAACTTGTGAGTTTCTTTTCTCTCTACCCTCTTTTTTTGAAAAATGTAAAACCACTGTTAGTCTCTAGAAGGAAATGTCACAAGTTAGGGCAAATAATTGCACAATATCTGAATACATGGTTTAAAATGCACTATTAATTTCTGTTGATATGTAACCTTTTTCTAGATTCTTTTATTACATACAGGATAAGCTGCATTTTGATTAAAAGAGTCAAAACTCTTTTTTAAAAATATGACAGAATACTGTATTGTAAAGCTCTAAACTTTATCTGAATTAGTAATAATAAATAATTTCATAAACCGTTTCCAGCACAGCAATTTAATATTCTTTTATTATGAAAAATGTGTGGCAACAGCAACTTAAGAAAAGAATCATTTATGTGGACTCATAGTCGGTAGATAGAGCTCTGCATGGCCAGAAAGCCACAGTGACAGTTGGAGAGGTTGCAAGTCAAACTGCACTTAGAAACAAAGAACAAAAATAGGTGAATTATGGTGTCTCAAAAGATTTCACCTATTTATTCAGTCTGGGGCTTTAGTTCAAGTGGTGCAGGTATCTATAGTTATAACAGGTCCTTCAGAAACATACTCATTGGTATTTACAATATATATTATCATCTATACATATATTTCCTAGGTGATACCAACTTTTTTGGGTTGATAGTAAGATTCCCATGAGTAGTGTATCTTATGTCACAGAAGTCCCCATTCTATAAAATACCATTCTATAAAATACTCCATCCTATAAAATACCAAATTTTAAAGGTCAACCTTCTAGGCTCAGAATTGAACATTTGCTTAATAGACATATAAACAAGAGAGTGGAACACACATGAGCACACACACGCACACACATATACCCTCGCTGCTCCACCCTCTATACACAAAACCTACACATGAGACAAATATATGGGAAGAAACAAACCTGACATAAAAATAGGTTAATAAATATACAGTAAGAGAAACAAAGGTAAAACTAAAAATTGCATTGTTAAGAAAATATAAATCATTGAATGACTAGTTGACAAAGTACTTTTTCTTTACTTGATTTTAACTTAGTATTCAACACAATGAATTACTGATCTAATATCTAATAACTAATAGGTATGGATTAATCTTCAATAGGATTTTTAGAAAGTTGATAATACTCAAAATTCTTTTAATGTGTGAGAACATTCAAATATACAAAATGCATGAAGCAAGAACTCTATGTTGGGGTTCAAGAAATGCCTTTGTTGTTAAGATCACTTACTTCTATTGCAGACAACTCTGGCTCAATTCCCACCAATCAAATGGCTGCTCACAGCAGAATTATAGTCCTAGGATATCTGACACTGTCTTGTGTCAATAGTGGGTACTGCAAGCAAGTAGTGGGCATATACCAAAGCAGGCCAATCATGCATAGCACTTAGCAAAAAAAAAAATAATAATAATAATAATGATTTAACTTCTTGTACATACTCTATGAATGAAAATTTCATTCATCTTGTAAATTGAACTAGAAAGACCATTTCTTTACTCTTGAGTTACCTGGAATAAATAACTCAAATTATAGACTACAATTCTTAAGCATATAGGACAATATGTATATCAATGTAGCTTGGTTATATTTGTCTTACTAATCAAGTTTTGAAAAGTAGGAAGCAAGATATAACAAGCTTTAGTTCTCTGAGTTATTAAAGGTGCTGAATTGATGCATGGCCAATCACACAAGCCATTATACTTTGAACAATTTTACTTGGAAAAAAAAGATACATTGCATCAGTTCATGCTGTGTTCATGTGGCAGGGAGAATGGACATGTGAGTACAAGTGCTCTTGGCGTCTAGAAGAGGATGTACACCTCCAGAACTGATGTTATAGGCAGGACCAACTCTCTACTTTCCAATTCCTCTATTTTCTCATACTGAAAGAATCTCAGTATCATTGGCTGTTCCTGAAAGTTGTCATTCTCCAAGGAATATTGGATTATTATAACAGGAATTATAAACATGAAAATGCGACTTTTGTGGTAAGTGATATATATGTTTGGTATAGTGGTATATACTAAGCATACTTATTTATATAAAATAGTCTTAGAATCATTGTGGTTGATAGGTTTAGCAATATCCCCAAGCACAGCACATGTGTATATATATATATATATATATATATATATATATATATATATATATATATATATATACACACACACACATATATATACTCATATAACAAGTATACATATAAACATTCTAAAGCAATAAATAAAATTAGGATAAATATTGAGCTTTAGAATTCTGTGGTAAAACCGTCTGGCGCTGGGCTTTCTTTGGTTGGGTGACCTTTAATCACTGCTTCTGTTTTGCTAGAGATCTGTTTAAATTGCTCATTGCATCTTGATTTAACATTGATAGTAGTATATACCAAGAAAATTACCCACTTACTTTAAATTTCCCAATTTACTGGAATATAGTTTTGAAAATATGTCCTAATCATGTTCTGGATATTCTCAGTTTCTATTTTTATGTCCCTTTTTCATGTTTATTTTTACTAATTTGCATATTCTCTCTCATCCTGTTATTAATTTGGCTAAGGGGTTGTCAGTCTCCCTGAGTTTTCTCAAAGAACCAACAATTCATTTCATTGAGTCTTTATGTGTTAATGTTTGTTTGTTCCTATTTTATTAATGTCAGTCCTGAGATTGATTATTTCTTGATGTCTACCTCTTCTGGTTATGCTTTCTTCTTTTTGCTCTAGAGCTTTCAGGGGTACTGTTTAGTTACTACTATGAGATCTCTGCATTTTTTTTAATGTTATGCTTTATAATCCTGTTCTTTTTAAATGAAAGAAAAATGGGTGGATCTTGATGGACAGGGAGATGGAAAGAGACTGAGTAGAATAGAAGGAGGGGAAATCATAATCAAAACACATTGTATTAAAAAGATTCTTTTCAATAAAGAGAAAAAACTTGAAAATGTTTTGAAGTGTTTTTAGTTTTGTGATATTTTAATTATGGGAGCATTGTGAGTGACCCATGGCGCTGTAAAGTTCTCCATTTTCATCTTTGGAAGGACAACTTTTCACATTTCACAGCAATACTTTGTAGAGAAAGATGGATTGCTGTGCTTGAGTCTCACCTTTCAAAGTGTACAGCCTTATGTGAAAAGTGCCCTCACAAGAGTGTGACTGACTGTTGCTTTCATGACAATGAAATATTCCTTTTGTTATTTGCACTCTTGGGAAATTCTAACCTATCTGACTATTACTCTGGAATAAACTACAGAAAATACCCTTAATATTAAATACCCATAACTTTTGAAAAATATTGAGATCTGTATCCTCAACTTTATAATAAATAACTTATAAACAACATTTGTCTTTATGGAGGGAAACATACAGGCAACTAGAAAAATATTTATATGATACAAAATATATTCACTGTTTTATTGTTCTGCAATTCTGTCTGTAATTCTAAAATCATTTTTACATATAATTGTATCATTAAAGTTACATTTAATATAATTTTCATGTATTTTCTGAGGGAAGCTCCGCTTGACATATTTTGCATAAATTACGGTAATTACACAACCAATGAACTTTATTTAATTTTCTCCTTTTGGTACAATCATGTTCAGTTCATAACTGACCTGATGTCTGAGTATTTTCTGTTGCACTCTTGAAACAAACCTTCTTCCATCAGCTTCCTGCTGTACACAGGCTCTCTTCCAGTGAGCTGGTCTGTAGGCAGATGGTAGTTCACAACAGCATTTTACTTTCTGCTGTTCTCTTCAGGTTCTGTGTACACAGTATAGAGAGTGGCAGACAGTAAAGTAAATTTTAACAGGGCTTCACACCATGCTTATGTAAATATTCAACTCTTTGTTTGGCTTTCTATGGGTCCATAGATCTATTTGTGCATGAGTCTACCAATGCACATTTGGATGAATCAAGATTAGGGAAAAGAACTTAGTGTCAAATAAAGGCAAGATGGGAGAGCTCTTGATGCTACACTCTATGGGTTCAAGCCAGTGTACACACAAGCATTCAAAGTCACAAGCCCCTTTTTCTCAATATCAGAATTCCTCTTGTAGGCTGAACATCCTACCTTTAATACTTGTTTACGGGTTTCATTAATATTAGTTGATCTTAGCTTATCTTTCTTCCCATAAAAAAACACATAGTTGGGAAAATAAAGCATTATATCAAACAGCAACAACAATAACAACAACAACAAAGGATTTAATTGCCTCTTGTTCCTATTTGGTTTCAACAAGGCCATTTTCTAATACAGTAAGGTTGTTTATCATTTTTAATACTGATTTGAGATTTGCAAATATAATAAAATTTATGCTTCTGCTGTACTTGCAATGGAAAAAAGAGAAAAGCACATTTATACAAAGAGGCAACGGGGACATCTATAACAGGAAAGGTTGGTGCATATTTTAGAAATCAGAAGTTAAGCATTCACGTTTTTAAAAAGTCATTGCCTAAGAAGTTATAAAGAATTTATTTTACATCAGAGTTTTGGTGGAGCCAGGAAACATAAAGTTATGCTCTTAGATCCATGTTACCTTGAATGTGTCAAGGAAATATATCAAACTTCTTTTTCTTTAGTGTGAGCAGAATAAGCTGTTTAATGACATCAGTGTCTAAAGTGTTTGCAAATATAATAATTTAAGCCACTCTGGACTTTGAATGTCATGCAGGTAGTTTTTAATTCAGGAATTAAACAAGTGCAATCAGGGGAAATTGCCTGTCAGATGAGGAACTTTGAAATGCAGCTATGCATTAAATACAAATAAACACTTCTTGGAAATTATACACAAGAAAAATAATTTTTATAAATATTTATTCTGGGAGTGTTAGAAATGGCTTTGTGAGTAAGCAGCTAAGGACATGGGTTCAGAAACCCAGCATCCACCACAACAAAAACAAATACAAAATACAAAACAAAAACAAAATCAACAACAACAGAAACAACAAAACAAAAAACAAACAAAAAATAACAACCTCAAAAAGACATCACATAGACACACACTGAATATCATCTTTTTTGTTTGGTTGTTTTTTTCTCTGAAAAATGACTGCAATATTAATTAATTCCCATTTACCACCTCAATCAGGTGTGTGTGTGTGTGTGTGTGTGTGTGTGTGTGTGTGTGTGTGTGTGTGTGTGTGTGTGAAGTTCTTCCTTTTAGTTATCTTTGTAAAATTCTCTTGTTTGAGAAAATCTTGGGAATAGCATTTAATTGGTCATATCTGTGACCTTTAAAAAGTATTTTAATTGAGGATTTAGCTATTTCACTTCTGCTTAATGTAAAAATGAATTTTTAATAAGTTTTTCCCTTGGAAATCTCCTACAATCTCAATTCATGTCCCAAAGATCCAACTCACTGACAGCCTTTTCACTCCCACAGCCAGCCTCTACTGCTGTGCCCCTGTCCTCAACTCTGGTTGAAATGATTTGTTCAGGTGCAAACCTCTCCAAGAAGAACATATCAGCCCACACCAGCCAGAGTAGGTAGATGAACTCAGACAGAGACTTCCTAATGGAACTGAGACCACACTGGCCACCAAAGCTCCAGAAAGGCAGCCTAAGTGCTATTCTTTTCACTGTCTCTGTGTCCAACACTAGCCCCAGTTCTGTCTTCTCTCTTTTTCACTTTGTCCTACCTCTCAACTTGGGCAGAGACTCTCTGTTGGGCCACTTGTCATGCTAGCTGCGATGTGTCATGTGGCTAGTCTAGGCCACAATGACTAAAAATACAGAGAGAAAACAGAAGCCAAGGAACAAAACACCCATACAAAAACAACAATGACAAAACAAAACAATATAAAACAAAACTCAGTGATGCCAAGACTTATAATCAGTCATAACAAACTGAGATGCATAAACAACATGTTAAGAACACAGTCAACAACAGCTAGAGAAGTTTGTCCCCACAAGAAACCCGTTATCCTATTACAGTAAGCCCTGAAAATTCCAAAAATCTACCTTAAAGCTAACTTTAGTTTCATGTGTTTTGCAAATTGTATCTTGGGTATTCTAAGTTCCTGGGCTAATATCTACTTATCAGTGAGTGCATATCACGTGAGTTTTTGGAAGACCAAAGTGTGGATTCTTCGTCCCTCCTTAGAATGGGGAACAAAATACCCATGTAAGTAGTTACAGACACAAGACATAAGTTCACACCAGTAAAACAAAAGAAGAGAAACACAACCATACACCACTTCATCCATCACCAACAACAACAACAACAACAACAACAACGACAACAACAACGACAACAACGACGACAACAACAACAACAACAACAACAACAACGACAACAACAACAACAACAACGACAACAACAACAACAACAACAACAACAACAACGACAACAACGACAACAACGACAACAACTACAGAATAACAAGAATTAACAATTCATGGTCATTAATATCTCTCAATATGAATGGACTCAATTCCCCACTAAAAAAGGCACAGGCTAACAGAATGGAAATGAAAACAGTCAAGATCTTACTGCTACATACAAGAAACATATCTAAGCATCAACAATAGACATTGCTTCAGAGTAAAGAATTGGAAAAAGATATTCCAAGTAGATGTACCTAAGAAATAAGATGGTGTAGTTATTCTAATTTCTAAATCTAATGTCTAATGAAATAGCTACCAAGATTAATCAAAAGAGATAGAAAAGACACCACTTTAAACTCATCAAAGGAAAAATCCACCAAGAAAGCATTGTGATTTTTAACATCTATTCACAAAATGCAACAGCATATGCATTTGTAGGAAAATCATTACTAAAACTGAAATCCCCACTATTAAGAATTAACAGGTCACTCAAACAAAAAATTATACAGAGAAATACTGGAGTTAACCGCCATTATGAACGAAATCGACCTAACCAGATATTTACAGAACATTTCACCTAAACACAAAAGAACATACTTCTTCTCAGAACCTCATAGAACTTTCTCCAAAATTGACAATATCCACTCAACATATACAAGAAAATTTAAATAAACCTCCTGCGTCTCATCACGCAACCATCAATTTAAGCTGTATTTTCACAAAAGCATGGATAACAGAAAGCCTATAAACATACGGAAATTGCTCAACACTCTATTGAATGACTACTTGCCAAAGATCAAGAAGTAGAACTGCCTGCTCCTTCTTCAGCACCATGTCTGCCTGCACAGTTCCATGTTTCCCACTATGATGATAAATGATTGAATCTGTAAAACTATAAGCCTTCCCCAAGAAATATTTTTATTTAAGAGTTGTATTGGTCATGGTTTCTCTTTTCAGCAATGAAATCCTAACTAAGACACATTGTTTACCAAACGTTGGGTATGTTTTGTATTGAATTCTAGGAAGGCTTTAATCTTTTTCTTTTTTCTGCAATGGCCTGTAGTCATTCAGTAGAGTGTTGTTCAGTTTGTCAAAATGCTCCAACTCTTTTTAGTGCCATACACTTTTCTCTCTTGGGCCAGTTGCAAACCTTATCATCTTTCCTAGGCAGGTATCCCATGGCTCTGGCATATCTAATATCTTGGGGTCTCCAAAGTAGTATAGACTTCAATTTTACAGCTTCACACAATGGTCTTTTTTTTTTTTTTTTTTTTTTTTTTACTACCATGCAGGGACACCCCTATCATACATATAGCCTCAGCAAGTTTTGTGTAGTTGCAGAAAGAGATTCTATATCACCTTCTTCTACTCGACTCTAAAGCCAGAGCCACATGGCCAAAGCTGCTGAGTTATGCTGCCTCCTGGGGCTGGAACAGAGCCTATTTGTTGTATTACATCTTTACCAGTTTTCTGTTTCTGATGATTTCCTTCACTATCTAAGCATGTCTATCCTAGAACTTGCTCTGTAGACTGACCTTTAATTTAGATTTCGATTTGCCACTGTCTCCTGAGTGCTAAGATTAAAATCATGTACCACCAGGTCTGGACCTGAGCTTTTTTTTTTTTTTTTTAATTCTTTCACAAGATGGAAGCTTAACTAGATGGGACCTTGCCCTGAGGTCATCATTCCTTTAATTCCATTTAATATATGTAATCTTTTTTATCTCCTTGAAGACAGGATTTAGCTAAATTCCACTTCCTGGAACAGCTTTAATCCTAGAAGTATATATTTTTTATTGTTCAGTTCTAAGTTTGCTCTGTTTTATCAAAATGCCCTTCATAAGAATGAATATCCGAAGTGAGTCTGTACAAGGCTGTTTTGAGATTGAAATCTTATTTGCCAGTGCAATTAATGTAATCACTTTGCCTTACTCACAGGCAGGCTTTTCTGATAAGGCAAAAAACACACATCATTTTCACCAAAATATCACAAGAATGATCTTTAGGCAAACATTCTAAAATTCTTCTCCTCTGACATCCCTAAGCCAGGCCTCCACATTTCAGATCACCCCCAGCACCAATGTCTTCCATACTCCTATTAAGATGGTGCATTAAGTCCCACTTGAAGCACTCCACTGTTTTCCTCATCTGAAGTTCAAAAATCCACATTCCTCCAAACAAAAACATGGTTAGGCCTATCATAGTAATGCCCCACTCCTTGGTATCAACTTCTGGCTTATTTAGGATTTTATGTTATGAAGAGACACCAGAACCAAGGCAGCTCTTACAAAGGAAAGCATTTAATTGGGGTCATCTTACAGTTTCAGAGGTTCAGTCTATTATCATCATAGTGGGAACCATGATAATGAGCAGGTAGACATGATTCTAAAGAATGATCTGAGCATTCTACAGCCTTGGGGATAATTATATTTGATGTTATTTCCATTCTCCTGTGAGTGGTTTGAACTAGGAATGAGTCAGCACTCAGGTGATTTCCTATAAACCTGCTTCCCACCTTAATTTGTAAAATAAAGAAGAGCTGATATTGGGCAGATAAAAGGGAAGGTGGAGCAGAAGGTAGGGAGAGAGAAGAAGAAGAAAGTGGAAGAGGGAGAGGATGTAGAGGAGGAAGAAGAAGAAGAAAAGGAGAGCAGAAGCACATGGCCTGGAGAAGCTGTAAGTTCTAAGGGGGTCTCATAGATGTGGAAGATGGTAGTGCAATGGTAGATCTGCCCAATCTAGATGCACAGCATGTATTCTTATTAATTGAGTTGTGTTTTTATTGCTGGGACATATTTGGGTTGGAGGTTTACCACAACACTTGATTTCCAAGGAAGGAAGGAGAAGACTGAGTTCTGAGTGAGGCATAACTTGAGCCTAGGAGACCTCAAACACACTCCAGCAGTGAGACATTTCCTCTAACATAGACACACTTATTCCAATAAGGCCACACATTCAGTAATGCCACTCACCATGTGCAAAGGGTACAAACACAGGAGTCTATGGGAAACATTCCTATTCATACTACCACACAATGAACTTAGCACTATGAGAAAAATATTTAGTACTAAGTGCATATATAAAGAAATTGGAGAGGTGTCAGACTAGCAATTTAGTAGTGCAGACAAAGCTCTAGAATAAAAACAAGAAAAAATACACCAAAGAGAATTTTATGGTATAAAATATTTAAACTGATATCAATAAAATAAAAATGTAAAGATCAATACAAAAACAAACAAACAAACAAAAAACAATGAGCCAAAGAGTTGGTTCTTTGAAAAAAGCAATACAATAGAAAAAATGTTATCTATGCTAATTAAAGACAAAGAAACTTTATCCATATCAAAATAATCAGAAATGAAAAGCAGAAGATAACAATAGACACCAAAGAAATATGAAGAACCAATAGGTCATAATTTAAGAACTTATACTCTACAAAATTGGAAGATCTTAAAAAAAATAGATACTTTCATCAACTGATACCACTTAAAAACTTAAATAGACCAATTCTTGCAAAATTAAATGATTATATAAGTAATCCCAAACATTCTAACAGGGAAGTCTTACAGTTGCTAAACACCTTCAGCAAAATAGCTGGATATGAGAAAAAAAATGCAGCCTTTCTGTATATAATAACAAACTGATTATGAAAGAAATGAAGTAACTAATACCTTCACAACTGCCACAAATAATATAAAATATCAAGTCAAATAAAGACTGGCAGGACAATAACTTCAAGTCATTGAAGAAAGAAATTGAAGAGGTGATCAGTAGAATAAACATAGTAAAATTCATCATCGTTCCAAAAGTAGTTTGTGGATTAAATGCAACTCTCATTAAAATTCTAACACAATTCTTTACAAAACTTGAAAGATCAATACTATACTTAATATGGAAAGAGAAAAAAAGAAAAAGAACACTAAAAGGTACCTAAAACAATCCTATATAATAAAAGAGTTTCAGGAAGTATTGTCATTCCTGATTTCAAGTTTTACTACAGAGGTATACTAATAAAAAACACATAGTATTGGCATAAAACCAGCAGGTTGATTGATGTAATCAATTACAAGGTCCAGATGTAAATAATTTACCTGTGGATAATTGTTACTTTTTAAAACAAATAATTCAGAAATATACAATGGTAAAAAGCAAGTATCTTCATTTAATAGTTTGGTCTAATTGGATGTCTGTAAGTAGAAAAATGAAAATAGACCCTCATATACCACTCTAAACAAAATTCATATCCAAGTACATCAAGACACCCTGTAAAATCAGATAAACTGATGCTTCTATAAAACAAACATCATTGACAATAGAAAAAAATAGCAGACTACTGAAGAGGGAAATATTTTTCCCAATTCTACATCTGACAGGGACTAAAATCCAAAACATATAAAGAACTCAGGAAACTAGACAAAAAGCAAAGAACATATAATCCAAGTAAAACATGTAGTACAGATCTAAGGAAAGAATTATCAACACATGAATCTCAAATAGACAGAAACATATAAATAAAGGTTTATTCTTAGCCATTAGGGACATGCAAATTAAAATGACTTACTGATTCCATCTTTCACCTATCAGAATGGCTAAGCTAAAAAACACAAGTCGGCCACTCATGTTCACAAGGATATGTAGCATGCTTTGCAATTTATTGCTGGGCTAGGGGAGATTTGTATAGCCATCTTAAAGTCAACATTTCTATTTCTCAGAAAATTGAAAATTGATCTACCTCAAGACCCAGCATTATGACTCTTGGGAATACACCCCCCCAAAAAAAAATGTTGCATCCTACCAGAATGGCAATTACTCAATTATGTTCATAGAAATTGTACTCTTAATAACCAGAGACTGAAACCCAAATACATGTCCCTCAGTGGAAGAGATAAAGAAAATATAGTATTTTTATAAAATCGAGTATACCCACTTATTTTAAAAAAATGACATCAAGAAAGTTATAAGCAAATGAATGGAATTAGAAAAAAAAATCATTCTAAGTAGGGTAAACTATATCCAGCTAGACAAGCGTGATATATAGTCACTTATATGTGAATATTAGCTATAAAGAAAGGCCCATACCTAAACATGATAAAAGAAATCAACAGCAAACAAGTAGCCAACATCAAAGTAAATGGTGAGAAGCTAGAAGCAATCCCAATAAAATCAGGGACTAGACAAGGCTGCCCACTATGTCCCTACCTCTTCGACATAGTACTTGAAGTCCTAGCCAGAGCAATTCGACAACAAAAGGAGATCAAGGGGATACAAATTGGAAAAGATGAAGTCAAAATATCACTTTTTGCAGATGATATGATAGTATATATAAGTGACCATAAAAATTCCACCAGAGAACTCCTAAGCCTGATAAACAGCTTCAGTGAAGTAGCTGGATATAAAATTAACTCAAACAAGTCAATGGCCTTTCTCTACACAAAGAATAAACAGGCTGAGAAAGAAATTAGAGAAACAACACCCTTCTCAATAGTCAAAAATAATATAAAATATCTTGGCGTGACTCTAACTAAGGAAGTGAAAGATCTGTATGATAAAAACTTCAAGTCTCTGAAGAAAGAAATTAAAGAAGATCTCAGAAGATGGAAAGATCTCCCATGCTCATGGATTGGCAGGTCAACATTGTAAAAATGGCTATCTTGCCAAAAGCAATCTATAGATTCAATGCAATCCCCATCAAAATTCCAACTCAATTCTTCAATGAATTAGAAAGGGCAATCTGCAGATTCATCTGGAATAACAAAAAACCTAGGATAGCAAAAACTCTTCTCAAGTATAAAAGAACCTCTGGTAGAATCACCATGCCTGACCTAAAGCTGTACTACAGAGCAACTGTGATAAAAACTGCACGGTACTGGTATAGTGACAGAGAAGTAGACCAAAGGAATAGAATTGAAGACCCAGAAATGAACCCACATAACTATGGTCACTTGATCTTTGACAAGGGAGCTAAAACCATCCAGTGGAAGAAATACAGCATTTTCAACATATGGTGCTGGCACAACTGGTGGTTATCATGTAGAAGAATGCAAATTGATCCATTACTATCTCCTTGTACTAAGGTCAAATCTAAGTGGATCAAGGAACTGCACATAAAACCAGAGACACTGAAACTTATAGAGGAGAAAGTGGGGAAAAAAACCTCGAAGATATTGGCACAGGAAAAATTCCTGAATAGAACAGCAATGGCTTGTGCTGTAAGATGGAGAATTGACAAATGGGACCACATGAAACTGCAAAGCTTCTGCAAGGCAAAAGACACCGTCAATAAGACAAAAAGGCCACCAACAGATTGGGAAAGGATCTTTACCTATCCTAAATCAGATAGGGGACTAATATCCAATATGTATAAAGAACTCAAGAAGGTGGACTCAAGTAAATCAAATAATCCCATTAAAAAATGGGGCTCAGAGCTAAACAAAGAATTCTCACCTGAGGAATACCGAATGGCTGAGACTCACCTGAAAAAATGCTCAGTATCCTTAATCATCAGAGAAATGCAAATCAAAACAACCCTGAGTTTCCATCACACACCAGTCAGAATGGCTAAGATCAAAAATTCAGGTGACAGCAGATGCTGACAAGGATGTGGAGAAAGAGGAACACTCCTCCATTGTTGGTGGGATTGCAAGCTTGTACAACCACTCTGGAAATCAGTCTGGCAGTTCCTCAGAAAATTGGACATAGTACTACTGGAGAATCCCGCAATACCTCTCCTGGGCATATATCCAGAAGATGTCCCAACCGGTAAGAAGGACACATGCTCCACTATGTTCATAGCAGCCTTATTTATAAAAGCCAGAAATTGGAAAGAACCCAGATGCCCCTCAACAGAGGAATGGATACAAAAAATGTAGTACATTTACACAATGGAGTACTACTCAGCTATTAAAAAGAATGAATTTGTGAAATTGCTAGGCAAATGGTTGAACCTGGAGGGCATCATCCTGAGTGAGGTAACACAATCACAAAAGAACTCAAATGATATGTACTCACTGATAAGTGGATATTAGCCCAGAAACTTAGTATACCCAAGATATAAGAGACAATTTGTAAAACACATGAAACTGAAGAAGAACAAAGACAGAAGTGTGGACACTTTGCCCCTTCTAGGAATTGGAAACAAACACCCACGGAAGGAGTTACAGAGACCAAGTTTGGAGCTGGGACAAAAGGATGGACCATGTAGAGACTGCCATATCCAGGGATCCATCCCATAATTAGCCTCCAAACGATGACACCATCGCATACACTAGCAAGGGTTTGCTGATAGGACCCTGATATAGCTGTCTCTTGTGAGACTAGGCTGGGGCCTAGCATACACATAAGTGGATGCTCACAGTTAGCTATTGGATGGATCACAGGTACCCCAATGGAGGAGCTAGAGAAAGGAACCAAGGAGCTAAAGAGATCTGCAACCCTGTAGGTACAACAACATTATGAACTAACCAGTACCCCGGAGCTCTTAACTCTAGCTGCATATGTATCAAAAGATGGCCTAGTCAGCCATCACTGGAAAGAGAGGCCCATTGGACATGCAAACTTTCTATGCCCCAGTACAGGGGAACACCAGGGCCAAAAAGTGGGAATGGGTGGGTAGGGGAGTGGGGGGGGGGTGTATGGGGGACCTTTGGAATAGCATTGGAAATGTAATTGAGGAAAATACGTAATAAAAAAATATATATATACATAAAAAAAAAGAATAGTCATGCTATAATCCTCAGATCCAGGGACTAACAAGGAGTGCTCAGGGAGGGGAATGCATGGATCTCTCTGGGAAGAAAAAAATGAATAGATTTTATGTGTGTACTAAAGCAGGTAGGGTTGGGAACTAGAAGGATCAGTTGGGGCTTGGAAGAAGAAAATAGTAGGAAACACAGCTGGAATTGGGAGCATTTCAGAGACAATGTGGAAAGCAAGTGCAATGAAAACTGCCTAAAATCTATAAGGGTGACCCTAGCCAAAATGGTAGACATGGGGTCTGAATTGGCCATTTTCTGTAACCAGGCAAGCCTTCCACTGGTGGGAACAGGACAGCAACCCAGCCACAAAATGTTCAACATACAGTTTGTCCTGTTCATAAGATGTACTGGAGTAGTGGCGGTGCAGATTATATATGATTGCCCAAGACAGGACTGGCCTGAGACCATGCAACAAAGGGGAGCATGACTCTTCCTGTATAGCCAGGAACTTTCTGAATAGCCTAAACACCTAAGAAAAAATTAAAAAATAAAAACAAACACAACTGGCAAAGAAAAAAAATTAGTGGAATGATCTCTATATTTGTAGAACAGGGTCTAGCATAATAACCATCAGAAAGGCTTCATGCAGCAGCTGCTAGGAGTCTACACCAAGACCCAGTGAAGGATTGTTGGAGCCAGACAGGTAGAGCATGCCACAAGAACATCACTCAGACAATCAACTAAGTTTGACTCATAGGGGCTCACACAGACTGACATAACAATTACAGTCTCTGTATGAGTCTGAGTTAGGTCTTCTACATATATTGTTTGGCCTGACCTTCTTAGGGGACACTTAACAATGGGAGCTGTCTTTTACTCTTTGTCTGCTTCCTTCTACTGTGTTGCAGGGTGTGGGAAGCGGGTGCGGCCACATGGGCCTAAATGGTGCCCTGGCCCATTGCCAGGCCCCATGAACCCCACATGTTTACTGCATACGCAGTGAAAAAGCAAGTGTGGGCTGCCTGCCAGGCTTGACTGTTCCTCGTGATCTGAACCTGTCAGCCTATCGGTGACGACCTGAGCTCATGCCTGTAGTGTGTGATTTCTGATTGGACGAGGTGGGGTGGAGGGAGATGAGGTGAGTTGGGGAAAGTATAGGAGGGTTGTTGTTGTTGCCCTTGCCTAAGTGGAGAGGTTGTTGTAAGAAAAGCTGCAAGAAGGAGTAAAAGAAGAAGCTGTTGTGTGAACCCGATTTGGTGTCCATGTTGTTCTTGTCTGCGAGTCAAAGACTGCAGCAGCCGGGTCCAGCCTTGATATGAGGGTATGTGTCTATTTTTGTTAATCTATGTTCAGTTGATACCCTGGGTAAATGGGGAGAAGAGTGGATCTTGGGGAGAGAGGAAGTTGGGTGAAAAGTCTTTTGAGGAGTGGAAGGGGAGAAAATTGTTGTTTGGAATGTAACATATGAGAAAAAAAAAGAAAGAAAAGGAAACAAGTATCTCATAAAATATCTCACTGCAAGGAAAGTCTTAATTAGAGAAGTCTTAATCTTATACTTTTTCCTTATTTTTCAATAATTAATACTTCAATGTTTCTTTGAGAAGTTCATATATTATATTTTGATCACATTCACCACCTCGACTTCCTTATCTATCCTTAGGAAATTCTTTGCTTGCCCCAACCTCTCTTTCTCTCTAAGCAGTCCAGGTTTTTTCACCCAACTATCCTTGGGTTAAGGGATTCCCCTAGACTATGGTTGTTAACAAGAATTCATACCATTAAAAAAAATAATAAAAACAAATCATCCCAAAACAAGCCAAATAACACACCACCACCACCAACACACACACACACACACACATACACACACACACACACACACACAAAAAAAAGAAAGAAAGAAAAGAAAAAAAAAAAAAAGACCCAAATCAGAACAAAAAAAAAAAAAAAAAAAAAAAAAAAACAACAAAAACCCATGGCATTCTTTCCCAGCAGCTCTTACATTTCTGTAAGTCCTTACAGAAAGGTAGGACTACCCTGTCCTTCATCTTAATATCAGGATGTTGTCTGTCTTGAGCTTGGACAGAATGTGTACAAGCTATCATAGCATGTGCTATATTCATGTGTGCACCTACCCTTCTAGGTTCAGTCATCTCCCATCTTTGTCTTGTACTGTCCATTCTTCTGAGCTTTAATGGGAGTGACGTGATTCAAATATTCCATTTAGGCCTAGAAAACCACTGACTTGTCACGTGAAAAAGACAAGCAAGGATGTGGCTTGCTAAAATTCTAAGAAAAATCACAAACTTTTACCTCTTTTATTCAACATAGTTTTGCAATCCTATTCTTGCCATAGCACGGCTCATAGTATTCCAGGTATGAGAAAGGTAAGTGTGCATGACAGATGCAAAAGGAAAGCAGACTTACAGATGCCTCCTGTGATGCGTTAGACCCATCCAAAGTCAAAGACCGTGGATGCTAACAGCATAGACAACTCTAGAGGCATTGCACACGGAGCTTTGCTTTAAATTCTGTATCTTCTTCCTGTACAAATTCATTGCCACATTTTCATTTCATCCTCAAATTTGAAAATAAGCTCCTGAAGTCATGAAGGTGAGTATGGTGCAAAAATTTATTAACTATAGGGCAATCTTGTTTTAAAGGTAGTAATTAAATATATTAAATTATATATATATATATATATATATATATATATATATATATATATATATACAGTAGACATAGGAAAAATTTAACTTTATAAATTTTATCACTTAAAAAGTTTTAAAATTAATGAAAACATCACACCTCAAGATTAATGAGATCTAACATCTATACAACTTAACAAACTCTCAGAGATAGAACTGATATTCAATGCAAAAACTATGAGAGCTCATATTAAATTTCCATTTCAGACTCATGTACCTATTTGTACAAAAATCTACCACCCAAAAATCCAAAATCCTTGATTAAAACTAAAACTAGAAAATAATAGCATTTTTTCTTAGTTCATAACTCATATCCACTGCCTAGAGTCTGTCCTCCCTCATTTCCTTTCTGTAAACTTTATATTCTTCATGTTATACTGTAACAACATGTACATTTAATAACATACGTACATATATATATTTGTGTGTGTATATGATATGCATGCATAACATATATATGTACACATACAACCTGCGCAATCTGTATGTTACTTGTATGTATGTTTTCATGGCAGACCATTGTTAATGAGTAACCTGTAGTGTGCTCTTCTAATTTTACAAATCAGTTTTTTCTGATCTATTCATCTTTTGATGGATAATTAGCTTAATTCAAATCCTTTGTATTAATAAATAAGCATATATAAATAACATGCATTAATATATACTTTTAAAAAATAAACTAGCATGGTATGTATGAAAAACAAACTATCATATCAGTTCTTACTTTCCCATGTTCTTTTTTTTCCCATGTTCTTTTTGTTCACCATTTCTGGGAAATACGGTTTTCATAACCAGAGTTTCTTCACAGTCTCAGGTGGCAACTGATGTCTAAACCATTAGATGTTCTTTTCAGACAGCCTAGCAGGAAAATGTAAGAGATTTTCTCTATTTTATGACGTATTAAAAATCCATTTTATGAAATTCTTAATGAATTAATTAAAGCATTGATTAAAAAAAAAAGTAAGGTCAAAGTCCTTAAAATTCTCACAGAGAAGAAAAAATTGACAACTCCTAAGTGCCCCAAGCATAGGTGTTTGTCTGTGTGTGTGCTTGTGTATATATGCATGCATATTGTCATAGGGTAGATAGGAAGATATTTGAAATATAATTTTGAGTATTATATTGTTTAATTTACTGGATTATGCTAAATAACAATAAATATAACCTTAAACATAATTTCTGTAGTTCTTTTATTTAATTCCCACATTCTAAAGGTTTTTATATAAATTCTTTGTATGAATTATTTCAAAACCTCATGCTCTTAAGATGTTAAATAATTTATGAGTTGAAGTATGTTATAAAAGTTTGCTTTTTGTAAACTACTACATTTTGTTTATGCGAGTTTCTTTATACTTTCTACATCTGATTAAGTCAATTTAAGTTGTATATATTTCTGAGCTATACAAAATCATAAAACAGCCTATTGAAAATTTTATGTAAATCTGAATGGAGTATTTTCATATTTTGATGATGAAGTACCATTTCAGCATTCATAGTGTCTCAGTAAGACTATCCAATTTTTATCAAATTAAGCTAATTGGTTTTTCACTTAAAAGGAAATTGATTACTTTTATTTTATTTCATATTTTATTAAATTCATAATTCATATATGCCTTGATATTTTCAAAGTTTTTATCTTACCTTTTTCTATCTTTTAATAATGTTTCTGCTAATTAATACAAGTGTTTAAATTATATCTTGATTGTAAATAAATGTGGTGTACTATACATTTTCTGAATAATTTTCTGCCTATATTTTTTGAGGAATGAACAAATATAGTATTATAAATAATCTTTCCACAGGCAACTCATTTTAATTATTGTCCAACCTAGCTTCACTGTCTGCATGCCATCTATGAAATAGTTTTTCATCCACTTAAGCATATATATCCACTATCCATTTAAGCATTTTCTCCTTTTTGACAACTACAAATATTTCACAATTAATTCTATCTAAACAAAAAAATGTGTACTTGAAAGGCAATGACACTAAGTAAAATCTCTGTAGTTATGTGTTTTATCCACAGAAACTGGACAGAATTAAGCTTTGAAGTATTTATTTGACATACTGAAAAAAAGTGACACTGTTTTTTTTTCCCTTTGCAGTCTAACAATTGGCTTAATTAGCTTGTGTTATATGGCTAGGAGCATTCATTATAATGCCTAACATTGCTACAATTTGGATGCTAAATAAATTTATCTACAAATGTCTTTAAGAAAACTTCAACTGATCAAATTTACTTAGTCATTTGGTCATTTCTTATTAATTTTGTTTAAATGTAGGCAGCTTTTCAAGGTATTTTTCAATGTTAATTCATTATTTTCTCATGAGAAAGGTCATTTTGAGACCACTTACAATAACGGAAGTATTCTTAAATACATGAGGCAAGAGATCGCACATCTGAGTATGAGTAGTGAAAGAAAATTTATTAAAACATTACTGTTCTCATGACCTTGAGTCTTCACCCCTTTCAATTTTTAAGTATTTTATAAGCTACCCTCAGCAAATGTATTAATATTTTGTTTTAGTTAAACAAATGGGAATTTTTAATGAGACAGCTTGGAAATAACTGGCACAGGCCTATTATCTTTAATCTACCCACATTGCCCTTCTTTGCATATCAATAGCCCAGTTTTCATTTCTCCTGTGCCAGGCAGTACTGATCCATGCACAAAGCTACTTTTAAATTCATAGGAGATGAATACTGCTGCTAGTTTATCAGACCAAGAAGGAGAAAAGAAATGGAGGGAAAAAAAAGTGAAGCAATCTGGTATAGGACGAAATGTGATTACAGCACACACTTATAGTATTCTATTTTTGATTATAGTGGAAAAGCAAATGACATCTCCAAGTTTTAATCTTGATTTTGTTTAGTTTGATTTGTGTTAATACTTGAAGCTATTTTACTATATGGAAAAGAAGAATTTTTTCTTATAAATAATGTTTTAATAAATCTGATGACAAAATAAAATGTACTTCCTGATACTTGAATACTAATGTTACAATGATAACTTATTATTTTATAGCAACACTTTTCTATAGATCTATGTGTTTACACACTTCTTATGAAAACCCAAAACTGAAGATTTTGAAGGATAAGGATTCATTTGAAAACTAATCTATATCAATATGATCTTTGCCATTAGATACACTAAATAACTTGAAGGTAACACCTGCTGCTGAAGGCACCACCAATTTTAGACACAGAGCTTGGAGAACTCAAGTTAGATTTATATATTTTCCTGGGAGCTTCTTCCTGAAAACCATTTTACATAATGTTAGAAGGCGCTATGAAAACTGCCAAGAAAAGAAACAACCATTAATTCTACACAGTTGCATATGTCTATAAGTCACAGCAGTGCCTGAAGAGCAAGTTAGTCAAACCACAAAAGGGTGACATGTTTATCACAGTGATAATCAACAGCTCTCTAATTAGATGTAATGTGCAGTATGTATGACAGAATTGGTGCCTTGTCTGTCAACCTAAGCAACCACCCATTACTGACAAAACTGTGGACCCAAGAAGAGAATGAACAACCGCCATTTGTCTAAGCAAATACAATGTCTAAGTACATTCTAGATACTGACTTTATACCCTTATATGAGAATCATTCATTCCTTATCACAGAAGTTTCTTTTTATAACAGATATTTAAAGAAATCCACACATAGTGAAAATTAAAATAAGTGACTGGTTGCCCACCCCAAGGAATCCACCTACATTACAATTTCTGCACCTAAGACTTAAGAGAATCTTATAAAAGAGAAAGATGATTAACAGTTAAGTAACAAAATTTCAAGATTCCTACAACTATAATACATCCTCTAGACATAACACAACATGAAAAATGTACCTATGAAATCAATACAATATTGTTATCAGAGAGTCAGTTACCATGACACCAGCAGTTATCATGTTAGTGTGGACATTAAACAAAGCAGTCTGACCAATGGTGACTCAACTTTTTCCAATAATAAACCCCAACACAGGTTATCTAATCTTTTGACCCCTGCACATATGAGCAATAGTAAATGGAAATAGCAGGCTGTTGATATACCCATGCATAAAGACATGCATGTGTGTGTACAGTAAGACTAATAACAGGACATGAATTTGGGAAGATACAGGGATAAGAGGAATTGGAAGGTGAAGGGAATGTTGAGAGTACTCCAGGTTGATTACTCATGTAAGAAATTTGCAAAAAAAAAGGTATTTTCTAAGAAAAGAGCATAGTTTTAGTCAACTTATTTATTTGAAATTATATTTTACCTATTTAAATTATTCTTTCATAAATTTTATTCCAGCTGCAGTTTTGCCTCCCTCTCTTTGCCCACTACTACCTTCTCCATTTTCCCCTTCTCACTCCCCAATTACTTCTCCTCCATTTTATTTCAGAAAAGGACAGGCCTTCGAGGGATATCAACCAAACATGGCATATCAAGTTGTAATAAATTAGGCAACTTCCCTCATATTAAGGCTGGGTGAGGCAAACCTAGTGGGAGGACTAGGGTCCCCCAAAGCATCAGAAACTCCTCCACTTGCTCTGTTAGGAGTCTCACAAAAACACCAAGCTCTATAACTATACCATATAGAGAGAAGGCTGAAGCTAGAGCCCCTGATTATCAGCATTGTCTCAGTGAGTTCTGGGATTCCCAGTTTGTTGCTTTTGTGGATCCTTTTGTGCTTCTCTTGACCCCTCTGGTTCCTCCAATCTCTTTTCCTCTCTTTGGCAGGATTCTCCAAACTCTATCATCTGGCTGTGGGTCTCTTCTGTTTTCATCTGTTGCTGGAAGAAGCATTTCAGTGATTTTTTTTTTTGGCTATTTTTGTCCCAGTCATGTTTGGTTTTATATATTAGGTCTCTGAACCAAATGTCCTCCTGGTCTCTGGTCACCCAAGTAATGTCAGGGCTGAGCTTACACTCATGGCAAGGGTCTCAGTATAACTCAACTGAAAAATAGTGGCATCGTGAAATTTGCAGGCAAATGGATGAAAAAAAAATCATTCAGAATGAGGCAACACAGACTCGGAAAGACAAACATGGCACTTACAAGAGGATATTAACCGAAAATTAAATGGATACTATTCTACACTCCACAGGCTGCGAGAGCTCAAGAAGGCTTCAAGAGGAGATGTGTGGATCTCCCTGGGAAATGCAAATAGAATACATAGTAAAGGTGGACTGGAGGCAGGTGGGGATGGGAACAAGTGCTCAGGTGCAGAGAGGATGGAGAGAGTGTACTGGGAAATACAACTGAAATTGAGGGACAATGTAGAGGGAAGGTGCAAACCTTGTGCAATAGAAAATTCCAGAAATTTATCAGGGTGAACATGGCTAAGACTCCATGTAATGGGGAACACAGAACCTGAACTAGACATTTCCTCTAACAAAATGAGTGTTCCAAGGGAGGAGTTGGAACACCAACCCAGCCACAAAACCTGTGCTCTACAGTTTGCTATGCTAGCAAGATGTGCTGAGGTAATAGGGGAACCAGAATTATAGGAGTATCTAACCAATGTCCAGTCCAGCCTGAGACTCATGTCACGAAAGGGAATACCACCCTTGACACTGCATGAAGTATTTTTATGTATCAGTATAAAGTTAGTAACGGCACATATTGTTCATGATTATATTAAATATTCAATATTAATTATGCTTTTCATTTTTAATGTTTAGCTTCAAGTGCTCAGTCACCAAGGACTCTCATATTAGTTTTGGGTTATATAAATAGACCTTTCAAATAACAATGCTATAAATGTCTTTTTATTTAAAATAAACTACTTGTTTAATTGTTTAGAATACAGTTAGTAACTTGAGGCTAACCATTGTAATTGTCAGAGTTTCCCAGGAGAAAAGACTCAATAGACAATCCTATCATCTCTCTCTCTCTCTGTCTTCCTCCCTCTCTCTCTCTGTATCTCTCTGATCCCTATCTCTCTTATTCCTATATTGATCTCTCTAACCCTATCTCTACGTCTAATCTATCAATCTATCTATCTATCATCAATTTATCATATATTTATGTTTTTATATCTATCAAATATCTGTGTTTATCTATATATATTGATCTATTTATGTATCATCTATCAATCAATCTATCTATCTATCTATGTTTATGTATTTATATACCAATAGAAAAAGATTAATATATTTGACATAAATAATCAAAGTAGAATGGATCCACATTGATTGACCATCACTATACTTTTCAGTTAAAGAATCTAGAGTTTTCAGAATAAGAGAGACTGTGCCACACCCAGGGTATAAAACTTGGAAATTGAGTCACAGGCACAAGCCTGAAAGATTGGTGATATGGTATTTAGTGCCTACAGCCAAAACAACACGTAAATTGTTCCACTCAAGAGAGTCAAGGGTTCACATGTGAGCATAATTTTTACACTCACTTCTTCATTCTATCTATGCCTGACATATTGATACTGCTCACATCTGGAAAGATGTTTATATCTCTTTTAACTTGCGCATAAATTGTCTCTGGAATAGCTTAGTCTATCAGAATTTTGCTCTGCTAGTTTTTGTCAGTCCTGCTGACTATGAACTTTATGTCAAATAAACTATGCCAAATAAAGTTCATGTTTAAGTGGATATTAAAATATTTGTACATTCAATATGGTATAACAGTTTATTTCCTACTAGTATTCCAGGGTCATCAAAAACAATTCAAAATTTTGAAGAACTGTATTAACCCCTGGACTATTCTGAAATATTTTGAAAACTCCTGTGGGAGTTTTTCATTACAATTTCTTTGTCTAGTTAGGTCAGATGATAGGAAGGAAATGTAACAGGTGCTGCAAGGGCTTTTGTTTCATGAAATTAGTGCATGGTAAATCACCAAGATTAAAAAATGTCATTCCTGCATCACTGTACAACTGATTAATAATAATAATAATAATAATAATAATAATAATAATAATAACCATCTTCATTATAAGGACTTTGTAGTAAGCAGTATATTTTAGGCAGAACCGTTACATTCTGACTCACTACGATAAGATACTCTGGCCCTTTGCATCTACACATATGAAATGCTATCACATTTGTGTCCCAGCTGGTCCTATGACAGAGTGATTATCTCTTATTACATATTTAATCAAATAAAAAATTAAAGTGAGTAATTTTTTTAATGCTGCTAGCTAAAGGATAAGTCAGAAAGTATTCAAATGGGTAGGTCAATATGTTTCCAAAGTTTTGAGCATTGGTGTTTCAGCAGAAACAGGGAAGAAAGGCCCTAAGAAAAACCACAGTTCTTAGATCAGTGTAAAATTTTATTTTTAGTAAGATGAAGATTCTCAAGCTCATTATATAACAAAACCCCCAGAGAGTAAGCATGAAAGACTCATAGTTTTATTTTGATGTTGAAGAACCCTAAGAAAAGAGTGTAATGAACTATACCAGGTTCATATATAAAGGAGAATTGTTTTCATTCAATAAATTTTAGTAAATTCCTACATGAACAGTAGAAAGACACAATGTGAAAATAACTTTTAATCTAACAAGATGATTACTTCAAATTATTGTGACTTGAGCATAAAATATGCTTACTTTTGTATACAGAAACTATTTTTTTAGATAATGTCCCTATCACTCACCTATCAGTATTGTTCCTTCCCCTCATGACATTTTGTTACACAGCCTTACTATAGAATTTCCCCAACTTTTGAAATTATAACAGACAAATATATACAAGTTGAATCACAGTTATTTGATATACACAGATTGGTAAGATTGACTTGAGATAACACTTTTCACCATTGTGTGTACAGGGAACAATTGGATATTTGGATGTATTATCTTAACACCTCTCTAGAAAGCCAGAGTGTTTAAATATGTGTTATCTTGCAAATGTGCAATTCAGAAGACTTGGTTATCTCAACCCCAGTGATTGAACTCAGTCAACCAGGCTCAGAGATCTTACACCAATTGAATCACTTTGCTGGCCAAGAATATTTTAACCCTTTTCAGTAAGATTTTCATTAAGAAGTGGGATATGATAGCTGGGCGTGTTGGCACACACCTTTAATCCCAGCACTCAGGAGGCAGAGGCAGAAGGATTTCTGAGTTCGAGGCCAGCCTGGTCTACAAAGTGAGTTCCAGGACAGCCAGGGCTATACAGAGATACCCTGTCTCAAAAAAAAAAAAATAAACACAAACAAAAACAAACAACAACAACAAACAAACAAAGAAGTGTGATATGTCAAACAAGTCCAAAACATAATATAAATCTGAGTATCTGATGATAATACTATTTTTCTTTCAGGCATTTTTATAAATCATGGCTGTTTTAATCATTACATGAATTATATTATCCATTTACCAAATTTTCATGAGCAATAAATTGATTGTTTTATTTCACTCAAAATACTAAATGAGTGAAATAGGGACACTTTGGTGATTTCTACTGATAATTTTCTGGTATAAAATTAAGAAGAATATCTAAACCATTCACAAAGCTATATTTAATTTTCCATTAATGATATTTTACATTTTTCTTAATAAATTATTTTAAAATATTTTAACTACTTACAGGAGATCCCCTTCTCTCAAGGATTGGGGAGAATATGATATTTGAACTCTGTCTAGTGTTTCTCCTGTGAGGTGATGGTCGAGTACATAAACTAGTCTGTTAATCTACGTAGTGACAGCATAGTTGTAATATGAAAAGCAGAACAGTAATAGAGAATATCAGCTCTACCCTTACAAAGTCTTTCTTCCAAAGGTTAAACATATATTCTCCAGAATAAAGATTTTTGTAGGTAAGCTTACTGAATAATAATTTTTCACCTCTTTAGAGATTTTAGAAAAGAAGTATATTATAAATGACACCAAAATGGTACCTTAGTCTATTTCCATTGTGACCTTTGCCTCATTAAATATTATAACCACATACAAAATAATCAACAAAGCTAAATTTTGATAATGGCTATTTAACTGCACAAATAGCTCAAAGCTAGTTTTGTAAAATGAAATATGTTATATACCTATGAGTTATGTTATATTATTTAATCCATGATAATATATTTAATTTTTATCTACAGCAATTCAACCCTTTTAGCTACATAGACCTTAGTGAGGTCTGCTGAGTTCTCTAACTGAATTTGATGGCTGGTTACATGGGAATTAGCTAAATAGTTCAAAACTATAACTCTGTACTAATGTTCCCTTTGTTTTCTAATCTGAATTAGTAGATGTAGGTAAACACAATATTCATTTTAAATTCACAGGTCAATTTTCAATGCAAATTTGTTTAGAAGTCATTATTGAATATTCTAACTAGTATTCCACATGTTTTAATAGGTGAAGCAGAGCAAGAGCTCTTTAAATACTAAGGGTATATTCTCAAAAGTTACCCGAGGCTTTGCCTTCTGTATCCCCATTTGGATGTATGCACCAGAAGTTTGATATTTTTTGTGCTATCCAAGGTTTTGTGATGATGTAATTTCTTCCAGTAGCTACTACTGAACTACTTAATACACCATGCCCTTGAGCCACCAAAAGCATAAACTGACTATACAAGGCCTTGTATATTCACTGTACCAGGACTAAGTTGAAGAATATACAATTGGAGTTCAACTGGTCATGTTAGTGAAATACTACACACAATTTTGCATCTTTACTCAATTTTTGAGGGATTTTTTTTTTTTTTTGCAAAAAGCTTTGTAGTTTAAGAGTATAAAATGTTTTATTAGACTACATAAATTCATGGACACACTGGCACATAGACAAACAGTGACTGTTAAAGAAAATGCTCTCAGGCTATGAGTTCCAAAAGTAACAGTTGATTAAATGTGGTATTGAAAATATGTTTGCATTCATGGTGTTACAAAGTATCAACATTTTTGTTTTATTAAAAAATAAATTATGCAAACAGTTTGGAAATGCATTTGATATATTTGAGACCCAAGTTAGTACAAGTCTTCCTAGTCTATTTCAGGTATGTTGATAGCGGTCAAAGATGGCAGAAGGTGGAAATAACATCAAATAATAGCATTACACATAGCAAGCACTTTGTACTCAAATTTTAAGGTCCAAATGTGTATTCAATTCACAAGTGTGACTGACACCAAAACCGCGTGGTTGTGTCTCATACTTCTATGTGCAGAATCTCCTTCTAGGAGTCAGATTCCTTCTTGAAGGGGAGAAGTACAGAGGCAAGCTTCTTTAAAAGCAAGAATTTACAGCGAAACCATGTTGAGATAATTTATAGTTAAATTCAGGAATCCAAATGTATGAAAAGAGGCTAAAAATTAAGATAGGCTATCCACACCAATATAACACTTGTTTTCTACTCAAATGATAGAAAAAAGTGAGATAAGACCGTTTGGAAGCAATGGCCAGGGAGTTTGTCTAATTTACCCAGACCTGAATCGATATTTCATTAGTCTCAGATGAATTCATTGCCTTTTTTCTTCTTGCACTATGACTAAAGTCATGTGATTAGAACAATATTTTCCCTTGACTTACAATTGGTTGCCAATACATCTCTGACACAGAATCCCCAGGAGAATGCGCACACAATGGTTGTACAAGCTTAGATCATTTCTTTGCTTTACTTAGTATGCCTCTGCTTCCTTTCTCTCTTCCAGCAATTATGGAAAGTTTCCTTTTCAGCTTTTATTTGCATTATTGAAATGATATATAAGTATCATATTTATTTTCCAGCCAAGGAGAATGGTAGCTAGCTATTAATTTGTGTATATATGCCAGTGGAGGATTGGGGTGGGGTAGGGGGACGGGTAAGCCAGAAGACTTAGAGAAAACTTAGAGAAAATGAGTTGTCTCCTTCCATGTGGATGGTAGAGTTCAGGTTTGCTGGGAAGGGCCTTTATTCAGTGAGCCACATCATAGGCTATCAATTTATTATTGAACAAATAATTACTGAAATAACATTGATTAGAATTTAAAACATTCCTTAAAATAATTTTACTCCTGTTGAGTTTTGCATTGGATTTACAAGTGTGAACTGGAAAGTTTATGTCTATTCCTGCATATGAAATTAGAAACTAAGTAATATGTGATGATGATAAAGGATTTATATAATTTCACTTATTCATGAGCACACTTTGTTTGTGACTTTTTTTTGTATACAGACAAGCACTTAATTTTACAAATTTGAGGACTAGCTAATAATTCTTTTTAGGTCATATTGTTTAGGCATTAACATATTTCCAAAAATAAATATCACACATTTTTCATTTTAATTAAAATAATTTTTAGAGATATCCTGGAAGTAGGCTGTCATTTGAGATGTAAACAAATGGAATTATTAATAAAAACACTGATAATGGCAAAAAATAATTTAACAAATAAAAAATCTATGTTATTATATCATTATGGAAAATGAATCTAAATATTTCTACAAATGATTTTAAACTAATGTAACACATAGGTGTCTCCAATGTGAATCAAATGCACCTTATCAACTAGTTTTTATAAAACAAAACCTTGTTCACCTTTTAGTGTAATATCCGAGTATAAAACAAAATTCTTGTTAAAATTTTATTAGCTATTCCTCTTAATTAGAACTATAATAAATATGAGGCTAGATTTACTTTATATACTTAAATAAAACTAACATATTCATCTGAAGAAAATAGACCTACTTAATATTTTAAAGCTATTAGACGCTGATTTTTTTAATGAAGTAACTAATATTGATTCTCAATTTTAGAGGATTCCCTGGATATGTAAGTGAGGCACTTTATAGAAAACGTTAACTGAACAGACATGATGTGGGCAGCAAACTTCCATGTAATGGACAAGAAAAGGAAAATTAAGGTGAAAAATTATCCTCCTCAGCTTCCTGACTATAGATGCAGTGTGCCCAGACATCTGATCTCCCCACAGCCTTGATATCCCTACCTCAAACTGTGAGACATATTAATCTTCCTGTCTATAAATTTATCTTGAAAAGTATTTTGTTATACCAATTCAATTGTGTCTAGTACAAAGAGTTTAAATAAAGACCACTTTCCCATTTCTTAAAAAGTGCCTCTTTTCATAAATATGAGCTAACTATTGATATTGTGATATCATTATTATTTTTAAATCATATGCTGTAATCTGTTGAAAAATATGATCCACAGCTTTAAACTTACTATAGATATGAAGGACATATATTGGAAACTTATACAGTACTAAAATACTGCACTTAGAGAGAAAAATTTTAATGGTGAGTAAAGAAATGGTAGGCCTGAAATATGTTGACAAAGATTCCAAATATGTATTTATGTCATTTATAACAGCATAATTTACGTTAGAAAACTAAATTCATATTTTGGAAGTATATTTGCCCATAAATTCTTGGCTCCTTACACTACACGAAAATACAAGTCAGCAGAGTATATTCTATAAGATGCAAGTATGAATTGGCATGATTATAGTTTTGATATTCCTTTCTCAGACACTGAGCTCTGGTTCTGCCTTGTGTATGGCAGGCTAGGGCTATCTTAGATACAAATAGGAACAAATAGTCTTTTTAGATACAAATAGGAACATTATTTTACATGACCTGTTTATTAAATGATCATGAGAGATAGTGTAACACTAGTAAATAGAGTTCAATAATGACTCAATAATAAACCTTCTCTCAGTAGAAACAGCACCTATACAAAATTCATGAAATTGAGAAGAGACTGACTTATTTACCCACAGAATTTTCTGTAGACAACATATCATTTATTTCAAGTCCCATTTTTTTTAAAATTACTGTTTGAAATATGAATAACTGAACCAAGGGTTTGTATTATCTAGAATGAAGAAAATTATTCTGTTACTTCAATAGCAGTCATTCCATTTTATTATCAAGGAGTTTATCAAAGTATACATATAAGTCACGCTGTCCCTGTACAGAAGACAGCACAGGACATACACCCACTAATGCAGTATCCACTTAAAATGGGAAAGAATTGTCCACTGAACAATTTATTATCCAGAAGCTGAGGATTACTGCTATAGATAAATCTAATTATATAAGCATAATCTTTTTGTATAGCTTTACATATATATATAAATATAAAATAATATATATATATATATATAATACATATATATTATTTATGGATACAAAATATCCATTAATGATTATCATTTTCCATTTAACAGAGTTGAATCCTGAAATATTGGTTTTTAATTTTAAAGTCAGGAAATAAATGCCACGATCATATTAACCAAAATATTAAGAGTTAGTATCTGGAAATGTTGATATCCTATGATAAGCGTGACATAAGATATATAAATCTTGGATTGTAAAGAGGTTCCAATTATGTTTTAATTTTTTCAGGCAGAAACAAAAAATAATAAAACAGTCTATTTTCTCACTAAGTTAAATGAACAATAAGGAAAATCATTACAATAGTTACACATGTTTATGGCTAAAACTTGATTAAAAATTTCCCTTGGGACTGGAGTCATGTAGTAATATGTTTTGAATGAAAACAGGAAACATTTGTGCAAGTGTAGAAACATGTAGCTATTTTAAGACTTTTGTTTTGCTGGTGTTTAATTTTTTTTTCTTCTTCCACTGAAAATAGATATGTTGGATTTGTTAGCTCTCTATCAGATGTAGGCTTGGTAATGATCTGCTGTAAATCTTTGGTTGCCATTTTGCCCTACGGACAGTGACCTTTGCAATACAGAAGCATTGTAATTTTATGAGATCCCCTTCTTCGGTTCTTTGTTTTAGAGCATAAGCCATTGGTGTCCTATTAGACTCAGTGTATCTGGCTTTATGTGGAGGTCCTTGATCCACTTGGACTTGAACTTTGTACAAGGAGATAAGAATGGATCAATTTGCATTCTTCTACATGATGAACACTACTCAAACCAGCACAATTTGTTGAAAATGCTGTCTTTTTTCCACTGGATGGTTTTAGCTCCTTTGTCAAAGATAAAGTGACCATAGGTGTATGGGTTCATTTTTGTGTCTTCAATATTATTCCATTGTTCTTACTGCCTGTCACTATAACAATACCATGCAGACTCTATTGCTATTGCTCTGTAATGTAGCTTGAGGTTATCTCCAGGATTTTTTGTTACTCCAAATGAATTTGAGAATTGCTCTTTCTAACTCTATGAAAAATTAAGTTGGAATTTTGATGGGGATTGCTTTAGGCAAGATGGCCATTTTTACTATATAAATACTGGCATAATAGCAAATATATACAAAGAACTCAAGAAATTAGACTCTAGAGAACCAAATAACCCTATTAAAATGGAAAACAGAGTTAAAAAGAGAATTCTCAACTGAGGAAACTTGAATGTCTGAAAATCACCTAAAGAAATGTTCAACATTCTTAGTCATCAGGGAAATGCAAGTTAAACCAACCCTGAGATTCTACCTCACACCAGTCAGAATGGCTAAGATTAAAACTCAGGTGACAGCAGATGCTGTTGAGGATATGGAGAAAGAGGAACACTCCTCCATTGCTGGTGGGATTGCAAGCTGGAACAACCACTCAGGAATCAGTCTGGTGGTTCCTCAGAAAAGTGGGCATAGTACCACCAGAGGACCCAGCTAGACCTCTCCTGGGTAAATAACCAGAAGATGTCCCAAAATGTAATAAGGAAACATGCTCCACTATGTTCATACTAGCCATATTTATAATAGCCAGAAGCTGGAAAGAACCCAGATGTCCCTCAACAGAGGAATGGATATAGAAAGTGTGGTACATTTACATTAATCAGCTATTAAAAACAATGATTTCATGAAATTCACAGGCAAATGGATGGAACTTGAAAATATCACCCTGAGTGAGATAAATCAGTCAGAAAGAACACACATGGTATCTACTCACTGATATGTGTATATTAGCCCCAAGACTCAATACCCAAGATACAATTCACAGACGATATGAATCCCAAGAAGAAGGAAGACCAAATTGTGGGTGCCTCATTGCTTCTTAGGAGGGGGAACAAATGACTCACAGGAAGAAATATGTAGATAAACTGTGAAACAGAGACTGAAGTAAAGGCCATCCAGAGTCTGCCCCACCCATATATTCACCAAACCCAGAAGCTAGTGTGGATGCCAGGAAATGCTTGCTGACATGAACTTTATATAGCTGCCTCCTGAAAGGCTCTACTAGAGCCTGACAAATATAGAGATGGATGCTTACAGGAACAATTGGACTAAGCTTGAGGTCCCAGATGGAGGAGCTGGAAAAGGGACTGAAGGAGATGGCGCGGGGGGGTGTTGGTTGCAGCCCCATGGAGGAATCAACCTTGCAATCTGGCCAGACCACTCCCCCACACAGGGCTCCCATGAGCTAGACGACCAACCGAAGAGTAGACATGGAGAGACCCATGATTACAAACACATATGTGGCAGAGGAAGGCCTTGTTGGGCATCACTGGAAGGAGTGGACCTTGAGCCTGAGGATGCTCCATGCCCCAGTGTAGGGGAATTCCAGAGCAGGAAGATAGGAATGAGTAGGAGGCTCAGGGAGCACCTCATAGAGGCAGGGCATGGGGAATGGAATATGGGGCTTCCGAAGGGGAGACTTGGAAAGTGAAAGCATTTGAAATGTAAATAAAGAAAATATCCAGTAAAAAAGAAAAACATAGAAAATAGATTTGTTTTCATAAAATGAATTCAGATTTCTGTTTTTCCTCCCTTCAACTCTTCCAAGATCCTCCCTAATTCTCCTTTACCATCTTCATCCACCTGCCTACTTTTAGAAAAAACATCAAGCATCAAGAGAATAATAATAATTAAAAAAATAAGGCGAAACTAACAACAAATCAGGATAAAACAAAACAAATGAACAGGAAAAAAAAATGCCAAAGAAGAAACCTAGAAATGCATATAGACATATATTACAACACACAGGAATCATATAATGCAGAAAACTAGAAGCCATGAAATATAGCTAAAACAATAAATTTGTAAGACAAATAAATCAAATACCAATGGGTAAAGCCTGGAGTGGTGCATGCCTTTAATCCCAGCACTTAGGAGGCAGAGTCAGGTAGAATTCAGAGTTCGAGGCCAGCCTAGTCTACAGAGTGAGTTCCAGGACAGCCAGGGCTACACAGAGAAACCCTCTCTTGAAAAACCACAAAAACTAAAAACAAAACAAAACAAAACAAAACAAAAAAAAGAAAACCAAAAACCAAAAAACAAACAAACAAACAAACAAACAAAACCAAAAAAAATCAATAGGTAAAATATAAAATAATAAAATTTCAAAATAAATGAATGCCTGACTAAATAATATAAGACCAAGAATATCCAAAGATTTCTTTGAGTTTTCTTGCTGTTGGTTATCTATTACTGGGCACGGGGAGTGCCCTTAACATTGGTTTGTAACTCCAGTGAAACTCTTCTTGAGGAACATTAAGTCTTCATTTGTAGGTTGTCAACTGGAGATACCTTCAAGGCACTACAGGGCCTGACATGTGTTTGCTTCTCTCAACACTTGGATCCCATTTGTCTCAGACCTGTGAAAGCCCCTTGTCTGTTGTCACCATCTCTGTGAGTTCAAATGTCCATCATCCTACTGTGTTTATAGAGCCTTGATTCCTCATTGTTCTCCACCCCCTCTGGATCCTATGCTCTTTCTCTCTACACTCACAAATTCACTTGTACAGTCAGGAGAGAGATATAATGGATGCATCCTGAGTGTTCCACGGTCTGTCACTCCCTGCCTAATGTCTGTCTATGAATCTCTGTTTGTCCTATATACTGTGAAGGAATCTTTTCTGATATTGGCTGAGCAAGGTATCGATCCATTAGTATAGCAGAATATCTCTCAGAGTTATGTTATTGCTGCTGCATTCCTTTAGCAGAACAGTAGAGTTTGGTTTTCCCACTTTGTTTATCTTTCTTCTTTGGCAGCTTACAGAGTACCTTCTAGTACAGCGAACTCTGGTGATCAGGGATGAAGGCTCTAGGTAGATGTAACTTAGAAACCTATGGAGGCAGAATAACTATTGTTGACATAAACAATCTTAAAAACTGCAGGGATTGGAAGATTTTTATTAAGTCTATTTCAACTAAAGGAAAGATGACAGGAATGCAAGAGTCTAACTATGCTGAACTAAAAAGCAGAATTATTTAATGTCTTTAACACAAAGATCTTAAGCCATCATGTGTATGCTAATTGATCTCACACAAAGTGTTGACCTTTTTTTTTCCCTTTGAGACATATTCTTACTATATATAGCAGGTTGTCCTTTCAAATACACTATGTAGGTCACCCTGGCTTTTACCCAAGGATTTTCTTGTTATAACCTCCTACAATAGAAGATTCCTGTGCTATGCTGCCTAGCTTTGATATATTATCTTTTTAAAAATAAATATTTATTTGTATATATTAATTTCCTATGTAAATGTTAGTATCAAATATAATTTGATAACTTTTTCATGCTCCATTACTTTTTTTTCCTCCCTCTCTATCTTCTTTTATTCCCTAATAATTGCATTTTTGTTTCAAGTCTACATATTAATTTGGCCACTCTTCTATATAAGCAGGCAAGTGTGCAATATATATCTTTCATGATCATATCCATGCCTATTCATGTTCCTCTAAACAAATATAGCTTCATTCTTCTTTATAGAGATTATATCCCACAATGTATATTCCATAATAATTATCTATTCTTCAATATTTACATTTGCTCTGGCAACTTATAGAGTCTTGTGCTTTCTTATGCATAGCTGTGACTCACTATATTGGGGATATGGAAGTTGAAGAGGATACCTCCTGTAGACAAAGAAGAACCTCATCCTCAACACATTCAAGCCAAAATTTATCCTGCCTGCAAGTAATGCAGACACAAGGGAGAGAGCCAGTCTCTAACCCTACTAATTATGATGATATGCTGTTATGCTTGCATGTTGTCCTCTGAGGCTCCACGCGGCAGCTGACTCCTACAGATACAGATACCCACAGCCAAACAGTGGATCGACCTTGGGGACTCTTATGGAAGAATAGGAGGAAGGATTCAGGCCCTGATGAGTATAGGAACTCCACAGGAATACCAACAGAATCAACTAACCTGGACCCTTGACCCTCTTAGTGACTGAACCACCAACCAAAGAACATACATGGGCTGGACCTAAGCCTTCCTGCACATATGCAGCAGAAGTACAACTTGACCTTCATATGGGCCCTGAACACTAGAATGGGGATATCCCAAAAGCTGGAGACATTTTCTTCTCGCTGAGCTACCTTGTTTAGCCTCAGTAGGAAAGGAAGCAGCTAAGCTGGCAGAGACTTGAAGTGAGAGGGTCTGAGGTCAGGAAGGAAGGTTTAGAGGGGCTCAGAAGAGAAGGGGAGTGATGGAGAAAGGAAGGGTTTTGGAAGGAGGTGACTGGGATGTGACTAATGATTTAGTGAGTGGGATGTAAAGTAAGTTAAATGTAAATTAAATTAAAATTTAAAAATGATATTTATTAAATAAATAATTTTTTATTGAAAAAATTTCACGTGGTATATTCTGATCATATTTTTACTGGCCTATTCCAGATCCTTCCCAACCTCAATCAACCCCATAGTCTTTCTTTTTCTCACACTTTAAAATCCAATGAGTAAAGAAACAAACAAACAAACAAACACAAACTTAAAGAGGGGAAACAAGGAGAGAAAAAAACACCACAAGACACTCACACAAATGGACACAAAACCCATAAAAATGCTGAATAGGAAACCATATTACACAAGATAAAGATAAGCACCGTTCCAGGACAACAAGGGCTACACAAAGAAACCCTGTCTCAAAAAAAAAAAAAAAAAAAAAAAAAAAACCCACAACCTATTATCATCAATCACATGCCATTCTTTTTTTTTTCTTAATTAGGTAGTTATTTCATTTACATTTCCAATGCTATCACAAAAGTCCCCCACACACTCCCTCCCACCCACCCCTCATCCACCCACTCCCACTTTTTGGCCCTGGTGTTCTTCTATACTGAGGCATATAAAGTTTGCACGACCAATGGGCCTCTCTTTCCACTGATGGCCAACTAGGCCATCTTCTGATACATATGCAGCTAGAGTCAAGAGCTCGGGGGGGGTGGAGGGGGGAGTACTGGTTAGATCATATTGTTGTTCCACCTATAGGGTTGCAGATCCCTTTAGCTCCTTGGGTACTTTCTCTAGCTCCTCCATTGGGAGCCCTGTGATCTATCCAATAGCTGACTGTGAGCATCCACTTCTGTGTTTGCCAGGCCCCAGCATAGTCTCACAAGAGACAGCTATATCTGGGTCCATTCAACAAAATCTTGCTAGTGTATGCAATCCTGTCAGCATTTGGAAGCTGATTATGGGATGGAACCCTGGATATGGCAGTCTCTATATGGTCCATCCTTTTGTCTCAGCTCCAAATTTGTCACTGTAACTCCTTCCATGGGAGTTTTTTTTTTCCCCAATTCTAAGAAGGGGCAAAGTGTCCATATTTTGGTCATCATTTTTCTTGAGTTTCATGTATTTGCAAGCTGTATCTTATATATTGGGTATTCTAAGTATTAGTGAGTACATATTGTGTGAGTTCTTTTGGGATTGGGTTACCTCACTCAGGATGATGCCCTCCAGGTCCATTCATTTGCCTAGGAATTTCATAAATTCATTTTTTTAAATAGCTGAGTAGTACTCCATTGTGTAAATGTACCACATTTTCTGTATCCATTCCTCTGTTGAGGGACATCTAGGTTCTTTCCAGCTTCTGACTATTATAAATAAGGCTTCTATGAACATAGTGAAGCATTTGTCCTTCTTACTGGTTGGAACATCTTCTGGATATATGCCCAGGAGAGATACTGTGGGATCCTCCCGCAATGCTATGTCCAATTTTCTGAGGAACTGCCAGACTGATTTCCAGAGTGTTTGTACATGCTTGCAATTCCACCAACAACGGAGGGGTGTACGTCTTTCTCACGTCCTCAGCAGCATCTACAGTCACCTGAATTTTTGATCTTAGCCATTCTGACTGTTGTGAAGTAGAATCTCGGGGTTGTTTTTATTTGCATTTTCCTGATGATTAAGGATGTTGATCATTTTTTCAGGTGTTTCTCAGCTATTCGGTATTCCTCAGGAGAGAATTCTTTGTTAACTCTGAGCAGCATTTTTTAATGGGGTTATTTGATTTTTCTGGAGTCCACCTTCTTGAGTGAGTTATATATATATATATATTGGATATTAGCCCCCTATCTGATGTAGGATAGGTAAAGATCTTTTTCCAATCTGTTGGTGGCCTTTTTGTCTTATTGATGGTATCTTTTGCCTTGCAGAAGCTTTGCAACTTTATGAGGTCCCATTTGTCGATTCTCGATCTTACAGCACAGAGCCATTGCTGTTCTATTCAGGAATTTTTTTCCCCTTTGCCCATATATTCGAGGCTTTTCCCTACTTTCTCCTCTATAAGTTTCAGTGTCTCTTGTTTTACGTGGAGTTCTTTAATCCACTTAGATTTGACCTTAGTACAAGGAGAGAGGAATGGATTAATTAACATTCCTCTACATGATAACCACCAGTTGTGCCAGCACCATTTTTTGAAAATGCTGTCTTTTTTCCACTGGATGGTTTTAGCTCCCTTGTCAATGATCAAGTCACCATAGGTGTGTGGGTTCATTTCTGGGTCTTCAATTCTATTCCACTGGTCTACTTATCTGTTGCTATACCAGTACCATGTAGTTTTTATCACAATTGCTCTGTAGTACAGCTTTAGGTCAGGCATGGTGATTGTACCAGAGGTTCTTTTATCCTTGAGAAGAGTTTTTGCTATCCTAGGTTTTTTGTTATTCCAGATGAATTTGCAGATTTCCCTTTCTAATTCGTTGAAGAATTGAGTTGGAATTTTGATCGGGATTGCATTGAATCTGTAGATTGCTTTTGGCAAAATAGACATTTTTACTATATTGATCCTGCCAATCGATGAGCATGGGAGATCTTTCCATCTTCTGAGATCTTCTTTAATTTCTTTCTTCAAAAACTTGAAGTTCTTGTCATACAGATCTTTAACTTCCTTAGTTAGAGTCACACCAATGTATTTTATATTATTTGTGACTATTGTGAAGGGTGTTGTATCCCTAATTTCTTTCTCAGCCTGTTTATCCTTTGTGTACAGAAAGGCCATTGACTTATTTGAGTTAATTTTATATCCAGCTACTTCATTGAAGCTATTTATCAAGTTTAGGTGTTCTCTGGTGGTAATTTTAGGGTCACTGATATATACTATCATATCATCTGCAAAAAGTGATATTTTGCCTTCTTGCTTTCCAATTTGTATCCCCTTGATCTCCTTTTGTTGTCGAATTGCTCTGGCTAGGACTTCAAGTACAATGTTGAATGGGTAGGGAGAAAGTGGGCAGACTTGTCTAGTCCCTGATTTTAGTGGTATTGCTTCCAGCTTTTCACCATTTACTTTGATGTTGGCTACTGGTTTCCTGTAGATTGCTTTTATCATGTTTAGGTATGGGCCTTGAATTCCTGATCTTTCCAAGACTTTTATCTTAAATGGGTGTTGGATTTTGTCAAATGATTTCTCCACATCTAACAAGATGATCATGTGGATTTTGTCTTTGAGTTTGTTATATAATGGATTACATTGGTGGATTTCCATATATTAAAACATACCTACATCCCTGGAATGAAACCTACTTGGTCAGGATGGATGATTGTATTGATGTGTTCTTGGATTTGGTTAGCAAGAATTTAATTGAGTATTTTTGCATCTAAAATTGGTCTGAAGTTCTCTATCTTTTTAGGTTCTTTCTGTGGTTTAGGTATCAGAGTAACTGTGGCTTCATAGAATGAGTTGGGTAGGGTATCTTCTACTTCTATTTTGTGGCATAGTTTGTGAAGAACTGGAATTAGATCTTCTTGAAGGTCTGATAGAACTCTGCACTAAACCCATCTGGTCCTGGGCTTTTTTTGGTTGGGAGACTATTAATGACTGCTTCTATTTCTTTAGGGGATATAGGACTATTTTGATCATTAACCTGATCCTGATTTAACTTTGGTACCTGTTATCTGTCTAAAATCTTGTCGATTTCATGCAGGTGCTCCAGTGTTGTTGAGCATAGCCTTTTGTAGAAGCATCTGATGGTGTTTTGGATATCTTCAGGATCTGTTGTTATGTTTCACTTTTCATTTCTGATTTTGTTAATTAGCATGCTGTCCCTGTGCCCTCTAGTGAGTCTGGCTAAGTGTTTATCTATCTTGTTGATTTTCCAAAGAACCAGCTCCTCTTTTGGTTGATTCTTTGAATAGTTCTTCTTGTTTCCACTTGGTTGATTTCGCCCCTGAGTTTGATTATTTCCTGCTGTCTACTCCTCTTGGGTGAATTTGCTTCCTTTTGTTGTAGAGCTTTTAGGTGTGTTATCAAGCTGCTAGTGTGTGGTCTCTCTAGTTTCTTTTTGGAGGCACTCAGAGCTATGAGTTTTCCTCTTAGAAATGCTTTCATTGTGTCCCGTAAGTTTGGGTATGCTATGGCTTCATTTTCATTAAACTCTAAAAAGTCCTTAATTCCTTTCTTTATTCATTCCTTGACCAAGTGTGTTGTTCAGTTTCCACATGAATGTTGGCTTTCTATTATTTGTTTTATTATTGAAGATCACTCTTAGTTCATGGTGATCTGATAGGATGCATTGGATAACTTCAATATTTTTTTATCTGTTGAGGCTTGTTTTGTAACCAATTAGATGGTCAATTTTGGACAAGGTACCATGAGGTGCTGAGAAGAAGGTATATCATTTTGTTTTAGGATAAAATGTTCTGTAGATATATGTTAGATCCATTTGTTTCATATTTTCTGTTAGTTTCACTGTGCCCTTGTTTAGTTTCTGTTTCCATGATCTGTCCATTGGTGAAAGTGGTGTGTTGAAGTCTTCCACTATTATTATGTGAGGTGCAATGTGTGCTTTGAGCTTTAGTAAAGTTTCTTTGATGAATGTGGCTGCCCTTGCATTTGGAGCATAGATATTCAGAATTGAGAATTCCTCTTGGAAGATTTTAACTTTGATGAGTATGAAGTGCCCCTCTTTGTCTTTTTTGATGTCTTTGGGTTGGTAGTTGATTTTATTAGATATTAGAATGGCTACTCCAGCTTTTTTCTTCAGACCTTTTGCTTGGAAAATTGTTTTCCAGCCTTTCATTCTAAGGTAGTGTCTATCTTTTTCCCTGAGATGGGTTTCCTGTAAGCAGCAAAATGTTGGGTCCTGTGTGTGTAGCCAGTCTGTTAGTCTATGTCTTTTTATTGGGGAGTTGAGTCCATTGATGTTAAGAGATATTAAGAGAAAGTAATTGTTGCTTCCTATTATTTTTGTTGTTAAAGTTGGCATTCTTTTCTTGTGGCTGTATACTTTTAGGTTTGTTGAAGGATTATTTTCTTGTTATTTCTAGGATGTGGTTTCCATCCTTATATTTTTTTTCTGTTATTATCCTTTGAAGGGCTGGATTCATGGAAAGATAATGTGAAAATTTGGTTTTGTCGTGGAATTCTTTGTTTTCTCCATCTATGGTAATTCAAAGTTTGGCTGGGTATAGTAGCCTGGGCTGGCATTTGTGTTCTCTTAGTGTCTGTCCAGGATCTTCTAGCTTTCATAGTCCCTTGAAAGTTCTGGTGTAATTCTAATATGCCTGCCTTTATATGTTACTTGATCTTTTTCCTTTACTGCTCTTAATATTCTTTCTTTATTTAGTACATTTGTTTTTCTGATTATTATATGTTGGGAGGAATTTCTTTTCTGGTCCAGTCTATTTGGAGTTCTGTAGGATTCTTGTCTGTTCATGGGCATCTCTTTCTTTAGGGTTGAGAAGTTTTCTTCAATAATTTTGTTGAAGATATTTGCTGGCCCTTTAAATTGAAAATCTTCATTTTCATGTACTCCTATTATCTGTAGGTTTCGTCTTCTCATTGTGTCCTGGATTTCCTGGATTTTTTGAGTTAGGATATTTTTTCATTTTTCATTTTCTTTGATTGTTGTGCTGATGTTCTCTATGGAATCTTCTGCACCTGGGATTCTCTCTTCCATCTCTTGTATTTGTTGCTGATGCTTGCATCTATAGTTCTAGATTTCTTTCCTAGATTTTCTATCTCCAGTGTTGCCTCACTTTGTTTTTTCTTTATTGTGTCTACTTCCCTTTTTAGGTCTAGTATGGTTTTGTTCATTTCCATCACCTGTTTCGATGTGTTTTCCTGTTTTTCTTTATGGACTTGCAACTCTTTAGCAGTGTTTTCCTGTATTTCTTTAAGTCAGTTATTAAAGTCCTTCTTGATGTCCTCTAACATCATCATGAGATATACCTTTAAATCCAGGTCTAGGCTTTTGTGTGTATTGGGGTGCCCAGGACTGGCTGAGGTGGGAGTGATGGGTTCTGATGATGGTGTGTGGTCTTGGTTTCTGTTAGTAAGATTCTTACGTCTGTCTTTTGCCATCTGGTAATATCTGGAGTCAATTGTTATAGTTGTCTCTGGTTAGAGATAGTTCCTCTTGTGATTCTGTTATTCTCTACCAGCAGACCTGGGAGACTAGCTCTCTCCTGAGTTTCAGTGGTCAGAGCACTCTCTGCAGGCACGCTCTCCTCTTTCAGGGAAGGTTCACAGATATCTGGTGTTCAGACTTGCTTCCTGGCAGAAGATGAAGGCCCAAAACTGGACCTGTCCTACAAGTTGTTAGCTTCTGTAGTCCAGAGGGATCCAGGGACCAAGATGGCTCCCTCAGATACTCCGGCAAAGCCCTCTCAGGCAGGGTGGACACCTCTCCTCTGGCAGGGAAGGTGCCTGAATGTCTGGAGCCTGAAAAGGGTTCTGCCTCAGAAGCTCTGTGTCTCCCACCTGTCCCTGATGCTGTTAGCTTCTATAGTCCACACTCTCACTTATGTAGACTATTCTTGGTGGAGTCTGGGAACCAATATGTCTCCCACAGATCATATACCCTTCTTTTAGCCAGTATCAAAATTGCTTAATTGTTAAGATATTCTTTAAAAAAATAAGTAACATCATTTTTATAATATATGTGTTGTGCATATGTAGGACTTTGTTATTATTTTCTGTAATAAAATATGACATATTTATACACAATTATGAAAGAATCTTTCTATTTTTTTTAATGTTGTAAATTTATTTTGAAAAGTAAGCCATGTGGTTTTTTCATGGCCTTGTTTTATTCACCCCGGGAACTCTAGTTACTTGAACATATGCTTTATATCCTATCAGACTGAGATTTCATTAGCATTTTTACCTTTGCCTTATCAGGGTCTAAGAGCTCATACCACACTATTTTTCAATGTAAGTTTGCAGACTATATTAGAACAAAAATAAAGATTTTAAAAAAAATTCTTTCAGAAGAATATCCTAAGGTTAATATAAATATCTTTGAAACAGAAATATATGATGAATATGTATAGACGAAGACAAAACCATAATTAAGTAAATTAAATTCATTCTTTAAAGATCTAGAAAATATGAAAGTAATAACCTGAACAATAACCCTAGAGGATCTTCACAGGCACACCTCTATTATGGGTACTGGAAATTTTGATAATTCTGTGGACAATGAGTATTAAGTGGTAAGATTATATAGTCTTCCTGAGACTTGATAAAATAGCTGGAATTACCTTGTTTTATGTTTATCTCAAAAAAAGGTTATAAATTTATGATTTATACCATTGATAATTATTACATTATTTTTGGCAAGTAAATATTACTTTGGTAAATCTGAAAGAAACTGCCTGCTCTCAGATTCTATATGTGCAATGCAACTCAAATGATGTGGCTGCATTTTAAAATATATGGTATTTCTAATATAGTAAGAGACATACAAGTGTTCAATGGTTTGATTGTAAGAACTCATGAAATATTAGGCAATTTGGCAATTAATCATTACTCATACTTTATATATGTGTGTGTGTGTGTGTGTGTGTGTGTGTAATTTTATGAAAATAAGCATTTTCTTTACTTCAAAGAATATTAACTAAATTAAGCACTTCTACAATCTTAAAAAAAATGAGCTGGGCATGGTGGCACATGGCTTTAATCCAAGTACTTGGGAGGCAGAGGTAGATGGATTTCTGAGTTCGAGGCCAGCCTGGTCTACAGAGTGAGTTCCAGTACAGCCAGGGCTACACAGAGAAACCCTGTCTCAAAAAAAAAAACAAAATGAGTTGAGGAAATCCTTAAGTTAATATACATTCTATATTGCTCCACAATCTATAATTCTGAACTCCGCTTCAAGAAGCAAAAGCTTCTCCTCTTTGCTAAAGCTTCGTTAGAGGCTTATGGCAACAGAAAATGAATCAGAAGATTGTCTTCAGACAAACCCATTAGAGCATATTGAGCATATTCTTTGTTCTCTGATGATTCTTGCTTATGTCAACTTGACAAAAAACTTCATCAACACACCAGCTCATCTACTATGGGTAAATTTGATTCTTTTTCTGTACAAGGTACACTCAAAGTGAAGAAATTTTCTTCATAGATCTTTAGTTCTGACTTTTTAAGGCAAGGTGAACAGAGAAATTGCAAATTCTTCCATTAGTTCAGAGATCCTGTACGTATAAACTGTGAGCTTTGCGGTGATTTCATAGTCTCGATCACATTCTCAGAGAGAACAACTCAAAAGAGTAGAGTGATCTATCTCCTTCTCCTCAGAGGTGAGGTGTAATTGAGCAGAGCAACCATTCCTCATCCATGAGCTACCTCAGGCTCTGGAACAACTCCAGTGCAGTACAGGAAAAACATTGTTTCCTTAATGAAAATATTGTCAAGAAGAACAGACTTCTCTAAAAAATTAAAATAGTTTTCATTTTGATATGCTTTAAGGAAATATAACAGGATTTATATGATACAAACTTTATAGAACATAAAGATTGCAAACACATCAGAAGGAAGTTTTTCCTCCCACTTGAGTGGTCTAGAGCCTCTCTTTCAGTCAGCACACAGGATTCAGCTGTAATGTCAACCTCATTTCTCCCCCAAAACATCAAGATTTCTTGATGTTGTTATTTCCCTGTGACTTACGTTTTCTATGCAATCTAAAAGCAGATGTCCACTATTCAATTTGTTTTCCTTTTTATGTTAATGCTAGGATTAAATGTGGACTTCTGCTAAATGACCTGAAAACACGCAGTTTGGTGATATTTTTTCATATGAGCAAGTTCCTTAAGAACTCCATTTTGTGATGTAATGATGCAACTGTATACAGTGACTTATATATTTTTTAAAAAAGTGTTTGCTAGCCAATTCAAAATGTACTGCCTTTACAGACTTGATATTTAAAAAGAATGTCCTAACCATTTCTAGATTTGTTTTTATGATTTAAAATACATTTAACTTAAATGTCCTCCCCTCCTGAATTTCATATACCTATGCTTTTATTTAACTGGGAGTAGGACATTATGTTGTTATATTAGCATTTGTTTTTCTCTAGTGTTTTGAAATCAGTTTATGAGGCATTTCAGGTAATTTTCATGAATTAATTCTTTCTATTCAAGTTTTACTAGCATGCGTTGTCTACACTGGGTACATTTTGTTCTATACAACTCCTAAGGCATAGTTGTGAGATATGTGCTCAAGGTCACAGCTTAAATGAAATTTCTGCTCTCTTGCTAGAGTAGCATTAAATGTTTCCCAACTCTATGTGAGTTCTAAGAATAACTGAATCTTTTTGCTCTCAAGCAATTTTCCTTTGCATGGCCTCTCGAATTTTATTATATTCATGTTCAGCTTAGTATTCAGTCAAACACTTCAATGCATTCCTCTTATTTATTCTTGGAACTCTTTTCAAGACATTTTTTTCTGCTTACTTTTGCTTCTTGTCTTCCTAGATTTCAATTATCTTCATCTTTCTTACTCTTCACGTTGTCTTCTATGCAACAAAACAATCGTGTTTTCCCTGAGTTTCAAATCTTAGGCTGCACTTACAGAAATTAGCTCCAAATAAAATAATAACTTAGGCTTGGACATTTCAAACAGCTTTCCCTATTGCTTGAGATTTCTTTAAAAATCTTAATAATTTTCTGATGTTCTGTGTCATAATGAATATTCTCATACTGGTATTTGGTTATAGAGGGAAAGGTGCAACCTGGTTGTGAAAGGACTATAAGCAAAATTTTTATTCACTAATTTTAGTGAACGCTTAAATCAAATATTCTATTATTATATGACACTTTGGGTTGCATCGCTTGGGTCAGAAAGAGGAGTCATAACGTTTTAGGATGTATCACAAACTATCCATAGACATCATTCTTCCCTCAGCTTCAGAATTCTTAACTTGAGGTCATATATACAGATTATTGCCTTTTTCTAAAATAAAATAATTCATGTAAAAATTTCATGTAAATGAGTATTAAATGACTTGTGCATTCATAGTGCTCCCAGAGTCTCTATTTTAAATTATATTAGGGAACATTTAAATTTGCTTTTGTTCAAAGGCCACAGTAGTGTAATGGCTATTATTTCTTGTCTGCTTAACTACATCGAAAATATTCTAAAGACCAACTAAGAGTTCTAGTGAAATACAAACATACACACACACACACACACACACACACACACACACACACACACACACACTTATACACACGATTCTGTAAGTTAGAGTGCAGATGTGTGGGAGGAATCTGTAAGGTCTGAGAACTATGAATCCTAAGATTCTGAAGGATTTATCTCACCTGAGGAAGTGGTATTTCCACCTTTGGTGGAAGGCACACATTCACTCCAACCTGTGAAGTAGTGCCTTTTCCACATTTAACTGAGGAGACAAGTTCTTCATTGTCTGATAAACAAGCAGTGGCATCCTCTGGCAGAGATGCCAGTCAAGATAGCACTGATTTCCCCCAGGACCACCATAGTTGTCTCTAGAACTATAAGCATGATAAGGAAAAAACAGGCTCATAAAAGGAAGATTTAAAGTATAGTCTGCGACGAGGAACACTGCCCTACTAAAGAACATAATGAGTTTGCTAATTTATTCAAGGAGAAGTCTTGGGAATATGTGAAAGAATAAAATTCAAGAGCATGTGATAATGGTCGGTAAAGATGAGTAAATTGGTATGCATCAACTGAATGGAGATTCTAGGTTTAATATGGAAGCTCACATCAAATACACACACGCACACACAAACACACATACATATATATGTACATACATATATATATGCATGTATATATGATATATATACATATATATACATATATATATATATATATATATATATATTTAAAGTTTGTTTGAATGGTTGGCAGAAGTACTGTCAAAACATTGCTTAATGAAAAGGAGTCAGAGATGCTTGATTGTTGTTGGCTTAGTGCTAATGAAAGGATTCAAGGTACAGGAAGTTAATCATGTTAAAGTGGGTATGCTGGGTAAAATATATTACTTCACAGTACAAAAGAGTAGAAGACATATTCTTCACTAATCCTATAGATGCAAAATATTATGAGGGCCACCAGTATACTTGAGAAGATTCCTTGTTGTCCATTTTACTTTTTTCAGAATTTAGGGTTGGAACTGCTACTGCTAAGTTCTATGAAGTAAATGCAATGGATTTATTTGGGCCCCAAGATAGCATGGGCCAGGAGACAGACAGCACTGAGTCACCAAAGAAAGGAGATCATAGTTACTGTAATGGGCACATAGGCAAAGCAATGTCTGAAATGGCTTGACCAGTAATATTTTGTATAGGCAAAGTGAATGCTATTTTTAAAGTTTTATTTTGTTCTAAAAATGGTTTTAATAAACAATAACAAAGATATATTTTTGTAGATATATGTTATCTTTATCTGGAATTTTTATATTAATTATTTTATTTATTAATTATTATTTTATGTTAATTATTTTATATTAATTATTTTATTAACATTCAAATATTGCCCCTTCCTGGTCCCTCTTCCACGAGTTCTTCACCCCATTCCCCCTTTCCCTTTCCTTCTGAAAAGGTGCTCCCCTACCCATGCGCCCACTCCTCCCTCACTCTGTAGGCATCCCCATTCCCTGGGAGATCCAGATTCTGTAGTTAAAGCTCATCCTTTCCCACTGAAAGCAGACAAGGCAGTTCTCTGCTACATTTGAACTGGGGTCCTTGGGACACTCCTTTTATGCTGTTTGGTTGGTGGCTTAGCCTCTGAGAGCCTGAGGGACCTGGGTTAGTTGATACTGTTGGTCTTCCTATGTGGTTGCAAACCCCCTCAGCTCCTTCAGTTCTTCCCCTAACTCTTCCATGGGGGGGGGGGGGGCGGGGCTCAGTTCAGTGGTTGGATGTAATTATCTACATATGTCTCAGTCAGCTGCTAGTAAAGCCTCGCAAGTCCGTCATGCTAGGCTTCTGTCTGCCAGTACAATATGGCATCTGTAATAATGTCAGGGTTTGGTGACTGTGAACGGGATGAATTGCAAGTTGAAGAAGTCTCTGGATGGCCTTTCCTTCAGTCTCTTTCATTTTTGTCCCTGCATTTTCTTTAAACAGGAAGAATACTGGGTCAAGAATTTATAAGATGGTAGGGTGGCCTCATGCTTCAAAAGGGGACTGTGTCTATCTATTGAGGTGGTACTTTAGTTTATGTCTCCCTACTATTGGGCATTTCAGCTAAGGTCATCCCCATTGGGTCCTAGGAGTCTTTCACATCCAAGATGTCTGGGAGTTCCTAGAGGTTCCTGCTCTATCACCCCTCCCCTGCCTCCAATACCAAACTGCTGCATATTTCTATTCATTTTACTGGCCCTCTGGGGTTCTCTCCTGTCTCCACACATACCTGATCCTCTCCTACATTTTCTCTCCTGCTCTTCTTAACGCCCAGGTCTCTCCCTCCCTGTGCCACTCACAATGGTTTTGTTCCCCATTCTAAGTGAGATTGAAGAGTCCACACTTGGGCCTCCCGTCTTGTTAAGCTTCATGTGGTCTTTGAGTTGAATCATGGGTATTCTGAACTTTTTTGGGTAACATCAAACAGTGAGTACATACCTTATATGTACTTTTGGCTCTGGGTTACCTCATACTGGATGGTATTTTCTAGTTTATAAATTATTCCATTTATTTGCCTGAAAAATTCATGATTTCCTCATAGTATACTCTTGTGTAAATGAATGATATTCCCTATATCCATTCCTCTGTTGAGGGACATCTGGGTTGTTTCCAGCTTCTGCCTATTACAGATAAGGCTGCTATGAACATAGTGAAGAATGTGTCCTTGTGGGAAGAAGGTGTGCCATCTTTTGTATATATGCCAAGGAGTGGTATAACTGTGTCTTCAGTTAGATCTATTTGCAATTTTCTGAGGAACTGCCAGAATACAGATACAACTATCAGATGTAGGGTTAGTGAAGATCTTTCCCCAATCTATAGGTTGCCATTTTGTCATGTTGACTGTGTCCTTTGCCTTACAGAAGCTTTTAAGTTTCCTGAGGTCCCATTTGTCAGTGGTTGATCTTATAGCCTGAGCCACTGGTGTTGTGTTCAGGAAATTTTTCCCTGTGCCAGTGCTCTTGAGAATCTTTTCCATTTTCTCTGTTATTAGATTCAGTGTATCTGGTTTATGTGGAGGACCTTCATCTACTTAAACTTGAGCTTTGTACAAGGCGATGAATATGGATCAATTTGCATTCTTCTACATGTGAACAGCATCATTTGTTGAAGATGCTTTCTCTTTCACAGTGTATGGTTTTGGCTTCTTTGTCAAAGAGCAAGTGTCTATATATTTATGAGTTTATTTCTGGGTCTTCAATTCTATTCTGTTCTACACCTGTCTGTCTCTGCATCAAACCTTTGTGCTTTTTATCACTATTTCTTTGTGGTACAGGTTGAGGTCAGGGATGGTGATTGCCCACAAAGTTCTTTTATTGTTGAGAATTATTTTGGCTATCCTGTGTTTTCTTTCCTTTTTTTTTTCCATCTGAAGTTCCATATCTGTGAAGAATTGTGTTGGAATTTTGATGGGGATTTATTGAATTTGTAGATTGCATTTGGTAAGACAGCCATTTTCACTATGTTCTATCTTCTGAGGTTTTCTTTGATTTCTTTCTTCAGGGACTTGAAATTCTTGTCATGTGAATCTTTGATTTGCTTAGACAAATGTTACACCAAGATATTTTATATTATTGAAAAGTGTGTCATTTCCCTAATTTCTTTCTTGTCTTATTTCTATAAAAGGAGGCTACTGATTTTTTTTTAATTAATTTTATATTCATCTACCTTGTTAGAGTGTTTATCAGGTCTAGGAGTTCTCTGATAGAATTTTGGGTCACTTATATATACTATCATATCATCTGCAAATAGTGATACTTTGACTTTTTTCTTTCCAATTTGTATCATTTTGACCTCTTTTTCTTTTCTAATTGGTCTAGCTAGAATTTGGATACTATATTAAATAAATAGGAAGAGAGCAGGCAGCCTTATCTTGTCCCTGATTTTAGTGCGATTGCTTCAAGTTTCTCTCCATTTAATTTGATGTTGGCTGTTGCTTTGTTGTGTATTGTTTTTATTATGTCTAAGTATGTACCTTGAATTCCTGATCTCTCTAAGACTCTTAGCATGAAGGAGTGCTGAAGTTGAGAATTGCTTTTTCCATAGAGTTTTTCAAAATCTAATGAGATGATCTTCAATTTTTTTCTAGGTGTTTGCTTATATACTAGATTATATTGATGGATTTCCATATAATGAACCTTCCCTGCATCCTGGGCATGAAGTTTACTTGACCCTGGTGAATGATTGTGTTGTTGTGTTCTTTCTTTTTTCTATGCATTTGGTGTTTTGATTGTTAGGTGATGGGAGGATTTCTTTTCTGGTTCAATCTTCATTTTGTTCTGTTGGCTTCTTGTACATTTGTGCCTATCACTTTCTTTATGTTAAGTAAGGTTTTCTTCTATGATTTTGTTAAATACTGGTATGTCTGAGGGTGCCAAATAACATTGGCTTCTGTTGCTTATGTGCTTGTGCTTACTTCTCAACAGCTGCTTATTTCTGTTATTACCCGGCTTGGGTGTCTCCACCTGGAGCCTGTCCTTCCTTGGAGGCAGGTAGACCTCTGTGACATGGTTTAGACCAGGCCCCCTAGCAGACAGGTAGTGCTGATGCTGGTTAGGGGAGAGATCCTATGTCCCTCATTGGAGTAGGCCTCTTGTGTCCCTTGTTGGAGCAGACCTCCTGAAAGACAGGCAGGGTGAGTCATTGGTTACAGCAGATTTCCTAGGAAACAGGCTGGCTCTGGGCTGTGGAAGAAGGGTAGGTATTTCCCATCTGACTCAGGGACAGTTGTACTTTCCAGTCTATAAGATGGGGCCTTGGCTGATCTGCCCCAGGCCACGCAGAGGTGCAGATCAAAAGAAAGATGAGACTCAGGCATAGCAGATAGGTTGTGTGTCTGCTAGGCTCAATAGGAGTCCAAATTTGGGCAGGTATTAGGGGTGTGTGTGTGTGTATGTGTGTGTGTGTGTGTGTGTGTGTGTGTGTGTGTGTGTGTGATGTGTCCCTAGTTATGGCAGACCTGCTGGGAGACAGACTGTGGAGTATGGGAGAGGGACAGAGGAACCCAATCTGCCTAAAAGGAACACTATGATGGTAGGATTCCTATGTATATATGGCACTCATTAACCAATTAAAATGTTTCTAGGAATGAAATAGGAAAGGAGTCTTCTGAATTTTCTGGTTCATCTGTATAAGCAAAGATATTCTGAAACAAAAGATAAAAAGTTATTTTTAATTGTGGCAAAGAGAATCTAATGTCATGAGAGAATTTCTAGACTTGAGCCAGTTTGCAGACTTAGAACCTCCTGAATGAAGAGATGATAGGGTTCCCCCGAGGAAGGAATTTGGTAAAATAACTAAGAGTTTTACCATTAGACTTTCTATAGTTTTTCTCTGAAGAACCTTATGGCCCTTTATAAGGGTAACTGCCCACTGAGCGAAAGAAAACAATCAGACTTTTCAGGAGCAATTGGATATTGGTTCTGAATTGACATTGGTTCCATGAGATCACAAAAAACATTCTGACCCTCCTGTTGAAGAAGAGGCTTTTGAAGATCAGGTGATTAGTGGAGTTTTGCATGAAGTCATACTTACAACTGGTAAAAATAGGTCTCCAAATTCATCCTCTGGCTGTTTTGTCAGTTCCAGAATGTAGAATTGGGATAAATATACTTAGAGATTCCAAATTTCCACATTGGTTCCCTGACATATGTAATGAGGACTATGATGAATAAAAGGCTAGATGGAAGCCACGTTCCCTCTGCCAGGGGTCAATCAGTAACAGTATCACATCACTAAATAAATTGCAAGTTAGTGTTCCTGGATTGGGAATTTGAAAGATGTGGAGTGGGGGTCCCTACCATGTCACCCTTTAACTTTGCTATCTGGCCAGTGTGGAAGACTAACAGATCATGGGGAATAACAACTGAGTATTGTAACCTCATTCAAGTAGTGACTCCAATAGCTGTAGTGTCCTTACTTGAACAGGTGCATGATAGAGTCAAATGTATTTTTCTTGGTACCTGGCTCTAAAAACCTCTAGAAAGAATTTGCTTTCATTTGGCTGGGCCAGCAGTATGTCTTTCAACCATGATATCAGGAGCTAGGATTGTGTGTCAGGTTGACCAGAGGTGGAGTAGTGATGACTTTCATGGTTGGCAACTTGATTACCTCTGGAATCAACTATAAACCAAGGGCCTGGCTATACCTATGTCACTTTTTTTCTTAAATAAATAACTTCAAGCTATTATGTCCAACTTTAATCCAGAGATTCTGAGGTAAGAAGATCTACATTTCAACAGGGCCACACCATCTTTAGCAGCCTATTTAAAGACATGGAAGAAAGTCTGATTGCCCTCACCCTTGTTGGCAAGTTCATTTCGTCACCAGAGTTAGAGCCTATGCTTTTCAAATTCGGGGATATAATGAAGACCAGATGAGAAATCCAGTTCTTGGGTTTAATAACAACCACTGACTTCTTGAACTTTCTTTTGGTAGACACACATCGTTAAGGACTAGGTATACTGCAACCTGTAAGACATTTTTAATATATCTTCTATATTAATATATTCCTTTTATAAGTTTTCTTCTTCTGGAGAATTCTGGCTAACACAAATAGACTATTATCAATGTATGTTTTCTAAAGTCTGCAGTGAATACTGGAGATCTGAACGAAATGTCTCAGGTTAGACTTGTGAGAGTCTTGAATATCTGCCATTCACAGTGAGTTCTAGATCATTTTCCCTTCAAACCTCACACGATGATTTTCCAACTCATCCTTGATGATTTTACTCCCTAGTGCATCCTAACTCAGTGAGTCTCAAGATATGTTCACACAAATTTCAGAAGCTCTTATAAACCTATTGCCCACTCCTTGTTCTAGTTATTTGCATCAAAATTTCAAATTTTCAAATACCAATCATGTTCTTTCATTTATTTTTTCATGTTAATTTTATTTTTTTTCTCCCTCAGAGGAGTATTTTACTATCTATGAATGACAAGTAAGTAAAAACAGTTATGGAAAAATTTATATATATATATATATATATATATATATATATATATATATATATATATATTATACTGTCAGAAATATGCTTCAACTTATCAATAAACTGTTACAACAGAGATGTGTAATTTAGTTAGGGATTACTTTTACATGAGCTTAAATGTATTACTTATTGGCCAACTGACATGGCAGATTCCTTATTTCTGTTACTTCCATTGTCTATTGTCAAGATTTTCAGGTTTGCTCATAATTACCCTAAAACAGCCTCTCTTTGTTCCATCAGTATGTCACCTTCTTTCACAAACTACCTACATATGAGCCGGAGCTAACAATTTGTTTACAATGAGTTCCTAATTGATGAAATACTGAAAAATTGCAGTCCATTTATTAGGTCTGAGATTTTCAGAATACATATATAAGTTCTTCAATATGCTTATGATTTCTGCTCTGTTTTCTTTATTTTCTTCCATTTTTTTTCTGGATATCTGATTTGGGATTGTAAATATATTATTCCATTTTAACATTTTTTTCAGTGTTTGGAACAAGAGTTGTATTCTAATATCGCTTATATCAATAACAACACCATTCCATATCTGTGAAATATTGAAGTAAATCTATTGTGTTCAGGAGCATGGCATTGTTATTCTTCAGGAGTAGAACTCTGGAGAACAGTAAGATGTTGCCATCTGGAGCAGTAACTGGCACAGGAAGACAGCAGATGTCCTGACCAGCTTCTCCTAGTCAAAATGAATATAACAAGTAGCTCAATTTTTCACTAGGGGACAGTTTGTTTTGGGGGGAACTTTCGCTTTCTCTCAATCATTGATCCCTCATTTGTATTTCTCAAACTGCCCTAAGCACAGGATTGAGTTCCCTGGATGATCTTCTTCTTATCATTAAAAAAAAAAAAAAAAAAAAAAACCACTCAGTTATTGAAGACAGATTGTTGTTAAGATTATCTCCCTCCTGTCATAAGCTCTTTAATTGCTGAAAATGACTCATGTGGGAAGTAGATTTCAAGTAAGGTGATCATTGAAATATCTAACTAGATAACAACCTTGCATTTCTTCTATTATCTGCATACATTGGGCTTCTTTTTGATGTAATTCATGGTGCTTTTGATATAATACATACTGTTCTGGAATTTACAATACAGTTATAAATGCCTGCAATTTTTCTGATAATTAGCAAAGTCTCATAGGCAAATATTATGTGGCTGTTCAATGTTTTTTTTTTAATATCACCTTTTAACAATTTCACATGTTGATTTTGCTTTTTGTAAAATTATGTATTTTCATACTACAATCTTATTAAGTCTGAAATTTCATGTGAAATGATCTATTTATTCCTTAGCATACATCAGCACATACTATTAAATAAATATCTAACAAGCATTTAACATTTGACATGACATAAACGGTAAATATATATGATTTCTATTACGTTCAGTGAAGTTATTATCATGACCAAAAATGAGACCAGTTTTATTTACATTGCCCACAGAACAAATAGATACTCTTCAATTACTTTTGTCGGATGATTTTAGGTTGTGGGATCTTGATACTTAAAAGTAACTGGAATAATTGTTTGAGGTTAGTTTTGAATGACACAAAGTTTATGATCATCTACTTCTTTTTTATAAGTTCATGCAGGATTGTTGTGTTACTACTCATAAAATAATTTTATGAAAACATATTTTAAAACATGTAATAGATTTACTTATTTTTTCTAATATAAAGTATTAGTTGCAAGTTTAAAGACCATGGTGTCTTATTTCTGCAGGTTGTATGAAATGTTCTTCATCAAGTTCTATTGCTATAAAGGGATGCCATAATCACAGGAACTTCAATAAAATAAAGCATCTAATTGAGGCTTCTTTACAGTTTCAGAGTTTTAGTCCATTATTAATACGAGTGTGAAAAGGCAGAAGAAGGCGAGATTTTTATATCCTGACCTTCAGGAACTGGTAGAAGAGACTCAAGATCTTGCTTGGGTGTTTGAAAAGCTCACAAACAGTGTTCTAATTTCTCCAACAAAGTCACACAGTCTAATCCTTTTAAATAGCGTCATTCCCTATTGATAAACTTGTAAACCTCTGAGACATTGGCAACATTTTTATTCAAAACCCTAGAAAGATATACATTTAAATCCATAAGTTAGAAAAGTACTAAAAACTGCTTATTACTTTTCAATAAAATACTAAGCATAAAATATAATTATATGGTGAATTTAATATTATACAGAAGTATAGCTATACAGACCAAAATATGAATAGCATGTTCTTACTCACTGGCAGTAATTTAGTTCACTCAGTACATTTTATACATAAGTACAATTTTACCTTTATGGAATATTTTATATAAATTAATTATGTCTGAATAGACGTTCATACTGTTTTTAATACAAGTGCATAATTTAATCATAATGAATCATGTTCTAATTTTTAATTAATATCTGAGTTAGTTTACATACCTTCCTCCCAAAAATTCCTTGTACTACATATGCTCTCTTTAATGTTGTTATTGTAGATATTTCAACAAAGAGCAAAGTGTTATTATTAACACTTGAAAGAAGTTATTGAAATTTTCTTTCCCTGGAACAGGAAAAAAATAAAATTTTCTTATTAGAGTTTAATTTAGCAATTAAATGCTTTAAAAAATAATGACAGATCTAGGCAATATTTGCATTAAAAGGCTGAGATTATTAAATTACTATCTATTTTTAAAATTATTTGGCATAGTGAAGTACATGATAAAGAGTTGAGATAACTACAAGCTCATAGAGTAAAGAAATCATAGTATAGGATAAATTCTGAATATCTATTTAAATATCATGGGACATTTTGTCTTGTATAATTTGGAAAATTTTAAGAATACAGTTGAAAATTTGGGGGTACCCCAGCTTCTATAATTAAAAATTGGAAAAATATTGTGTAGATTATCTATAATTTTGTCTTTTTATAGAAACCATGCAATTATCAAATTCATAATCAGAAAAATTTAGGTGCTCAGTAACTCCTGAAAAGTCCCTACTGTGCATAACAGAGTTTTGCCTGTGGTCATTCTTTTCAGTTTCCACAAAAATGTTATCCATTTCATTCAGTGGATTGTGATTTCTGTATAAACAAAAACAGACAAAAAATTTCCAGTAGATTGTTATTCACATTATGCTAGAATTTTCATGAGAATTTCAATACACATGCCCATAAACTTTCCAATGCAGTTAGTTAAAAGCTTTTGGAAAAATATATTTAGAGACTGTATGTTAAGGTGATGTAACTGTAATGACCATGTTATCTGTTTGATTTCAAGTGTTGGCAGATAATCATGATTATGTTTAGAATAAATGGGATCTTTGTTTATTGTAAATAATAACAGTATTTATTAGAGTATAGAACATGATAATCACAGGTCAATACCTCAGATCCCTTAAGTTCAATAAATTGTTATCATTAGCTATTAAGATAGAAGAAGACATGTTATATTTACAGCATGGTAGCTAGAAACCTACATAGAACATTACTTTGCTGCATTTTAAAAGGCATAATATCTTTCTTTAGCAAAGTATCAATATTCTTTGTTAACTAGCTGTTATATAAACATTGCTATGTGTAAGTCTTTATTTTTCTCAAAGATTATGGACTAGTTAACTCACAAGTCATTTCCAGATTGCAAGAGCCATGCGATTTAAAAAAAAAATGCAAGAAAACCTTGATTGGTTAATAATTGTGCCATTAATATTATAACTGAAGTACAATGTATTTAATAAATTAAAAAAGCAAGACAAATCTTCTTCAAGGATGCATTAAGTCAATGTTTATATCTCTATCTCTATCTATCTCTATATCTCTATAGCTATATATAGCTTGTGGCCTAAATCAAATTATAGATAACATGATGGTAGAATGTTATTCTTTAATCATTAATATTAAGGTAGCCCATTTAGATTATAAGTAGGCTGATGTAATTAAAAAAAAATAAGCAAACAGCAGAAAGAAAATTTCAAACGATTAAAACAGAGAGCCCTGGGGGTGGGAGTAATAATGGGGCAATAGCCAGGGAGTCATTTGTGACTCAGGGAAAAGCAGTAGGATCGCAAAGCCAAATTTAGAGGCAGGGATGACTCCCACTGCTAGTGTTCAGTCAGATGCCAGGCAAAATTAGCCTTTCTCTGGAAATAAAATAATATAAAATGCTGTGCTGAAGAATGAATATTTAGAAACAGGAGATCTTAATTTTTCAATTTGTTTTTTCTTCTATCCTTTAAGCATCTTACTCCCAACTATTTTTGTTTGTTTCAGTGTGTAAATCTTCCCAAGTGCCCCGTAGTTTTTACAGAAGCTTTTATTGTCTATTAAAAGTCCAGGTATATTTCCAAAATATCTAAAACCAAATTTTAAGTAACTTTTTCAGAAGTATTTCTGTTTGCACTCTGGTTCAGTATTCAATCACGTCTGTCAAAATGAAATGTCCCCGGCTAATTTTCTACAAATGATCCTATTTGCTATTATTTTATGATTCTATGCTAGAAAAGGTTATTTTCGGAAAGTGGACAATTATTCCGACAGTCATTTTAGACAGTGGGAAAATCATGCAGCGCGGGGTCCAGTGAAAGTGAGAACATTGATGTGCTTTTACATCCAGCAGCCAGATAGCACTCTCCACAACCACAAAAGGAGGACAGTGGAACAAAATTTACTGGTTGGTTAGACATTGACTTCATTTATATCCTGTAGCCAGAATGAGTGGTAGCCTAAGTAACAGCCTCAAAGACAGTGTAGATCGTGCCCAGGGCCCACTGCACACTCTGTAGCTGGTATAAGTTGATAGTGGTATAAGTTGATAGTGGTATAAGTTGATAGTGGTATAAGTTGATAGTTCTGGGGTAGAGAGAATCCTCTTTTGCGATATGGCAGGTGCCAGGATCCTCCAGCCTTGTGGATGGCCCCACAGCCATGCAGATAATTAAAAAAAAGGTTTGAAGGGGAAAAATGAATATTAAGATAATTTAAACTTTTCATCCATGGATAACTTTCAAAATAGTTTTGCCTATTACCCAGAACAAACAATAAAATTTTTGGAAACATTATAATGATGTATTGGATCTTTAGTCTACATGAGCTGGAAAGAATCTGAATTTACCTCTGAGGCATGAGTCATTGGAATTGTACAGACAGATCATTCTGTGTTATGAGCATCACATTATTCTTACCAGATGATTGCTCATGATGAATACAAGCTCTGCATCTGTGCAGTGTCATAGACAGGGTGCAAAAACATGATGCAATCTGTTACACAGTTGATGGCACTCAACTTGATTACTTGATAAACATGAATGATATCTCTTAGGCTTCCCCCATATAAAGTTACCATTTGTCTCCATTTCTAATTACTTACTTTGTAGAAAGCAATTGGTTTTATTAATATCCTGTTCTTTCCATTTCAATGAGTTCATTAGTCATTTCAATTGATTCATGGTTTCTTATTTATAAATCAAGTCATCTTTATTTTAATGTTTAAAATATAGAGTAGTATCTTTTCAGTTTTCTATATTTACTAATTATTTTAATCATTTTGGGTTTATATGAACATATTAGACAACCATATACATATTATATGATTATAGATTCTATAATTAGTTTATCCCAAGGAGTCATAGCTCTCTTTTACATGATCCTTACTGTTTATAAAGATTTTAAGGTCATTGTTCTTTGACTTTCTTTCAGGTTATTGGATATCTTAATACAAATAGAAACATACTCACATGCTTATATGTTCCTCAATAAAAATTTGTATTTATATTTGCATATTGATAAAATTAAACTAACAGTAGTATTACAGACTCTAATCCAATATATTCCAAATTACTTATTGTTTTCCCTCCTTTTTAACAAAATTATGTAAGATACTATTATTTTTTATCTTGTGTGTAATTATATGTGTATGTGCTCTGTGTGAGTAATGACATTAGTGTGGATATCTCTGGATGTCAGAAGACAGCACCATGTAACATGGATCTGTAATTTCCATTTGTAAGCCACCTTACAAATGGAGGGTGTAGATAAATACATCTAGGATGGAATATGAAGATAAAGGAGGAAATACTGGGAAAAGAACTAAAATTAAGGGTTATTTGAGGGATTATATGAAAGCCTAACACACTAGAAGCTCTAAATTATATATACACATGACAACAGTTTAAACGAATCACCAATTAATGTGGACGACAGAGTCCAACTATTTTTTATCACCAGTATCTTCCAGTACTGGGACTGGGTAGAATCCAATTTTGTTGTTGGACAAAGGGGTTCTATGAGGATCTTCAAACAGTGCAGTCTGTGCTACCATCCCAAAGAACCATTTGAGTGCAACATGACATTGTAGACATGAGTCTATATACTCTTACTGGATAATTTTTGGCTATTACCCTAATAGGTGTCTGTGTGTATTCTAGTATATCTAGTGGTTGGTGAAAAATATAGCCTTTACTTCCTATATACTCAGGTGAAATTTCTGACACCTATGAATGCTACCTCTCCCCCAAGAATCATGCAATGGATTCATAACCAAAGAAGCATCCTTACAAATATTCTTTCCCAAGTCCTAAGCCCTGTAAGTTTCATGAAGTTCCCATAGGCTTATGTACCTCTATTCTTTCTGCCAGTCAAAATTTTAGTTTGATGGAAATTCTATACATCTATTTCCTACTTTTTAAAAGTACATTTTGACTTGGCAAATATTATTTTCCTGCATAAAATGTAGTCTTACTGTATGTGATCTGTTTAATTAATGGATAAGTAAACGCTTGAAATATATAGCCATTCTGAGATAGAATTAGTTTTATCAGCAATCAATCTAAAGTTGATTGACAATTGCATATAAAGAAAAACACTAAGTTAATCTAAGTAACAGTGACTTTCTGTAGAAACAAAGAAAGAAAATAAAATTTATTGTTTTGCATGTTCAAATTTTATTTTATTAAACTGTTCTTCATTTATGTAAATATATAGTCATTTTACATAGTGCTGGGATACACATTTTTATACAAATGTTTAAAATATTTTGATTAAGAGTTACAAGGATGGATTTCCAAAAGATGTCTGATTATAATAGTCCTACTGTAGCAGTGGACATACAATTTAATCTAAATGCTAAGGGTATTTTAATTTGTATTACCCTCCATATTTTATAAACAAAATACTTGCCAGTATTAGTTTATAATAATAATCAGATGAGCAAAATAAAAATATTTAATTTATAAAATGGAGGTATAACCCTAAAATGTAGTCTGAGGATTAATTATTGTGACTACATAGTTAAATTTTTGTAGAGTATTAGACTTTGACTTTTCCCAACCACACGACACACAAAAATGTACACACTTACACACATACAAGGACACAAACACACTTATACTCATGAAACACACACAATATAGATAAATACATCTCGATGAAGGATTTAGTAAGAGATTTAAAATTGCAGATATTTCAATATTGAAAATATCACTCTTTTCTATTATATTAATTTATTGTGATGTCTGTCTTACTTGTATAAGTATATTATTAAAATGATTAACATACTAGCTCATATATAAGTTTTTTAATATTTTGTTATTTGTACAAATGTTGTACAGAATTGGAAGCTATTGATCTATCAGGAAGATGAAAATTTGCTGTTAGTTACATTTTTGCTCTTGTGACAAGCTAACATGAAGAAATGAAGAATGAAGCAGTAAGCTTCCACTTTCTGTCTGTGCCTAGAGTTGATCCTGTGCCATAGCACTCCATAACAAAATACCACTGGGAGAGAACAGGTCTCCCAGGAGTGCTGACAAGCCTGTGAGCACAGGTAAGACCACCACTTCTGCTCAGAGGGACCCATCCGGAGCCCCCAGGACACAGAACTTAGGAGCAGACTGGGACCGGATCCTTCCTGTTTCCATCTACTCCCAGAGCTGATACTCAGCCTCAGCTTTCCATACCAAAATACCATCAGGAGAGAGCTGGTCTCCCAGGAGTGCTGACACATTTATGAACACGTGTAAGACCACCACTTCTGTTAAAATTGCTGGCCCAAGAGGATCTGCCCAGAGCCATCAGGACACAGAAACCATGGAACAGCTGGGGACAGGATCCTTCCAGTTTCTGTCTTCACCCTAGAGCTGACACTGTCACAGCTCTCCACACCCAAATTCCTTCCTGGAGAAAAATGGTCTCCCAGGAGTACTGACATGCAGGCTTGCAGGGTGGACATGCCACAGTCAGAGAGTAGGACCAGCTAACACCAGTGGTAACCTGGTGGTCAGAGGCAAGGGCAAAAGTATAAGCAACAGAATCCAAAGCTACTTGGTTCTTCAAAATCCAAGTTTTCCCAGTACAGTGACCCCTGTATACCCCAACACACCAGAAAAGCAAGACTCTTATTTAAAACTACATCTTATGATGATAGAGAACTTTAAGAAGGACATAAATAACTCCCTTAAAGAAATACAGGAGAACTCAGGTAAATAGGTAGAAGCCCTTAAAGGGGAAACACAAAAATCCCTTAAAGAATTAAAGAAAACACAACCAAGCAGCTGAAGGAACTGAACAAAACCATCCAAGATCTAAAATGGAAGTAGAAACAATAAAGAAATCACAAATGGAGACATCTCTGGAGATAGGAAACCTAAGAAAGAGATCAGAAGCGATAGATACAAGCATCAACAACAGAATACAAGAAATAGAAGAGCGAGTCACAGTTGCAGAATATACCATAGAAAACATTGACCCGAAAGTCAAAGAAAATGCAAAATGCAAAAATCTCCTAACTCAAAATATCCAGAAAATCCAGGACACAATGAAAAGACCAAACCTAAAGATAATAGATATAGAAGAGAATGAAGATTCCCAAATTAAAGTGCCAGTAAATATCTTCAACAAAATTATAGAAGAAAATTCCCCTAACCTAAGGAAAGAGATTCCCATAAATATAAAAGAAGCCTGCAGCATTCCAAATAGATTAGACCAGAAAAAAAATTCCTCCTCTCACATAAAGTCTAAACACCAAATTCACAAAACAAAGAATATTAAAAGTAGTAAGGGAAAAAGGTCAAGTAACATAAAGGCAGACCTATCAGAATTACACCAGATTTCTCACCAGAGACTATGAAAGCCAGAAGATCTTGGGTAGCTGTCATACATACCCTAAAAGAACAGAAATGCCAGCCTAGGCTACTATCCCTAGCAAAATTCTCAATTAATAAAGATGGAGAAACCAAGGTATTCCATGACAAAAACAAATTTACACAATATCTTTCCACAAATACAGCTCAACAAAGGAAAATAGATGGAAATCTCCAACACAAGGAGGGAAACTACAACCTAAGAAGAGAAAGAAAGTAATCTTTTTTCAACGAATCCGAAAGAAGATAGCCACACAATCATAAAAATAACATCAAAATAACAGGAAGTAACAATCACTATTCCTTAATATCTCTTAACATCAATGGACTAAATTCCTCAATAAAAAGACATAGAATAATGGAATGGCTAAGTAAACAGGAGCCAACATTTTGCTGCATACAGGAATTTCCCCTAATTACAAAGACAGAGACTAACTCTGAGAAAAGAACTAGAAAACAATTTTCCAGGGAAATGGTTCCAAGAAAGAAGCTGGAGTAGCCATTCCAATATCAAATAAAATCAACTGTCAGCCAAAAGTTATCAAAAAGGTTAAGGAAGGACACTTCATACTTATCAAAGGGGAAATCTACCGAGAAGAACTCTGAATTCTGAACATCTATGCTCCAAATGCAAGGGCATCCACATTCATAAAAGAAACTTTACTAAAGTGCAAAGCACACATTGCAACTCACACAAAAATAATGCGAGACTTCAAAACCCCACTCTCAGCAATGGACAGATCCTGGAAATGCAAACTAAACAGAGAAACGTTGAAACTTACAGAATGTTTGGACCCAATGGTTTTAACAGTCATCTACAGAACATTTCACCCTAAAACAAAAGAATATACCTTCTTCTACACACCTCATGTTACAGTCTCCAAAACTGGCCATATAATCAGTCACAAAAAAAGACCTTAACAGATATAAGAAGATTGAAATCATCTCATATATTTTGTCAGATCACCTTGCCTGATCTTCAAGAGCAACAAAAACAACAGAAAGCCCTCCTACACATGGAAGGTGAACAACGCCCTACTCAATGATAACTTGGTGAAGGGAGGAGTAAAGAAAGAAATTAAAGACTTTAAAATTTAATGAAAATGAAGGCACAGCATGCCCAAATCTGTGGGGCACAATGAAAGCAGTGCTAAGAGGAAAACTCATAGATCTGAGTGTCTCCAAAAAGAAATCTGAGAAAGCATACACTAGCAGCTTAACAGCACACCTAAAATTTGTAAGACAAAAAGAAGCAAATACAACCAAGAGGAGTAGACTGCAGGAAATGATCAAACTCAGTTCTGAAATCAACCAAGTAGAAAAAAAAAAAAAGAACTATACAAAGAATCACCAAATACAGGAGCTGGTTCTTTGAGAAAATCAACAAGATAAACCCTTAGCCAGACTAACCAGAGGGCAGAGACAGTATTCAAATTAACAAAGTCAGAAATGAAAAGGGAGACATCATAAACTTAGGAAATCCAAAAAATCATCAGATTCTACTACTCCACAAACTTGGAAAATCTGAATGAAATGGACAATTTTCTAGACAGGTACCCAACAACAACAACAACAACAACAACAACAACAACAACAACAACAAGCTTAGGATCAGATGGGTTTAGTTCAGAATTCTACCAGATCTTCAAAGGAGACTTAGTACCAATACTCTCCAAACTATTCCACAAAATAGAAACAGAAGTAACACTACCCAATTCATCCTATGAAGAAACAGTTACACTGTGTGTTCTTCCTTGGAGATAGAACAGTTTCTGTCTAATCAGGAACATATCACAATTTCCTATCCTAGAAAACTTTATATTTTCTTCTACTTCCATCTTGCTTAATATTCCAAATAGATTTTAAATAGTGGTTGAGGGCATATTACTTTTTGCTTCAGAAGATATCATGTATATTTAAGAGTCATTTAACTATTATAAATTATTTTGATAACTTACAAATGTCAATACTGCGTTGTATATTTTAAAATAAATTGTATAAGTTTAGTAAACAACAACAAAAGAATGAAAAGGTAAGTCATCTTTCTTACCTCTGCTACCCCCATATGAGTTGGGTATATCCCATCTCTGATTTACTCTGTCAAACCTTTCTCCATTTATCACTTTGCCCCTCAATTAGACATCATTTTAGAGATTAAAGGTGTGATTATATTCCAGCCATAGGAATTAAAGTTGAATCTATTCTAGCCAGAGGGAATAAATGTGTATATTTGAGGCAGAGGTATCAAAGGTGTTTCACACAGATCTAGAAGGTATTTGAAAGTGATTCCTTGCCAAATCATCCATAATGCTAGATTAAGATTTCTTTGTAGTTTGCTTTAGAGTTATTGTGGAGTAAGAGGCCATCTTGTTAGGGAGATATGGAACCAAGCAGGCATGGCGGCTGAAACAGGAAATTGAGAGTTCATATCCTTAGCTGCAAACACAGAGTCAAGAAATCAAACTGAATATGATGTCAGAACATGAGCACCCAAAGTCTATCACCTTGGGAACACTTAATTTGGCAAGGCTTTAATGCCTAAACTTTCAAAACTATGCCAAAAACTGAACCCATGAAGGACATTCTAATTCTAACCACCTCAGTTATCAAAAGAAACAAATAGAGAATTGCTTGAGCCAAGAACGAAGATATTCTAAAATATATTGTCCATATAAAAATATCTGAGAGATTATTTAATATTTCCATGCATTAAAAATGATTTATTCTCAAGCTATGTTATATTTATTTTGATATTACATAGAACCATGGCTAAATCTGAAATATTAAAAGACAGCTCTTTTAAAGATTTTTCCATTCTTTATTTTTACGATTTTCATGTCAAAATCAATGAAACACTCTTCCAAATCCCAATATCTAAATGTGTATATTGTTTCAAAACTCTAAAAAAAAATAAAAAATCGATTAATGAACTTCCTAACAGTTAAATTCTGTAGAATATAAAATTCTTTCTTTTTAACTTGTAAAGAACACTATAAGGAATCTCTTCATGCTTGCAAGGACATTTTGTTTCAGTTTACAGCAGGAAAGACAAAATGTATAAGGAGATAAAAGACCTTAGAAGGCAATAAGGAAAGTATTACCATGAAGCTGAACAATATTAGTAGAATTACAAAAAGTTGAACATATTTAGAAAATATAGTAAAGAGAACTATATATAATTAAAAATTAGATTCACTAGTACTTAATAATTTATAAATTTTAATTTTTGAAATTTTACTCAATATGAAAAACAGTTTTAAAACCTCTAAGCTCTTGATTATTTAATAGCTATGCTGAGGAGAAGTGGAGATTGAAACTGAAATCTTATTGCTTATCGACATCATCAGTTACTATGTATGTCACTTTGCACTGTGTCTATAGTGAGACAGAATCTACTACGTTACACTATATGCCTGCTAATTCTTAGTGTATTATATCAATAAGTACAATGTAGGTTAATAACCTTGGCATAAATATAAGCTTCAGTGAAGTATATACCTTGATTGCATGTCCCTGTGTAGATGACACTAATGGAAGATTTAAAGAGACATATGGAGAATGAGACTCATGGCACTGAGCCCATATGCCTCAGCAGATGTTAGCTCACCTTCAAGATGAGGATTATACAAATAAATTAAGCCTGAATAATACATGTGGGAACATATTTAAAGGGGAGAAATTGCACAGCTGAACCTTGTATAAATAGATAAGAATAGATTTATGGTATAAATAATGACTGTTTCAATAAAACTCTAAATTTTAATGTGTTTGTTTATGGTATAGTAAAAAGTTTGTATTTATAAAATAAAATTTAGAATTAATAAAATATGTATGAGTTGAAAATGTATTTCAGTATTTGAACTTGTGCTAAATAGTCTACCAAGGGTCATAATCATTTAAAAATCAACATGATAGTACTTTACATAGTTATCAGACCCCCGTAAGACCTTGTAAAGGTAGTTTTATTTTAACTGCCCCCTTATGAACATATATTTCATATATAGTATATCTCTTGGCCATGAAATAGAATATTACATTATTTTAATTAGGAATTGAATGGTGTCACCACCCCAAAATAAATACAACAACAGAAAACAATCATATATTCTTTGGTCATATATTTTCATATCACCAGTGTAAGTAGAAAAATTCAGTGGTGGTTATGTTTATAGCATTAGTCATGTGGCTATCTCTATTTCTAGTAGAAGAAGAAGAAGAAGGCTTATAGAACTTTCATCTAGGATTCCAAGTGTCATTTACTTGGGCCTGCCAGATGTACTTATGAAGAAAAATGAATCCTAAGACAAGGTGAGTTTTGTGAGGTTGGAACACATCACTTAGCAAGATGCGATAGGATTTACGTGGAGAAAGTTTAGTGATGCAGCTGAATTGTGCATTTGAAAATTTCAGAGTCATATACAATTCCTTTTGGTCTAGTCTATCCTGTCCTCTTTCCCTCCAATCCCTCTCATAGCCTCATACTTTTTCTTCCAAAAAATTCTCTTCCTTATATGCCTTTTGAGAATTTTATATATAGGTGTTATGATTATGTAATTTGTACCCCTCCCTTTCATATATATGTGTATACATATGCATAATATACATATACATCATATATGTATACATATACATTATACATATGCATGTACATATACGTTTTCTATGTCCCCAGAGTAATTTCATTTATAGCTTCCTCTAAATTGAACCCCTGATTCTATTAGTGCTAATATTGTGAGAATGGTTAACAGTCAGACACTAGAGAACAGGCAATGATGCCAGGGTGCCAGGGTCAGCATCTCTGAGGAAAGCAGGCTCTTCCTTCTCTGTGGGCCATCACCTGCCAATGTTCCTTCATTACTTCAGTTTTCTACCCCATGGTGTAAATTCGTCATAATCCAAGCTGAGATTTTTTTTCCCACTGTCTTTGTTTTGTTCATGATTTCTGGATGCAGTCTTTATCCCTGAGCATTCTAATACACAAAGTGCCCATAGCATCTGGAAAACACTCTTTTCTATTACCGCTGAGCACTGAGTCTCCTGTAAGCAATCATTTATCTATCACTAAGATCAAAATCCCTTTGATTCACAAGGTAGACTTTGAATAAATGATGTCTCTGGTATAAAGATAATATTACAAAGTTGTTTTAGGTAAGCTTTACAGAACATCTTTCCAATTATATGGTTTTATTGTAAAGGATATTTCTGTTAAATAATTCAATGTTATCAATATTTAGATGAATATTTAGAATTTTTCTTCTTTTGTTGTATTTGTTAAATTTTATTTTGTTTCTGAATTTATTTATTTACATGCCCCATTTTACTTTAATATATCTATTCCCTATTAAAAAAATCATTTGAGTATGCACATGGTGAAGAATAACATATTTTATGATTTCTAGCTCTTGACACTTTTATATATCTTGACTATGTTAAGAATGCTTATTTTAATTTGATGACAGAAATCATGTTGGTCCAATTAGTACTTCCCATATTCATGTAGGGTTTAGGGCATTCACTAGAGCATGGACATTCAAATGCACCTCACCTAGGAGTGAGGTCTTTAGAGTCTTGACAAGGCCTATATTAGAAATTTTATAAGGATTTATCTTGTAAGCATTCTGTGCTTGTAACTACAGCTGTTGAGTCATTTTTGCTAGAGCTAAAGTATGTCTAGAGGAAAGCATATATACTCTGCTTGTGTGTGTGTGTGTATGTGTGTGTGTGTGTGTGTGTGTGTGTGTGTGTGTACATACCTGTGAGTGTGTATTTTCAGTTTTGTAAAATGATTCAATTTATTACACATTGTAAAACACACTTATTTAGTATTTTAACACTGATTAATTTCATGTTGTTTTTATGGAGCTATTCTGCTTCACTGAGCTCTATTTAATACCCTTTTTATACTTCAAAAACTGAAAAAGAGAATCTTTAGAAATTAATCAAATTTCCCAAAATTTCCAAATGTTTTAGATAAGGTGGTAAATTTTGTATAATTTTCTAATAATATAACTCTTAATTCTTTAAAGATATGAATATAATCTTTTATTATTTTTATTATGCACATCTAGTAAACAAAATTAAAAATAAAATTGTATACATAGCAGAAATAGTTTTTCACTTTGTTGATAAATCAGTTATTAGAATGTGGTTGTTCACATTCATCTATATGAGGTATGCTTTATTTAACTGATTTTCAAGTGAACTGACTTTACTGAGCTAAATATTAAATATTAATTATTAAAGTCAGTGAACTTATTTATAATCCTCAGTTAGAAATATAGAACTTAAAAAATCATATGGAAACATCAATGATCAAATAGAATATATTAGCAATTTTGACATTTTATTCATGCTAAAATTTTATTATTTATAAGTAGGAAAAACTATATTCGGTTCTTAAATAAGTAAATGGTGTAGTTAGCCATTTCTTGCCATTTCAAGTTTTTTGGTTATAAATTATATACAAAAGAAAGAGAACACAGAACCTGGCCCTTTGCAAGACTTTGGAAATGTAGAGTCTGGAAAATATCAAGTCTACTTCTATTTACGAACAACTTATAATTCTATTTATTTGTAGGTATCTATAAACTTATTTCCAGTGATTTAAAAACATGAGTTATAACTAAAAACATACCAGTATCATTCAGAATAATATATATTCAACAGCTAAATATTTCTACTAGTTTTAATTTACTCATGTGATTGATTATGGAATATGAGGTAATTAACATACATTGAATATAAAAATTGTGTTGGGATAGTACGTAAAGAATAAGAAGAAAAAATATAATAACCTCAATGCTATGAAAAATATCAACTATAATATATTAATGTTTTAATTTTGCTTGGAGTAGTACTTTGAATGGGCAGGCTGATATTTCTTTGCACACATATTTTTGTTTACAAATTAAGAAATCTATTGTATCGTGTCCTCTACAGCCCAAGTAACAAAAATTGATATAAACATATCTTTCAGAATTCATACTAATTTCTAGAAACTATTTGACTTGCATTACCAATTGAATAAATACTGTAGGTGACTGTCTTAAGGTGGGACCAGCCAGGAACACACAGAGCACAGGAACAGTGGAACATCTGTGACAGTGTACTTCCTGCCTCCATCTGCACCCAGGAGTTGGGGCTGTTCCACAGTCCTCTGTGTACTGGTTCTCCCAGGGGAGAGCTGGTCTCTCAGGAGTGCTGACACAGGCTTAAAGGCCCACAGAAGGGACAAGCTCAAGCCAAAGACAGCAAGACTAACACCAGAAATAAACAGATGGTAAAAGGCAAGTAGAAGTACTTTACCAACAGAAACCAAGTCTATATGTTATCATCAGAACTCAGTTCTCCCACAACAGCAAGTCTTGGATACCTCAACACACCTGAAAAGCTAGATTTGGATTTAAAATAGAACCTCATGATGCTAATAGAGGACTTTAAGTAGGTCATAGATAAATACCTTAAAGGAATACAGGCAAACACAGATAAACAGGTAGAAGCCCTTAAAAGAGGAAACACAAAAATCCCTTAAAGGAAAACACAAACAAGCAGGTGAAGGAATTAAAAAAAAAAAAATCCAGGATCTAAAAATGGAAGTAGAAACAATAAAGAAGGCACAAAGGCAGACAATTCTGGAGATAGAAAACCTAGCAAAGAGATGAGGAGTTATAGATGCAAGCATCACCAACAGAATAGAAGAGATAGAAGAAAGAATCTCAGGTGCAGAAAATACCATAGAGAACATTGACACAACAGTCAAAGAAAATGTAAAATGCAAAAAGCTCTTAACTCAAAATATCCAGGAAATCCAGGACACAGTGAGAAGACCAAACTTAAAGATAATAGGTATAGAAAAGAGAGAAGATTCCTAACTTAAAGTGCCAATAAATATCTTAAACAAAATTATAGAAGACTACTCCCCTAATCTAAAGAAAGAGATGCTCATTTACATACAAAAAGCCTAAAGAACTCCACATAGAGTGTACAAGAAAAGAAATTCCTCCCCTGTTACATATTAATCAGTACACCAAATGCCCAAAACAAAGAATAGTAAAAGCAGTAAGGAAAAAGGTCAAGTAACATATAATGTCAGACCTATCAGAATTATATGAGACTTCTCACCAGAGACCATGAAAACCAGAAGATCCTAGGGAGATGACATGCACACCCTAAGAGAACAGAAATGCAAGCCTAGGCTACTATACCCAACAAAACTGCTAATTAACATAGATGGAGAAACCAAGGTATTCCATAACAAAACAAATTTACATAATTAATACCTTTCCACAATCCAGCCCTATGAAGGTTAATAAATGGAAAACTCCAGCACAAGGAGGGAAAATACACCCTAGAAATAGCAAGAAAATAATGTTTTAGCAAACCAAAAAGAAGTTAGCCACATAAACATAATTCCACCTCTAACAACAAAAATAACAGGAAGCAATAATCCTTCTCTTTAATATCTCTTAATATCAACGGACTCAATTCTCAAATAAAAAGGCATAGACTGGATATGTAACCAGGACCCAACATTTTGCTGCATACAGGAATCACACCTCAGTAACAAAGACAGATACTACCTCAGAGTAAATGGCTAGAAAACAAATTTCCAAGCAAATGGTCCCTAGAAAAAAGCTGGAGTAGCCATTTAATATCAAATAAAATTAACTTTCAACCAGAAGTTATCAAAAAAGACAAGGAGGGGCACTTCATACTCATGAAAGATAAAATCTACCAAGATGAACTCTCCATTCTAAATATCTATGCTCCAAACACTTATTCAGGTGCTTCTCAGCCATTTGGTATTCTTCTGAAGTTCTCGATCTTTGTTGGGTCTTTATGTGGTTTAGGTATCAGAGTAATTGTGGATTCATAGAATGTATTGGGTATATTTCCTTCTGTTTCTATTTGTGGAATAGTTTGAGGAGAACTGGAATTAGGTCTTCTTTGAAGTTCTGATAGAATTCTGCCCTAAAACCATCTGGTCCTGGGCTTTTTTTTGGTTGGGAGACTATTAATGACTGCATCTGTTTCTTTAGGGGATATGGAATTGTTTAATTCATTAATCTGATCCTGATTTAACTTTGGTACCTGGTATCTGTCTAGAAATATGTCCATTTTATCCAGGTTTTCCAGTTTTGTTGAGTATAGCCTTTTGTAGAAGGATCTGATGATGTTTTGGATTTCTTCAGGATCTGTTGTTATGTCTCCCTTTTCATTTCTGATTTTGTTAATTAGGATTCTGTCCCTATGCCCTCTAGTTAGTCTGGCTAAGTGTTTATCAATCTTGTTGATTTTCTCAAAGAACCAGCTCCTCATTTGGTTGATTCTTTGAATAGTTCTTTTTCTTTCCACTTGGTTGATTTCAGCACTGAATTTAATTATTTCCTGCCTTCTATTCCTCTTGGGTGAATTTGCTTCCTTTTCTTCTAGAGCTTTTAGGTGTACTGACAAGTTCCTAGTGTATACTCTCTCTAGTGTCTTTTTGGAGGCACTCAGAGCTATGAGTTTTTCTTTTAAGAATACTTTCATTGTGTCCCATAAGTTTGGGTATATTGTGTCTTTATTTTCATTAAACTCTAAAAAAGTCTTTAATTTCTTTCTTTATCATTGAGTAGATTGTTCTTCAGCTTCCAGTTGGCTATTATTTATGTTGTTATTGAAGATCAGCCTTACTCCATGGTGATCTGATAGGATGCATGGGAAAATTGTTTTCCAGCCTTTCACTCTGAGGTAGTGTCTGTCTTTTTCCCTGAGATGGGTTTCCTGTAAGCAGGTATTATGTGAATTTGGTTTTGTTATGAAATACTTTGGTTTCTCCATATATGCTAATTGAGAGTTTTGCTGGTTATAGTAGCCTGGGCTGGCATTTGTGTTCTCTTAGGGTCTGTATCACATCTGTCCAGGATCTTCTGGCTTTCATAGTCTCTGATGAGAAGCCTGGTGTAATTCTAATAGGTCTACCCTTATATGTTACTTAACCTTTTTCCCTTACTGCTTTTAATATTCTGTCTTTATTTACTGCATTTGTTGCATTGATTATTATGTGGCGGGAGGAATTTCTTTTCTGGTCCTGTCTATTTGGAATTTTGTAGGCCTCTTGTATGTTCATGAGCATCTCTTTCTTTAGGTTAAGGAAGTTTTCTTCTATAATCTTTTGAAGCTATTTACTGGACCTTTAATTTGAAAATCTTCATTTTCATGTATACCTTCTATTTATAGGTTTGGTCTTCTCATTGTGTCCTGGATTTCCTGGCTGTTTTGGGTTAGAATCTCTTTGCATTTTGCATTTTCTTTGATTGTTGTGTCCATGTTCTCTATGGAATCTTCTGCATTTGAGATTCTCTTTTCCATCTCTTATATTCTGTTGCTGATGTTCACATCTATGGTTCCTGATTTCTTTCCTAGCGTTTCTATCTCCAGAGTTCTCTCTCTTCGGTTTTTCTTCATTGTTTCCTCTTCCATTTTTAGTTCTTGGATGGTTTTGTTCAATTCCATCACATATGTTTTCCTGTACTTCTTTAAGGGATTTTTGTGTTTCCTCTTTAAGGTCTACCTGTTTAGCAGTGTTTGCCTTTAATCTTTTGAAGGATTTTTGTGTTTCCTCTTTAAGGACTTCTACCTGTTTAGCAGTGTTCTCTTTTATTTCTTTAAGTGAGTTATTAATGACCTTCTTAAAATCCTCTACCAAAATCTTGAAATATGACTTTCGATCTGAGTCTTGCTTTTCGGGTGTGTTGGGTATGCAGAACTCACTGTGGTGGGCATACTGGGTTCTGATGATGCCAAGTTGTCCTGCTTTCTGTTAGTAAGATTCTTTTGTTTGCCTTTCACCATCTGGTAATCTCTGGTGTTAGATGTTCTAGCTGCCTCTGGCTGGAGATTGTTCCTCCTGTGATTCTTTAGCCTCTGTTGGCACTCCTGGGATACCAACTCTCTTCTGAGTCCCAGTGGTCAGAGCACCCTCTGCAGGCAAGCTCTCCTCTTGCAGGGAAGGTGCACAGAAGTCTGCAGCTCAGATCCACCTCCTGATTCCTGGGGTCCGAGCCCTCCCTGGAGGCCGACTCTCCTCTGCCTGGGAAGGTGTCCAAGGGTCTGGGTCTCAGCTCTGCCTCCTGGCTGAGGATGAAGGCCCAAAAGGACTCTGTTCAAGAAGCTCTTTTGCTTCTGCTGACCACATGCTCTCCTGCTCTCCTAAGTGCCAACCGGGCCTAGTCGGCCCCCTTCAATCCGTGGAAATCCTGGGATCCAGCAGATGGGCATAGAGCCATAGAATTGACAGAGACAGACAGATGCAGACAGGAGAGAGTGTGCTGGATCGGAATGTAATTTGTCAAATCGAGCATCTAACTTTTTATACAGAAGAAAGTAGGGAAGTTAGGTGAAACACTGCAAGGTACAATGAGGTTAACACGATTCTTACATAAAACAGAGGAATGCATACATGAAGGACTGGCAGAAGCCAGCTGGAATAAAATTCCATGTTAACAACTGGGATCTAAAGCAACCCTACCTAAGGTCAGTTTAATCTTTGAAGCCAGGGGCAAGGGCTTCATGCCCTTGACATAGTTCCTATTCTAATCTATTGTATAGTCCACCCTCCCCCTAGGCCATTGTAAATACTTGTGTATGGGTGTAACTCAGCTATCTATAGTTCTAAGTATCTACTCTGGTTCCTCCTTAGATCACAAACTTCCTTCTTCCTAGACAATGGTAAATTCCTGCTTAGGGCAGTGACTTAGCTATCCATGCCCAGGGTCTGTTCAAAGACTTCCTAGGACTGGTAAAGAATCTAACTTAGCTATATGTCAAAAATTCGATCCTCAGAAGCACTTATAATAAAGCAATACTAAGGGAAAGCACACAGATTTGTTTACCAACTAAAGCAAGGACATTTGAGAATTCATTATACAGGATGCCATGTTTCTCGGAGGCTAAGTTTCTGTGAACTTTTTGACTCGAGATAGCATTTCGCCTCGAAATAGCACCTAGGTTTTAGGGGCCTGTCGTGCTGTCACTATGGAGTGGATGTAGCACCCAATATTCTGGGTGTTCTAGGGTCTGCCTTTGTCCTCTGACCCTCTTGCTGCTAGCACAAGGCCCTCTCGGTTTTTTTTTTTTTTTTTTTGAACTGATGTTTCATTCCACTCACCAGTGATCTCAGGGTCCCTGGTGTGCTAGGGTGCCTGCAGTATGGAGAGACCTCTAGGGACATTGGGGCCCTCTGCCTAGAATGCAATGAAGGAAGATGGTGTGGGGGTGGTGCCAACCAGAATGAACCCTAGCCTCTGGTCAGCAGCTGTTGAAAGACCCTGAGAGGAGCCCCTCGCTCAGGCCTCAGGACAATAGTGGACACCCAAGAACTCATGATAGACCAAGCTTGATGCAAACCACATGAGGCTTTATTCAGGGAAAGCCAGAGCTCTGGGGACAACTCATATCCCACGCAGGGGTAGAGGAGTCGACCTCGAGGGGAAAGAGGTTCCATTTTTTATAGGCCCTCACGGGGGAAAGGAGAAGGGGGAGAGTAGGGGATTTCCAGATCTAAACAATGTCTATTCTCAAGAAATGGGTATGGGAGGGGTACAAGGAAAGAGTCTGGTGCAGGTGTAGCAACTCAGGATTGGCCGGGCTGTGGTTGCTGGGGAGATTTTCTGACTCTTTCTCAGTAACCAATATCACAATCACCTGGCAATGGGCTTCATCAGTGGGCACACACATGGGTTCAAGGAACGGTCAAAACATTGGCAGACACACGGGTTCAAGGAGTGGCCAGAGCATTGTGAACTTCTATTTTTCTAAATCAGTGAAGCTAGTTCTTCTAACAGTGACATCTATCTTGCCAATTTCAGGCCTTCTGTGACCTTTTACATTCTGTCAGGATCTTTCACTGTCCTTTCAAATACTTGTTCCTGTGTAACAACCTGACAGAATGAAAAATTCATGAAAGCCTCTAGACTGGCATCCAACAGAGACCTCACCATTGATAAAAAGTAAAAGTTTAGCTTGCTCCATTGATTTAGAAAATGTTTGTGCACAATGTTCTGACCATTCTTTGATTCTTGTGATTTGCATCAAAGTTGGTCTCTCATGAGTTTTTGGAGGTCCACAGCTATCCTGAGACTTGAGTCAGGGTCTCCCATCGGGGTTCTTTCACCTGCTAGCAGAAGATCCTCTGGGCTTTTTGGACCTGATGATGTGTTTCACTCAATAGTGATCTCAACGACCCAGGTGTTCTAGAGTGCCTGAAACACGGTGACGCCTCTGGAGACCTTAGGACACTCCTTTGAGATCATGCCAAAGATATTCCATTCTTATGCCCTTGTGAAAACCTCAAATCCAGGTGGATCAATACACTCCACATAAAACCAAATACACTGAAACTGATAAAAAAGAAAGTGGGGAAGGGCCTCAAGGACATGGGCACAGGGGAACATTTCCTGAACCAAACACCAGTAGCTTATTCTCTAAGATCAGGAATTGACAAATGGGACCTCATAAAATTGCAAAGCTTCTGTAAGGGAAAGGACACTGTCAATAGGACAAAATGGCAAACAACAAATTGGGAAAAGTTCTTTACCAACCATAAATCCACCAGACAGCTAATGTCCAATATATACAAAGAACTCAAGAAGTTAGAATCCAGACAACCAAATAACCCTATTAAAAATGGAGTAAAGAGCTAAACAAATAATTCTCAACTGAAGAATACAGAATGGCCGAGAAACACCTAAAGAAATGTTCAACATCCTTAGTCATCAGGGAAATACAAATCAAATCAACACTGAAAATCCACTTCACACCAGTCAGAAGGGCTAAGAACAAAAATTCAGGTGACTACAGATGCTGGTAAGGATGTGGAGAAATAGGAACACACCTCCATTGCTGATAAAATTGCAAGCTTATACAACAACATTGAAAATCAGTTTGGTTCTTCCTCAGAAAATTAGACATAGTGTTATCTTAGGACCCAGGTATACCATTCCTGGGCGTATACCTAGAAGATGCTCCAACACGTAATAAAGACATATGCTCCACTATGTTCATAGTAGCCTTATTTATAATAACCAGAAGGTGGAAAGAACCCAGATGTCCCTCAACAGAGGAATGGATACAGAAAATGTGGTACATACATTTACACAATGGAGTACTACTCAGCTATTAAAAAAATGAATTCATGAAATTCTTAGGCAAATGTGTAGAACTAGAAAATATCCTGAGTGAGGTAACACAATCACAAAAGAACAAACATGGTATGCACTCACTGATAAGTGGATTTAGCCCAGAATTTCAGAATATACAAGATATAATTCATAAACCACTTGAAACCCAAGAAGAAGGAAGACCAAAGTGTGGATACTTTGGTTCTTCTTAGAAGCAGGATCAAATACCCATGGAAGGATGTACAGAGACAAACTGTGGAGAAAAAAAAACTGAAGAAAGGCCCTCCAGTGACAATCCTACCTGGGAATCAATCCCACATACAGTTACCAATCTCAGATACTATTGTGGATGTCAACAAGTGCTGGCTGACAGAAGCCAGTTATAGTTGTCTCCTGAGAGGCTCTCCCAGTGTCTGACAAATACAGAAGTGGATGATCTCAGCCACCCATGGGACTGAGCACAGGGTGCCCAATGAAGGAGCTAGAGAAAGGTCCCAAGGAGCTGATGGAGTTTGCAGCCCCATAGGTAGAACAACAACATGAACAAACCAGTATCTCTAGAGCTTCCATAGACTAAATCACCAACCAAAGACTACACATGGAGGGTCTCATGGCTCCGGCTGCATATGTAGCAGAGAATGGCCTTGAGGGACAACAATGAGAGGAGAGGCCCTTGGTACTCTGAAGGATCTATGCCCCAGTGTGAAGAGAATATCAGGAGAGGGAAGCGGGAGTGGTTGGGTGAGTGGGCAGGGGTAGGGGGAATGTGATAGGGGTGTTTTCAGAGGGGAAATGAGGAAAGGTTATAAGATTTGAAATGTAAATAAAATATCTAATATAAATATAAAACAAAAATAAAAAAGAAAGAATATAAACAAATTACTTCTTTGTTTAGTCAATAAAAATACATGTAATCAATGCATTGGTATACAAATCGTATTATAAACATAATTGTTTCCTATAGCTACAAAATGAGTGTCACTTCCTATTCCAACCAGCAGAAAAGAACGACAACACTATGTTCTTCTCAAAGCAGTTTGTTCATTCAGGAACCTTTAAACATCATGCATGAATCTCTCTCCAGAAAATCAATCTCTCCAGGAAAAAACATCCACAACCCTCCCCCAATCGCAATCCCTTATATATCCTCTCAACCACGCCCCATCAGCCCAGTCCACATAACAGCAGTCCATTGGCCAGAATCATCACTCATCATATGGTCCGATCTTGCATCATGGTACACCTGTGCAGTTCTCACGATGGATGCGGCTTATTTTCAGGTGTACAGGAAGTCAGGTGCAAGTCATAAGACTTGGCTGCAGTCCCAGGCACCATCTTGGGACTGCTGCCACAGCCGCTCCTCACAAATGAGATCAATAATTCAATCCTATGGTAAATGGGACTTTGTGATTATTGGAAAATATCATGTCAAGTCCTTAATTATAAAATAGTAATTAACAAAAAAAAAATCTAGCAATGATTCTTAAAACAGAATGTTTTGCTCACGATCTACTGATTTGGCCTGTACCAATCCTGGCATTTTCTTCTATTATTACTTATCTACCTTGGTACAATATTATATATATCTAATAAGTAGAGAAAAATCTAAAATATTACTGATGATCATAAAGAATACTCTTTCATTCCATTATAACAAATTAAAAATATAATGGTATTGAAAGATTATTCCAGTGCACATATCCTGAAAGAGTGATCTTAGTCATTTGAAATACAGAAGTAAGAAATCTTCTATTTGAGAACTACCTTCAAACATATTTTTATTCAAACAAAATGTGCATATGAAACACATGTCACCTTACATTTGACAAGGAAAGGAATTTAGAAGACTTTATTGTACAATATATTTCAGTTCTACATTATAACTGTTTTTGATAAAACTCATGCTAAAGCTGTTAAGAATTTTAATATGTATTATCCATTTTATATAAAAGATGCTATATTTGGTAAGTAAAAATAATATTAGCAGTCACAATTTAAAGTAGGCCATGGGAGAAAAGGAAAATTTTCATGTTAACTTTACTCTGACAGAAAAATTGATGACAGAAAATTTAAATTGAACAGTCTTTTTATTTCCTAAGTCAATCAAAAAATAATGGATTCAAAGTTGTTAAAATATTTTATATAATGCTGACTAACACTTGAAAACCTGTGCATATTTTGCTCTAAGTAAGTCAAAGTAAGGGATGTGTGATTTCTATTTTGACTCAAAATATACTTTTTGAATTACTACTGAAATAGATGACTATGAAACTCCTTTGTATTACATGTTTTCTAAAACATCTCTTCATCATGTATCTCTCTTACAATCTGTTTGCCTTATCTTCTGAATAGACCAAGGAGCCATGATTGGGAGAGATTTGAAGACATCCCATTTAGGATGACCAAAATCTTTCAATCCCTGCAGTGTGGACGATGTGGGAGGAGCTGGAGAGGGGAAAAACTCTCCTCAGAGTACACAGTATTAAAATCTGTTTTTTGAACCCAAATATAACACAAGTGCTGGTGATGGGAAAAATATAACCATAAAATATGCTTGAGATACAACGAACTACATGTAATAGCTCCTTGTGATTTGTTTTGACAGATACATAGGGCTGTCAATATTTTATATAACAGAAAGGTACCTCATGCTGAATTACATACTAATTTCAGTTATTATCTATTGCTCTGATAAAATACCATTACCAAGGAAACTTATAAAAGAAATGTATAATTTGTCTTATAGTTCCAGAGCACTACACATACATCAGTTTGGGAAGCAAAGTAGAGGGCAGGTATGGTGATGAGATCACTGAGAGAAACCTCATCCACAACTATAAGATGGAATCAGCCAAGCTGTGTAATCTTAATGTGTGTGTGTGTGGTTTGTGTAGTTTATATATATATATACATATATATATATATATATATATGTGTGTGTGTGTGTGTGTGTATATGTATGTATGTGTATGTGTGTATATACATATATATATGTATATATATATATATATATGGTATGATTTATATATAAGAATTTCTCTCTCTCTCCTCTCTCCATATATATATATATATATATATATATATATATGCACATAAATTCGAAGTGATAAAGGAAGCTTTTAGAGAAAAGGAAGTTTTACTCATTAATATTAGTCTTAATTCCAGGTTAATGAATTAATTATTTTAATAATAAAGTCCTCTCTCTCTCCCTCTCCCTCTCTCTCTCTTTTGTTTTTGCCGTCTTGATCCTGTTGCTGCTGTCTCCCCTTATCCCTCTCTCTCTTTCCCCTTCCCCCTCCCCTTCTCTCTCCATGTGCACATAGCCAACTTTTACTTTCTCTCTCTCTCTCTCTCTCTCTCTCTCTCTCTCTCTCTCTCTCTCTCTCTCTGTCTGGCTTTCTTTCAACTCCCCTCCCCATGCCCTGAATAAACTATCCTATATTATAAAAAATAGTTTTTCTCAGTAGTTCATTAATCAAGGACTAAGGTATCTTTCTATGTATGAATTTTTAAGTGGTTATTTCAGGCTGTGTGTTTTAATAATTTTAATTAAATTAAGAATGTCAATGATATTCTCTAGGTCCTGACAGCTGCAACTGCACAACACATGCATTGTATCAATCCTGTAATAAATGCAGTACTTACTCAACAAATATGTGGAACTTAGTCTATTTTTTCAATTGATTTGTGTGTGTGTGTGTATGTGTGTGTGTGACTGTCGACAACTTATTTTCAGAATTTACTGATATCATTTCTTTAGTACTAGGACCCTTCTGGCCTGAAAAGTGTAAAAATGGAACATAAATTAGAACTCTGTTGTGCCTTTAAAGTCTGAGGGTCTCAGATATTCTTACTCTATAACTGTACTGAAATGCTGATAAAATATTCTAAAACCTTTCTTTCTGAGGGTAAAAAACTGCTGGTTTAGGAGATTAACACCTGTAGCCTACGGGGGGAAGATTAAGTAATCTGGTCTTGTTTCTTAGCAGGAACTGCATGACTCAAACTTTCTGTTACTAGAAGTCACAAGAAGAAGAAGGAACACTTTGAAAAGTGATAATAGCATTTATTATTACATTCTAAAAAGTTTCCTATTAAAGCTATCCAAAGGAAAAAGAAGAAAAATCCTAAGTGGGGAAAGGGAAAAATTCTTCTTGTCACTTTGTCCTCAGTACTTCTATAATCACATGTCAAAAGTTCATTACAAGTTCACACATAAAATCAAATCATAAATTGAAACAGAAGTTTAGAACAGAGAGTGTTTATGCATATTCATTAGGAGTAATTATCTGGCTAAACATCCATCACCTGTCACAGCTCCATAGGTTCATTGAAAGTTAAAAACCATAAATAAGTTATTAGTGAAGTTTGGTATAGATAAACGCAGTCAATATTTTATCTTCTTTAGCACCAATAATAAATCATTAGTTCCATTTTTATGACCTATGGTTAGTTGTTTTACAACCTCTTAGAATGTGCTTTGAGTAGTAGAAAGTCTGGTTACTATCTAGAAGCAATTAACTGGTGACACATGGGAGACAGAAAGAGTTCTCATTGCAGTTTTGCTAATCATAAAAGGACCTAATAGCAGTTACACTATAAAAGAACTTAATCAAAACAAATATAATTTTAGGAATTTTTATAGGATCATCATTGAGAATTGAGAAGTCATCCATTTGTCTATATAGCATCACTACAAAACAGTACATCTTCATAGATCTGCTCAAAAGGGGTGGGCTAATACCTAGTGATTGTTATATATGTTTAATGATAACAGGAAAAGCATATTAATAGCAGCAATCTTTCCTAAATGAATTTCTCCTGGGCCTTGCCTATAGGGGCAAATCTGTTGTGGATTATAATCCGAAACCAACCATCTCAGGAAGTTCACTTGCTAGTTATTAACTTGTCCTATCACGGCTCCTGAAACTTAAAATTCTTCAACCACAAGAAATGGATATTTGACATTATAAAATAAAATTTAAAAGAGCATATACTTTTTCTTCCCCACACTACACTGCAAAATGGATGATGGCCCTTTTTCCATAGTACTGTGTTTGTTTTTTTATGATGCATTGTCAAGGTCATGATGTCATGATTTCAACCTTGCTCAAATGTTTCAGGTCAATACTCATTTTAGTATATAATTTTCCATTTCACTATCTATTTAATTTTTTTTTTTTAGAATCTGGTAATTAAAAAAATAAAAAGTGATTAAAATCATGTTAACTTATTTAAATTTGTTATGTATCAAATAAAAAAATTTTTATGATTTTGTTACAGGTGTTAATATTCCACATTAGTACCACTCTACAAAACAAAACAAAACAAAACAAAACAAGACAAAACAAAACAAAACACAAAATATAGTGAATAAAGACTATCAGAGGTTTTCTGGGGTCAGACAGATCTCCTGTAGAAAGAAACAATGAAGAAAGTCTTTTCAAGTTGAGGGAATGTCTACAGGTGTGTACCTCTTCAGCCTTTTTTAGTTAATGAGAGGATAGAATATCAGTTACTTAAAGAAATAGTTTTATGATCATAGAGGTAGGACTTCATGAACAAAGAGATTGGCTAAGGAACAAACTTGAAATTTAAAAGCTTTAAATGGCTCTCCTTTTACCTTTGAAAGATATTACATTATGACAGTGATTTAATTAGACTTCTCTTTTATACTCCATCAACAACCCTTAAAATATTTCCTTATAGCCAATGATTAGGTAAAGTGAGATGATCCTCTTCTTCCAAGGGAAAATTGATTATATCATGATAACTGGGTTTCTATTCCTATATACAAGGGAGGCTTATAACTACCCAGTTCTTTACAAATGCTGTGATTCTGTACAGCAGCCTGGCACTGTGTTCCTCAAAGTAATTCCAGAAGAATTTGAGTAAGGGCCATGCAATATGTCATTGCTAAAAGCAATCAGAAATTGAGTTGGTTCTGAAACCTTCCATTTCCATTGCCAGTAGCACAAATACACAGAGATACAAAAAGGTTCAGTTAAAACATATCTAATCCCAGGTTGTAAAATGACTATGTATCATTATAATACTTTACACAACAATAAGGCATAAAATAAATGATTACCAATTTTAGGGTGAAATTGGGGCTACTAGATTCTTTTTTAAATTATATAATACTTTTTGATTAGATAGTGAAAGCAAAAAAAAAAAAAAGAAGGTGAAAGGACTTTTTCTTCTTTTCTTTTATTCTTGTCTACCTTTCATTCTCTTTTTATTTTCTTTCTGTTTTTCTTTTTTCTTTTTTTTTTCCATTTTATTAGGTATTTAGCTCATTTACATTTCCAATGTATACCAAAAGTCCCCCATACCCACCTACCCCCACTCCCCTACCCACCCACTCCCCCTTTTTAGCCCTGGCGTTCCCCTGTACTGGGGCATATAAAGTGTGCGTGTCCAATGGGCCTCTCTTTCCAGTGATGGCCGACTAGGCCATCTTTTGATACATATGCATATGCAGCTAGAGTCAAGATGTAGCTTTCTGTTTTTCAAGATTGGATTTCTCTGTGTATCCCTGGTTATTCTCTAATCCTTCTGTAGATCAAACTATAATCCTTTAATTCACAGTTTTGCCTGCTTCTGCTGGTGTTAAAGATCTGTGCAACTACCACTAAGCTGGTAAAAGAAGTTTTAAAGCAAATTAAATAGAACTTTCAAAGTATGTATAAACAGTGCTATGTTGAAATCTTTTCTTTAAATTTAAATATGTTAGCTCTTTCAATTAATTTTGGCTAAAAGTCTATTTTACTAGATATTAGAATGGCTACTACAGCTTGCTTCTTGGATCTGTTTGCTTAGAAAACATTTTCTGGCCCAATCAAAGCCAGGCAGGTTAACTGTATTGACCAGTTTAGTTCAAAAGATTTTACAAAGAGGAGTACTTAACCAATTATAAAGAACATGTACCTTGGGCATGAACTTGGCTGAAGGTCCCAAAGTCCCCAGAGGACTCTGCATGCAACAGGCACTCTAGCACACCCAGGATCTTAGGATCAGTGGTGAGTGGAACACAACATCTGTTCCAAAACAATCATGAGGGCCCTGTGAAAGCAGGAGCAAGGACACAGGAGACCAGACTGACCAGCAGCTCAGGTTCCTTCTGGTCAGTACGAGTCTACCTTGGTTTTGAACACAGCAGACAGCCCCACCTTCACAAAGGAGGTACAACTTCCATGCACTGTAACACACCCAGGGTCTTAGGATTCCAGGATCCCAGGATCCCAGGAGTTTGGTCACACCAGGATCTCAGGATCTCAGAGGAAGCTTGACTGCCAAGAACCTTGGCACACCCAGAAGCTCAGATTCAAAAGATCCCAGAATCACAGGATCACAGAGAAAGCTGGACTCTGAGGAATCCTGAATTAGCTAGAATTACAGGAAGGACAGAATACAATCAGATATTTTGAGGGCAGCAAGCACTTGAGATAATCAGATGGCAGGAGGCAAGCTTAAAAACAGAAGCAACAGAAACCAAGGTTACTTGGCATCATCAGAACCAAATTCTCCCACTATAGCAAGTCCTGGATACACCATCACACCAGAAAAGTAAGATATGGATCTAAAGTCACTTCTCATGATGATGATAGAGGACTATAAGAAGGAAATAAATAACTCCCTTAAAGAAATACAGGAGAACACATACAATCAGGTGAAAGAATTGAACAAAACCATCCAGGATCTAAAAATGCAAGTAGAAATAATAAAGAAATCACAAAGGGAGACCACTCTCAAAATAGAAAACCTAGGAAAGAAGTCAGGAGCCATTGATGCAAGCATAACCTACAGAATACAAGAGATACAAGAGAGGACTTCAGGTGCAGAAGAAACCATAGAAAACATTGACACAACAGCAGACACTATTGCAAATGCCAGCAAGATTTTGCTGAAAGGACACTTATATAGCTGTCTCGTGTGAGGCTAGGCCAGTTCCTGGCAAATACAAAAGTGGATGTTCACAGTCATCTATTGGATGGAACACAGGGCCCCCAATGGAGGAGCTAGAGAAAGTACCCAAGGAGCTGAAGGGGTCTGCAACCCTATAGGTGGAACAACAATATGAACTAACCAGTACCCCCAGAACTTATGTGTCTAGCTGCATATGTAGCAGAAGATGGCCTAGTTGGCCATCATTGGGAAGAGAGGCCTCTTGGTCTTGCAAACTTTATATACACCATTACAGGAAAATGCCAAGGCCAAAAAGTGGGAGTCGGTGGGTAGGGAAGCAGGGTGTGGGGCAGGGTATAGGGGACTTTCGGGATAGCATTTGAAATGTAAATGAAGAAAATATCTAATAAAAAATTGAAAAAAAAAAGAAAATGTGAAATGCAAAAAGATCCTAACCCAAAATATTCAGGAAATCCAGGACACAATGAAAAGACCAAACCTAAGATTTCCACCTTAAAGTGCCAGTAAATATCTTCAACAAAATTATAGAAGAAAACTTCCCCAACCTAAAGAAAGAGATGGCCATGAGCATACAAGAAGCCTACTGAACTCCAAATAGTTTGGAGCAGAAAAGAAATTACTCCCCTGTCGCATAATAATCAAAACACCAAATGCACAAAACAAAGAAAGAATATTAAGAGCAGTAAGGGGAAAAGGTCAAGTAACATAAAATGGCAGACCTATCAGAATTATAGGGGGATAATATACAATATATATATAAAGAAATCCAGAAGTTGGACTCCAGAAAACTAAACAACCCTATTAAAAATGGGGTACAGCGCTAAACAAAGAATTCTCAGTCGAGGAATACAGAATGGCAGAGAAGCACCTAAAAGTGTTCAACATCCTTAATCATCAGGGAAATGCAAATCCAAACAACCCTGTGATTCCACCTCACACCAGTCAGAATGGCTAGGATCAAAAACTCAGGTGACAGCAGATGCTGGCAAGGATGTGGAGAAAGAGGAACTCTTCTCCATTGGTTGTGGGACTGCAAGCTGGTACAACCACTGTGGAAATCAGTTTGGCAGTTCCTCAGAAAATCGGACATAATTCTATCGGAAGATCCAGCAATACCACTCCTGGGCATATATCCAGAATATACTCCTACATATAATAAGGATACATGCTCCACTATATTCATAACAGCCTTATTTATAATGGCCAGAAGCTAGAAAGAACCCAGATGGCCCTTAACAGAGGAATCGATACAGAAAATTGGATACATTTTCACAATGAAGCTATTAAATGCAACGAATTTATGAAATACTTAGACAAATGGATAGATCTGGAGGATATCATCTTGAGTGAGGTAACCCAATCACAAAAGAACACATATGATATGCACTCATATGCACATATGATAAGCCTAGAAATTCAGAACCCTTGATAGAAGGGGAAACAAAATACCTATGGAAAGAATTACAGAGACAAAGTTCAGAGCATATTCTGAGGTAAGGACCATCCAGGGACTGCCCCACTTAGGGATCCATCCCATAAATAACTACCAAACTCCGACAAGATGACAGATGCCAACAAGGGCCTGCTGACTGGAGTCTGATATAGCTGTCTCTTGTGTGGCTCTGCCAGTATCTGGCAAATACAGAAGTAGATGCTCACAGTCATCCATTGAAAGGAGCACAACGTCTCCAATGAAAGAGCTAGAGAATGTACCCAGGTCGCTGAAGAGGTCTGAAAACCCATAAGAGGAGCATCAATATGAACTAACCAGTAACCCCAGAGTTCATTGGAACTATTCCACCAATCAAAGAGAACACATGGTGGAACTTGTGGCTCTAGCTGTATATGTAGCAGAGAATGGCCTAGTAGGTCATCAATGGGAGGAGAGGCCCTTGGTCCTGTGAAGGCTCTATGCCCCAGTATAAGGGAATGCCAGGACAAGGAATGGTAGTGGGTGCGTTGGGGAGCAGGGGGAGGGGGGATGGAATAGGGGATTTTTGGAGGGGAAACTAGGAAAGGGGATAACATTTAAAATGTAAATAAAGAAAATATCTAATAAAATTTTTAAAAAAGAACATATACAAGAAAAATGTGGCAGTACAATGGTTGGAGCACAGGGTTCCCACTGGAGGAGCTAGAGAAAAGGCCATTGGAGCTTGAAGGGGTTTGCAACCCCATAGGAGGAACAATAAAATGAATGAATGAGTACCACCCCTACTCAGTGCTCCCAGGGACTAACCCACCAAAGAGTACACATGGAAGGACCCATGGCTCCAGCAGCATATGTAGCAGAGGATTGCCTTATCAGTCATCTTGTGAAGGCTTGATGCCCCAGTGTAGGGTAACGCCAAGATGAGGAAGCAGAGGTGGGTGGGTTGGTGAGCAGGAGGAGGGGGAGGGGATAGGGTCTTGTCAGAAAGGAAACCAGGAAATTGTTTTATTTACATTTGAAATGTAAATAAAGAAAATACCTAATAAAATAATGAAAAATAAAAAGAAAGAGAGATGAGGCAGGAACAGCAAATGGAGCAAAAAATATCACTAATGTAAAGCCCTTAGTATATGACAGTCACTTTAAAACAATGGTAAGGAATTACAAATACGATAAAGAAGCTTACCTCAAGGGGAAAAGTAAGAAATGAAAGATGATAATTGTAAATTTTAGGATCATTGAGAGCTTAATGCAAATGCATCTGTGTGACCAAGTTTCAAATACAGAAATTAGATATTAGCCGCATTCAAAGTGCCACTTCATGCCGTTAAAAGCCATTAACCTCACTTATGCCCAGATACAGACACTTGAATGATTCATGACTCTATTAATTAATTTTTGCGAACCTTGAACTTATTATGGAGATTTCCACTTCAGGCTTCTTGCTTAGCTTTATCTTTAATTAATGTAGCTCAATGATAGTTCTTACAACATCAGTTGAGATTTCACTCATTGTTATCATTTTAAGATGGCTTGGCATATAATTTCTACAAGATCATTTTAAATCCATTCCATCTGGTACCACTTATCAATGAAATTATAATTAATATTCAGGTAAACACAAGATAAATTAACATCACTAAATCATTCATCGTCTAGGCTGTAATAAAGTCTTCACGCAATGCTGAATTCCCTTGATTCTCTTGATTATGCTTTGCATTTTTGAAAACTTTTGCTCAATTGCTAAAATTATTTCAATGTTTAGAAAGCTTATCTTACAATTTGAATGTGAAATGTTACTCAGTATGTGATATGTCTAGCGTGCTGATCTTCAGCTACAGAGGCTGTCTGGGAAGGTCTAGGAAGTTTTGGGAGTAAGGCCTGGCCAATGATTCTGAGTCCCCAAGGTTCATCTTTAGGGTTATAGTCTGCCGTGTTTCCTGTGCTAATCTGCCTGCTGGACAGTACCTTGAGACTCAGGTACTGCAAGTTCTCCCATGTACAAATGTGCTGCTTCCTCTCCCATGCCTTGTTGGTATAATGGACAGTGTACCCTGGAACTGTGAGCCACAATGGACAGCTCCTCCAAGAAGTTGCTCCTGTCAACAAGGAAAATATAATTAAAGCATATTATACATGAGTCTAAATGGAGACCTCAAAGTCCATATTCTGCTTTTATATAGTCTGGGATTATTTTCTCTTAATGCATGCATATTTTTGTGAATAACAGTAGTTTCTACATTCATATTTATTTCTCCATTTTATTTTTTAACTTTTCATATGTGTATATGTTAAAGGCTAAAGATAGCACAATACCACCTGCAGTCCCTTTTCTTGCCTCTCCTCTTTTGTTCCCTAAGCAGTTTCCTTTCTACTTTCAAATAAAATATACTGTCATAGTTAGGGTTTCTATTGTTATGAAGAGACACTATTGCCATGGCAACTATTATAAAGGAAAGCATTTAATTGGGGTTGGCTTAGAGTTTCAAAAGTTGAGTCCTTGATTGCCATAGTGAGATTATAGAGGCAAGCAGGCAGACATGGTTTAGGAGATGGAGTGGAAGTTTCTACATCTCTATTAGCCAGCAGCAGGAAGAGTAAGTAATACTGGGCCTCCTCTGAGATTATAAGAACTTAAAACGTACCTCCAGTCATATACTTCCTGGACAAGAACACACCTTGTCCAACAAGGTCATGAAACCTAAATAATGCCACTCCCTAAGGGGATAAGGTGACCATTTTCATTCAAATAATCACATATACATACATGTGTCTATTTCTACAAAATGGGAGAATTATGTGGCTGGAGGCATGAGGTGTTTCCAGCACTAGTTGCTTTTGCAGCAAACCTGGGTTTGGTTCTGAGCATCACCATAGTTACAGCCATAAGTAATTCAGTACAGAGAATTCAGGGAGTCATTTCAATTTTCTTTTATCTGTTGAGACTTTCTTTGTGTCTTTAGTATGTGCTCAATTTTGGTGAAGTTTGGGGTGCTGAGAATAAAGTGTATTCTTTTGTGTTTGGGCAAAAGTTATTTTAGTATCTCTTAGATCCTTTGGTTTATAATATCTATTAGCTCCAGCAGTTCTCTGTTTAGTTTTTGCCTGCAGGACTTGTCCATTGTTGAGAGTGGTCTGTTGATGGCTTCCATTATCAGTGTGACAGGGATTCAAGCTTTAGTAATGTTTCTTTTACAAATGTGGGTGCCTTGTGTTTCACCATATAGGTTAAGAATTGAAATATAATCTTTGTGTATTTTTCCATTGGTTAGTATATAGTATTATTTCCCATATCTTTTGGTTACTTTAGTTTGAATCAGTTTTGCTAGGTATTAGAATGACTACATCAGCTTGCTTAGGTCTTTTAGCTTGAGATAACGTTTTCCAATGCATTACCTTGAGGTAATATCTTTCCTTGATTTTGAAGTATCTTTCTCGGATGCAATAGAGGCCTAGGTCCTGTGCTCGCATCCATTCTGATAATGTCTTTTTATTTGATAATTTTTTCCATTGATATTCGGAGATGTCAATAAGCACTGATTGTGGATTGCTGTTATTCTGTTGTTATTGGTGGTGGTGCTGTGAGGGGTGTTGGTATATATGTTGCTTCATTTTGTTTTCCTGGAATGAGACATTTATTTCCTGGCTTTTCGGGGGTGTGATTAACCACATTGAGTTGGAGGGTTTTTCCCTAGCATCTTCTATAGGGCTGGATTTGTACATAATTATTGTTTGACTTTATCATGGAATGTTATTTCATTCATCTATGGCAATTGGAACTTTTGCTAAGTCTAGTAACCCTGGCTGGTCTATGTGGTCTTTTAGAATCTGCAGCATATATGTGCAAGCCCTCCCAATTTAAAGTTTCCACTTAGAAGTTGGATGTAATTCTAACCTTCACATGTTACTTGGACTTTTCTTTTGAAGCTTTTAATATGGAACTTTATTCTGTATGTTTAGTGTTTTGATTATTACGTGGCTAGGGGACTTTTTTCTGCTCCAATCTATTGATTATTCTCTAAGCTTCTTTTAGTTTTATCAGCATCTCCTTCTTTTGTTAAAAGCATTTCTTCTATAATTTTGTAGAAATTATTTTCTGGACTTTTGAGCTAGGATTCTTTCCCCTTCCTCTGTTTTTATTATTCATAGGTTTGGCCTTTTCATATTGTCCAGGATCTTTAGAATATTTTATGTCAGAAATATTTTAGATTTAATATTTTCTTTAACCTATGCATCCGTTTCTTCCATGATATCTTTAATACATGAGATTCTCTTTTCCAGTTCTTGTATTCTGTTGGTGAAGCTAAGCTTTCTTGTTCTTCTTTGAATTCCTAAATTTTTTCATTTCCATATTGCCTGTGTTTGTGCTTTCTTTTTTGCCTTTATTTCCTATTTCAGGTCTTGAACTTTTGCTTCCTTTACCTGTTAATTTTTTTTTCTTAGCCCTTTAAAAGGAGCTTATTCATTTCTGTCATTACTTGTCTTTTCCTGGCTTTCTTGGAGGGATTTATTTATTTTCAAAGATTGTCTGTTTTTTTCCTGTATTTCTTTAAGGTTTTTACTCATTTCTTGTTTAAGGACTTCTATCATTTTCATATTGTTGATTTTAAGGTCTTCTCATCTTCAGCTATGTTGGAATATTCAAGACTTGCTAGAGTAGGATGGCTAGGCTCTAGTGCAGACATATGGCTGTTGTTCATTGTGTTGTTAAGCTTGTGTCTGAGCATCTCTGTTTGGGGTGATTGTAGGTCTAGGTACTTAGTTCTGGGTTTGCTGTTGCTGGTTATGTGTTCCTTGGTATTTGTTTCCACTGTGAAATTTCAGAGAATGTCATGACTGCTTCCTGTTTTCTGAACTGCTTGGCTGATGTATTTATAAGGATTGCCAGCTAGTGTTGCAAACTTGAATGTAGTAAGTCAGAGAAGTGAGAGCATGAGGGGACAGTCAACAGGATCCACAGGAGGTAAGTACAGCAGGCAAGGGTATTTGCAGCTGATATTCTGTAGAATTCCTAAAGACAACCCTGAAACATTGGTTCTGGGGGAATAGAGAGAGTGGAAACGATCTATGAGCAGACTGCCTAGTCTTCTGGCAGGCATGGCCTTTGGTTGAGCAGGGCATGTCCACCTGAGTTGGGGACCTAGTAATATATTTCAGAGGGGGAGAAAGGAGTCGTGGGGGAAATTGTCTGTGAGATTCCCAGGATGCACAGACAGTAGAGAATGGAGGCTGCAGCAATGCAGCTTTCAGTCGGTTTGTGGAAAGCCACTTGGGCAACAGGCTGAGTTGTTTCAAGGTCCTGTGGAGCCTCTTTGGCCAATGACTCGATTAGATTTAACCCTAAGAGGGTACTGGAAGCTTTGTTTGGTGACAAAAGATGTCACCAGGATTAATTGCACATATGTGTCTTATGTGTTTACAAACTTTCTACTGCATTTGTTTTCCATATTACCCCTCAAAAATGCTCCTTAATTTTATGTCTCCATGTTCCCATCAATATGGCCTCACTCTCTCTCTCTCTTTTATTTTTCTACTTAATAATCTCATTCTAGCTCCCTACCTTCCATTGATATCTAATATATTACCCTTCCCTAAGGATATTTGTTTCTTTTAATACCTTATTCTACACCAACCCTCCATATTGTATAGATTTTTCACTTGGTTATCATTGATGTAAGGATAAAATTCACATATAAGGAAATAAATGCCATTTGTGTCTTTCTAGTCTGAGATACCTCACTCAGGATAATTTTTTTTTCTAGATGCATCAAAAAGCCTGTAAATTTCACAGAGGTTCAAAAGTGTTATCGCTGGATTTTAAAGTATATCAATTTTTAGTTAGGAACTTCCACCAGCAATTGATGAATGTTACACTCACTCCAACACTTGACACCATAAGCTGTCACTTATTTTGTACATCTAAGCAATCCTGTCATGTTTAAAGTGAAATCTCATAGTAGTTTGATTTTCATTTCCCTGATGGATAAAGATCTTTATCTCATTTTTAAATTGGGATATTTGATTCTTGTTATTTAATTTCTTGAATACTTCATGTATTTCACATATTAGTCCTGTATACGATGTGTCAGAATATTTTCCATGTTGTAGTAATCTGAATCTTCAAAATAAGTTTTCCTTTGCAGTACAGAAGTATCTCAGTTGAATTAGGTCCTATTTATTGTTTATCTTAGTGACAAGTAGTAGTATTCTGCTCAGAAAGTCTTCTCTTCTGTCAGTGAGATCAAGGATAATACTTCCCTACCCTTCTATCAAGTTTCGCTTCTCTGATCTTATGTTGTGGTATTTGATCCATTTGGAGTAGAGTTTATGCAGGAAGCTAAGTGTGGATCCATTCAGATTCTTCTATATGCAGTCATCCAATTTGATCAAAACTATTTGTTGAAGATGCTGTCATTTTCCAGTGAGTATTTCTTGCATTTTTATATTAAAAAAGTCAAGTGTCCTTAGATGTGTGTCTTAATTCAATTCATTGATGTGTGGGTCAGTTTTTCTGCCAACACCACATTGTATTTATGACTATAGTTTTGTAATACAACTCTTAATCAGAGATGATGATACCTCCAATCTTTTGTTTTTGTTTTGCTGCTTTTATTACTTAGAATAGTTTTAGTTATCGCACGCACATGCTTGTGTGTGTTTGTGTGTGTGTGTGTGTGTGTGTGTGTGTGTGTGTACACATGTGGGTTTGTATGTTTTCATGTAAGCTGATAATTGTCCATTCAATATTTGTGACGAATTGTGCTTGAATTTTGACTGGTTTTGCATTTAACCTGTAAATTGCTTTTGGTAAAATGACCATTTTTCTATATGTATTGTATAAATTTATGAATACTAGAGATCTTTACACCTTCTTTCATCTTCTTCTATTTCTTTCTCCAAAGAATTTACATTTTTACATATAAGTGGGATGGATTTGGTTTAATGATTGTATTATGTTATTTGGGTTCCCAAATTGCACAGGAATCCTAAAGTTCTGCCTCTATCTCTCTGCTCAGCCATTGGCTGGAAGAAATAGACAAATAGGGATAGGACATTAAACATATTCTTAAACAAAATATTGCATAGCCATAATCTTATATTGCTAATTAATTTTTATATTGATACAGATTTAAGGTTTTCATTGATAAAAAACATCTTTGTATACTGATCCAAGATTTAAAATTAGTATTGTTACTCTCAGATAGGCATTGTACCTATGCAACTTATTTAAGAATGTAAGGCTTAGACCCAATCCTTCAAGGCCTGCTATTACAAATTGTTTAGGGCAATTAAGTAACACAAGCTCAGGGCCAGATAGTAAACTCATGGTTAGATTAGATTCTGATGTAATTATAATAAAGTGTTTTAATATTATTCATATAGAAATCGCTAAGAGTAGTGTCTTTCATTTCAGGAATCCAGAACACTGGGATGGGAAGGAAGGAAATTGCACTGCCACCCCAAGGAAATTAGAGCAGAATACCCATACAGCTACAGATAAGTCTTTTATTTGACTGGCTAGAGATACCCAAAGATAGCATACAGTATGTGGGGTTATTATGAAAGACATTTCCCTCTGATTTCTTTCTCAGACCATTTTCCAATTGTATATAAAAGGGCTGCTTATGAACAGGGAAGAACCAGGAGTCATGGAGGGTAGAAAGAGGCTAGTCTACTAGGAAATGCTTAGTTTCCTGGGAATGGGGCAGATAATGATGAGAGGCCACAAGAGAAGGTCTTTATGGAGCTAGAGATGACTTTGTGTATTAGATTTGGAGGAAGAAAGAAAAAGGGGAAGGTTTGCAGTTAGCAGACTTGATTCCCTGGACAGAGTGACCTGTGGGTTCCCCGGGAGTACATCCAGTACTTTTGAGCTGGGGTAAAGCAAAGAGTGGTGGTAGGGAGTGTAGGTGATGTAGATCTGTGAGATCTACTAGAAGTGAGGCTGAAGAAGTGCTGCCTCATGGAATCTGTTACAGTAATAGGGGTGGGACTAAGAGATTGGCCTTACAGGAACTGAGGGAGAGGTGAAGATCTGTAGTTAGTCAGCTGGTCTACCTGGATAGAGTGGCCTGTATCCCAGGGAGTGCTTGCTGGAGTTGTGGACTGGAAAAAAAGGAAGGAGTCTGGGGGCTAGCAGGTAGGGGTGGGGCCTGGGGCTGGGTAAAGGTTAGCAGTAGGGAAAGAACAGTTAGATCTTTTGGTGATGGTGGAGGGAGGAGCTGCAGGAGCTTTTCTGTGATAGAGCTATAGATGAGACTGGGTGATTTAATTTGGAGGCAGCTAGGAGAGGTGAAGAAGGTCTGTGTTTTCTTTGCTTTCCTGGCTATAATATCTGTGGATTTGAAGGGAGTGCTTTGCCATGGTTGTGGCTGAGGAATGACATAAAACAATGAGCTGGGAAAGGAAGGTTTGGTGGGTGAGAGCTGTGTGTTACTGTGGACATGGAAGCAGGAGGGCAGCGAAAGCCTGCCTCCTGGAGGTCTGCTGAAGGATGAGAGTCAGAGGGAGATTGGATTTGGAGAAGCTGAGAGAGTTGTGAAGATATGTTGTTAGCTAGCCTACATATTTAGCCTACCAGATTCTACCATGGCTCCCAGAGACTATCTGCTGGAGTGAGAAATTGGATAAAGCAGAGTTTGGGGGAGTAAATTAGGAGGAGAATGTATGTGAAATCCACTAAAATTGAGGTCTGGAGAGGTTGGAGAGATGGGGATGAGACTAGGGGAATGAAAGATCTGCCATTGATATACCTGTTTCTCTGAAGAGAGTGACTTATGGGTTCTCAGGGAATGTCTGCTAGAGTTGGAAATTAGGTGAACCAAGGAGTGAGAAGAAACCTTGGAGAGGAAGATCTTGAAATCGTTTGGAGATAGGTGCAAGAGAGAAATTGAGCCTGCAGCAGGTGCTTTGCTGCAGATCTGGGTATGAGACTAGGGTGTTCAAGTTGGATGGTCAGAGGGAGAGAGGTAAAGACCTACAGATAAATTACCTGCTTCCATGCCCAACTTCTCAGTAAATATTATTATTCGACCCTTTTGATATTCAGATCTATTCCATAATTAATATACTGCAAATAGTGCTGTAGTAACTATTGACATGAAGATATTTTCTGGAATAAACTAACTTGAAAATCCTTTAGACCAATACTCAGTAGTTCTAAGGGTGGCAACATGGAAAACCTATCTTTAGTACAATGTTTAGTATTTTTTAAACTATAAATTGGTTGTTACTTTAAGTCTTAGCCATTCAGTAATTCACCATTCAACCTAATATTTGTTATCTGTCATTTTAAAACACATTTATTATGCAAAAGCTGATTTTCTGCTAATTAGTCCAGGTTCTTATACTTTTTTCAAACATGATAATAACTATATACAGTACTTCATTATCATATTTAAAATCTTCATATTGATGCAAATTTACTCTAATACATTTTATACTGATATTTTTAAATCATTAGTTACAGTTGTCTATATGTTATATAAGGTGTTAGCATGATATATCATAAAACACCAGAGTCATTTTCATTTCTTCTAATGATCTGGCAATTTTACTGGATACAGAATAGGGCATCGAAGAATCAAAATTGCCGTTCTTATTATAACATTGATATACTTTATCCTTTAATTATATAAAGGAATTAACTGGACATTTAAATAATGAATTCATATTTTAATAATTGTGTGACTGAATATACATGCATATGTACATATATATGAATATATGTATATATATTTTATGACAGTCTCACAATTTAGCACAAAATAGTAAAATTATGCTTTGAAAATGAAATGGAATATAATTTAGCAACATAGCATTTATTGAATTCTGAATACATTATAGATCATTTAATTCTACCAGTATTTGAATAAAAGAAAGTAAAGCATGAACATCTATACTATAAAAATAAAATTTAGAGGTAATGATTGAGCTTATTTGCAATATAATTTCATCAGGGTCATTTTTTGTTGAATCAAAATATAGCAATCTGAAGTGTTTTTTCCTAATAATTCTTAAAGCAATTATGAATAACCAGAAACACTAATATTTAAGAACATTTAACAATGTCCTGGTATCAGAAATATACTTAAAAATATACATGCATTATATTTCTCCTATTGAATTAAAGAGGACAGTGTGGGTACAGTATGCATAAATAAGAGAGGTTAGGGTAGAAATCAAGAAAGACAATTTCAAATATTTCTTTATTCTGAGTGATTCATGAAATGAAATAGAGCACTTTAAATATTATAGAAACAAAATGCAGAGAAAAATAGTATAAGAAATTACTGTCAAACTCAGTGAGCAAAATATGAACAGATGTTAGCAAAGTGTTGTCATCATTTATAAAAGGAAAAACCTGATGTGTTTCCCCTTCGTTGGCCATATAAATAATTCAGATATTTGTTATTCTCTGCTTTATAAAGTTCTCACTGTTTTCTTTAACTGTCCCGAGTCTTCCTCCTACTGCATTTCTATATTTGTTGTACTCCTACTTGATAAACCATGCTGGCTCCCACAGTACCTTTTCTGTCTTTGTGTGTTAGCGAGTTTGCTGCTGTCCATGCTTTCTCCTTTGTGCATGTAAAATCATTTAGAGATATTGTGTTTTCCTAGGCTCTAAACTGAGGTAGGCTGGAAAACAGCCAACTCAGTTTTAACCAAATACTCAAGATTCAATCATGCCCCCTTAAATTCCAAGCTTTTGCATACCACAAGTGTGTATTAAATTAGAGTTTGTGTTCTTTTTTCTGGGATGTTTTAATTAGATAAGGAGATTGGATGTGTTTTTCTCAGTTCTTCGTTAGGTGTAATTTCTTTGTATACAACTCCATGTTGTATACAATAAAACCTAGTTACTGTAGCTATGTCAATGATATTCGCACATATAAAACATGATTAATAGAAAAGCACAAAATAAAACTTCTCCCTGGTATAATTACTGTCAACAGAACAACTTATAAATGTATGATTTCTAATATATGCACAGAATCAACTTAATGATATTTATATGACAAAAAACTTTCTTGGCATAATTTAAAAAAGGAAGAAATTAAAAATAAAAGAAACGTATTTATGAATGCCTTACCAAAAGTGTCCCAGTAAAAATAAATGTAAAAGCAAAACTGTACTTTGTCATTGCTAACCTTAGAGGAATCCAGAAAAATCTGTAACATATTTCCTGAGCAATTAGAAATAAAACACGATGAAGGTATGATAGTCTCCTGTTTTTTTTTTTATTTTTGTTTTATTTAGACTAAATAAGTAGGAAATATGTATGAAAACTACTAACTCTGCTCAGTTATTACAAAAACAAGGTGGTTGTACTGAACAACTATTTATTATGGAGGAAGACAGATAAAAACAAGGCTAACTTTCATTTTATTTGAGCAACATTGCCATCAAAATATTACACACAATTTTTCTCATAGTAGAGACCAGTGTAAGTGTGTTGTAACATGGGGAAAAGTATGGGGTATCCCATTCCAAATGCATTTCTAATCAAAGTGTAAAGGCATTATTCTTTGTCATTATACATCTTGGTTTAAAACAATTTTACAAAAAAAAAAAATAGTAATCTTTTGATAAGTATAACTTGTGTATGTTCCTTGGGTCAAAAAAGTCTCTTATGAAATTCTTGAAAAACATGTTTAATATGTTGACTGTTTTTCCACATGTGAATTTGAACTTTTCTGGGTTACATATTTTCAGATTAAATTATTTTTCATCCAAGTGATCTTTTTGAGGATTATATACATTATGAGGGTAATAAAATGTCTATATTGCATAGTAGCATACATATAGACTAGTTGATCAACATTTTATTGTTTAATTTAGCACAAGTTATGTCTTTGCATCAAACATTCACCATATCAGATTATTCCCAGTAGAAACATTGCCCTGTCAATATTATGATTTCCACAACACAACAGTACAATACAGCCTAGTGCTTCATCACTTGTCAAAATTTATGTCACCTATAAATAATACAAGAATAGATATCTAACCTATTTCAGTATTAAATTAGAAATAAATTTCTAAATCTGTAAACATCAAAACATTAACTCAAAATAAGTAGTTATTATTTTAGTTAACTATAGTAAAATATCATTAAAGCCTAAATATTTCTTTTAGATTTCAAAGCTTTGAATCTTTTTCTTGCCTCATAGTTCACTAGAATTTCTAGTAATAATAGTGAGAATAAACAAATTTTTACTGTGTCTTATTTCAGATTAAAAAAAAAAACTTAACTTCTTACCATTTTTGCAAAACTATATTTGTGTTTTTCACAAGAATGACCATGGATTTTAAAAATACATTACTTTTATATATGATTTCTTGAAAGAATATAGCATAATTGATTATCACCATTGTCTAATCCAATATCTTCTCCACATCTCTTTTGATAATGCTACATTATTTTGATAATATACTATTACTTTAAATCAATGTTATTTGTCATATTTCTTATTGAAATATATATCATGTTTCCTTATTAGAAATTAATTGATTACCTTTTATTTTTTTAAAGATTTATTTATTGTTATATGTAAGTAAACTGTAGCTGTCTTCAGACACACCAGAAAAGGGCATCATTATGAATGGTTGTGAGCCACCATGTGGTTGCTGGGATTTGAACTCAGGACCTTCATAAGAGCAGTCAGTGCTCTTAACCACTGAGCCATCTCTCCAGCCCTTGATTACCTTTTAATGTGATACCTAAAAATCTGTTACTGCTCTCCAGAAAGTAGCAGAAATGGATATCTAAGGACAGAATCTCCATTTACAAGGAAAAATACTTGAAAATGAAATCAAGAAAATAATACCTTTACAGCAGCACAAAAATAAAAACCAATGAGGTACTTTTCTAAGGACATATAATATCTGTGCTTGTGAGGATGTAGGGGTAAAAAAAATAGTAAATGACAAGAAAGAGCAAGAACAAAATAAATAAAGTAGATTTTGGTCAAGGTACAAATCATAATGAACCTACATTTATGGTATAAAATTAAATTCAGAATTTTAGAATTACTGGTGTCTTCATAGCCCTCACACACTATGGTTTAATAGAATTTTTAGGAAATTAAAAGAAGTACTATTTTCACAGGTTAAAATGATAATAGCAAGATTTCCATGAATCTATAAATAATCTGGAAGACCCAAAATCATCTTGAGCAAGCAGAACAGGGTGAGAATATCTGAACAGAATATCTGACATTGAAACACATTCAATGTATAGAAACAATGCACAGAAATATAGATCTACGGAAAGAGTGCAGAGTCTGTGTATAAATAAACTTATTCATGTCCATCGATTTCTATTTAATAAAGGCAACAACCACAACAAAAACAATGGGAAAGAATCATTTGTGTAACAAGACAAATAATGGTGTATACGAATCTGCAGAAGCATAAACTGAGTCCCCATCTTTCCCAGTTTACAAATCACCACTCATAAAGTTTTATGGATAAGAAAACAAAATGAGACTATACTCCTCTCAAAAGTCCTATCTATCAAAGTTAAAAGGTTTAAAAGATTTTGGTGTCATTATTTTGCATTTTTTCTTTTGTTTTTTTTTTTTTTTTTTTTTCTAGAGAAAAAGAAAAGGAAGGCATGGATCAGTGAAGGAGGGGGAGAACCTGGGCATAGAAGAGAGAGGAAAGTCCATAATCAAAATATATAACATGAAAAAAATTACTTTTGTTTAAAAAAATGAAAAGAAATATCCCACTTCCATGTCTTCTAGAAAATGGCTTGCTATAAAGAACCACTCTTCCCTGAAAATAATTTAAATACGTCAAGAGAGCAAAAACTAGCATCATTTCATTTGGCATATATAGCAGCAAGAGATATCTCATAAATTAGAATAAATAGCTTTCTGAGTTTCTTATTACTAAGCGATAAATACAATTCAAATTTTCTTGTAGTAGATATCATGCTCTTTCCAGAATCAATTTCAAAACCATGCTGCTTTGCTCACCGCGATATGTAGGTTGACACAAAATTTTATAAAAGGTTGGTGTTTAGAAACATAAATTTATATACGGTTTAATTTAAAGATAAAAGGCTGTTTAATAGACTGTATAGAATGTCAGAGAGTTTTATTTGTTCTGAGTGTTTACAATATCATCTGCTATGTAAATGAATAATATAGTCATCAACATATACAGTAATAAATACATTATGTATTACCACAATAGGAAACTAAATAAAATTGTTAGCAACCATCTCTGAAAGAATAACTTATTTTATGAGAGGAAGATCATTGAACATATTTATATGTTGTCTCTACATTTCCTTTTCCTACCATATGACAAAGATGAAAGCTTTGTAGTGAGTATGATAGAATCAGCATGGTTTTATATTGCGAATGCATTCGTTTTATTGTCTGGTTTAAGCCCAGTATTACTAAATTGTAATTAAACGTGCTGGCTCATTTCTCATCCTAATGAGAACTGGAGTGTCTTCTGCCAGCATAGATTCTAATTCTTAACAAAAGATGAAATAGCTTGCAGGACTTGCATGTTTTCTGAAAAATCTCCCTGAACCTAGGAAACTCGGGTTCTAAAGCTTTTCTTGGTGCCTGCTTTCCTCCTTGTTCCTGATCTCCTTCATTTTGACTACAGCATCCCCTGAGCATTCTTCAGCTACCGTTTTACCATGACTGTTACAACCAATGCTGTCATGATAGCTTTGGTCACGTTCCTGTCTTCATATTAACCAGCTAAGCTCACTATCCACTGTAAATGTCAAATGTTAAAAGGAGCAGAATGCTTGTATCTAAGGCTATAAGATTAAACAGAATGTCCATGTCTGGTGAGAGATACTTTTTCCCTGACTATGAATATATGTATTCCTATATATATAAATATATACATGAAAAATTATACTCCAGAAGTGATGACCATTGTCTGGCCATGAAATAGTCAATGTAATTCAGAAAGGATTAATGTATAATGCAATCAATATGTTTCACAGATATTTGAAAAGTATGTCTATTTGACATTCCTTTACTTCTTATAATCTTATGATTTAATTTATCTGTGTAAATATGGATCATGGGAAAATTCTTATGCTTTCCTAATCTTACTGTGAAATATTCCTTAATAACTATTTTATTTAATAATTATTGCCCTTCAAATGACTTCATATAATAATTAACTATGGATAAAATATGCCAAAATATTAATTCCTTTGCCCTATTTTCACATAATACTAAAATGTATCAAAGATCAAAATATGGTTATTCAGTGAGCCAAGAAGCAATTAATCACAATATAAGGAATAGTCTTGATATAAACTTTTTTATAAAGGTTTAAAGTGTTTTCTATTACATATAAAATTAAATTATTACCATGTCAAGCCAAATGGTGGAGGTAGAGGTAGGTAAATATCTGAGTTTGAGGCCAGAACTGCTCTAAAAAGTGAGTTTTAGGACAGTTAGACCTGCATACTGTCTTAAAACAAAACAAGACAAAATTTTACCATGTCATATTAAATATACACATACCATTGTGATGTAATAATTGATACCATATACATATATATGTATATGTATATGTATATGTATATGTATATGTATATGTATATGTATATGTATATGCATATGTATATGTATATGCATATGCATATGCATATGTATATGTATATGCATATGTATATGCATATTATATACATATGCACACGTGTATATGTGTTATTAAAATGTGTGCATATATGTAGTAGAAAACTATGATTATTTTAAGAAAATACTTGCACAATTATGACAAATGCAAATACGTTTCACATATGTCCAAATGTAAGAATCACATTTTTATTATGTATGTATTTAAAGTTTCTTTTTCTCTGTTTTTTGGTGGGTGTGTTTGTGCCACAGCCACTCATATCATGGTATATATCTGTGATTCAGAGGAAAATTAGTGAGATTTTTCTTCTTCTACATCATGTGTTCATGGGTACAGTACAGTTTGTCAGGGTTGATAGCTGCCATCTTTATCTGCTGAGCCATCTTGCTACTCCAACACTTAAAATTTTAGAAGAGTAGTAAATATTATAAATGATTAATATATTTTATCTACAGGTGAATTTAATAATAAAAGGCACATGGACAAGTCAAAATTTGTATAAAAACTAGCACTAACTCATTTTTATTTTTTAAAAAGCAAAAACTTATGGACTTAAATGTATACCCATGAAATGGAAATGCTTTGGGACTCGTGATTTCTACAATATTAACATAGGACTAAAGGGAGAACCAAAAGGAAAAATGTTGCCTTATTTAAAGAGAACATGGGGCCTTATCATTTTGATACATGCTTTTATTAATTAAATTAGGTTACAAAAGCATAAAAATGTTTTAGAAGATCTGCAAATCAAAACATGTTTCTATATTTACATGTTAAATTGTTCAGAGTAGGGCTGTCAAAAGATGAAAAATATAGTATTCAAATACTGCAGAAAAAATATAAAACAAAGTTGTGCAATTTTAGCTAAAATATAAATTGGAGTTACATTATCTACCGCCACTGACAGATAATTTATTATGAATATATTAACACCAACTTTCAAGGCAAAAAAGCTATGGCATTTAAAAATTAAATGGAAAGTAATTTCATTCAGCAGGTTTAGCTTCTCAGACCCAATATGAGGGACATACTTTTTTGATTTTTTAATGTCTTTGAGCTGATCCTACTTTTTTCATCATAATTCTTTATATTTTCTTTTTTTTTTTTTTTTTCCATTTTTTATTAGGTATTTAGCTCATTTACATTTCCAATGCTATACCAAAAGTCCCCCTTACCCACCCACCCCCACTCCCCTACCCACCCACTCCCCCCCTTTGGCCCTGGCGTTCCCCTGTACCGGGGCACACAAAGTCTGCGTGTCCAATGGGCCTCTCTTTCCAGTGATGGCCGACTAGGCCATCTTTTGATACATATGCAGCTAGAGTCAAGAGCTCAGGGGTACTGGTTAGTTCATAATGTTGTTCCACCTATAGGGTTGAAGATCCCTTTAGCTCCTTGGGTACTTTCTCTAGCTCCTCCATTGGGAGCCCTGTGATCCATCCATTAGCTGACTGTGAGCATCCACTTCTGTGTTTGCTAGGCCCCGGCATAGTCTCACAAGAGACAGCTACATCTGGGTCCTTTCGATAAAATCTTGCTAGTATATGCAATGGTGTCAGCGTTTGGATGCTGATTATGGGGTGGATCCCTGGATATGGCAGTCTCTACATGGTCCAGCCTTTCATCTCAGCTCCAAACTTTGTTTCTGTAACTCCTTCCATGGGTGTTTTGTTCCCACTTCTAAGGAGGGGCATAGTGTCCACACTTCAGTCTTCATTTTTCTTGAGTTTCATGTGTTTAGGAAATTGTATCTTATATCGTGGGTATCCTAGGTTTTGGGCTAGTATCCACTTATCAGTGAGTACATATTGTGTGAGTTCCTTTGTGATTGTGTTACCTCACTCAGGATGATGCTCTCCAGGTCCATCCATTTGGCTAGGAATTTCATAAATTCATTCTTTTTAATAGCTGAGTAGTACTCCATTGTGTAGATGTACCACATTTTCTGTATCCATTCCTCTGTTGAGGGGCATCTGGGTTCTTTCCAGTTTCTGGCTATTATAAATAAGGCTGCTATGAACATAGTGGAGCATGTGTCCTTCTTACCAGTTGGGGCTTCTTCTGGATATATGCCCAGGAGAGGTATTGCTGGATCCTCCGGTAGTACTATGTCCAATTTTCTGAGGAACCGCCAGACTGATTTCCAGAGTGGTTGTACAAGCCTGCAATCCCACCAACAATGGAGGAGTGTTCCTCTTTCTCCACATCCTCGCCAGCATCTGCTGTCACCTGAATTTTTGATCTTAGCCATTCTCACTGGTGTGAGGTGGAATCTCAGGGTTGTTTTGATTTGCATTTCCCTGATGATTAAGGATGTTGAACATTTTTTCAGGTGCTTCTCTGCCATTCGGTATTCCTCAGGTGAGAATTCTTTGTTCAGTTCTGAGCCCCATTTTTTAAGGGGGTTATTTGATTTTCTGAGGTCCACCTTCTTGAGTTCTTTATATATGTTGGATATTAGTCCCCTATCTGATTTAGGATAGGTAAAGATCCTTTCCCAGTCTGTTGGTGGTCTTTTTGTCTTATAGACAGTGTCTTTTGCCTTGCAGAAACTTTGGAGTTTCATTAGGTCCCATTTGTCAATTCTCGATCTTACAGCACAAGCCATTGCTGTTCTGTTCAGGAATTTTTCCCCTGTGCCCATATCTTCAAGGCTTTTCCCCACTTTCTCCTCTATAAGTTTCAGTGTCTCTGGTTTTATGTGAAGTTCCTTGATCCACTTAGATTTGACCTTAGTACAAGGAGATAAGTATGGATCGATTCGCATTCTTCTACATGATAACAACCAGTTGTGCCAGCACCAATTGTTGAAAATGCTGTCTTTCTTCCACTGGATGGTTTTGGCTCCCTTGTCGAAGATCAAGTGACCATAGGTGTGTGGGTTCATTTCTGGGTCTTCAATTCTATTCCATTGGTCCACTTGTCTGTCTCTATACCAGTACCATGCAGTTTTTATCACAATTGCTCTGTAGTAAAGCTTTAGGTCAGGCATGGTGATTCCACCAGAGGTTCTTTTATCCTTGAGAAGAGTTTTTGCTATCCTCGGTTTTTTGTTATTCCAGATGAATTTGCAAATTGCTCCTTCTAATTCGTTGAAGAATTGAGTTGGAATTTTAATGGGGATTGCATTGAATCTGTAGATTGCTTTTGGCAAGATAGCCATTTTTACAATGTTGGTCCTGCCAATCCATGAGCATGGGAGATCTTTCCATCTTCTGAGATCTTCTTTAATTTCTTTCTTCAGGGACTTGAAGTTTTTATCATACAGATCTTTCACTTCCTTCGTTAGAGTCACGCCGAGATATTTTATATTATTTGTGGCTATTGAGAAGGGTGTTGTTTCCCTAATTTCTTTCTCAGCCTGTTTATTCTTTGTGTAGAGAAAGGCCATTGACTTGTTTGAGTTAATTTTATATCCAGCTACTTCACCGAAGCTGTTTATCAGGTTTAGGAGTTCTCTGTTGGAATTTTTAGGGTCACTTATATATACTATCATATCATCTGCAAAAAGTGATATTTTGACTTCCTCTTTTCCAATTTGTATCCCCTTGATCTCCTTTTGTTGTCGAATTGCTCTGGCTAATACTTCAAGTACTATGTTGAAAAGGTAGGGAGAAAGTGGGCAGCCTTGTCTAGTCCCTGATTTTAGTGGGATTGCTTCCAGCTTCTCTCCATTTACTTTGATGTTGGCTACTGGTTTGCTGTAGATTGCTTTTATCATGTTTAGGTATTGGCCTTGAATTCCTGATCTTTCCAGAACTTTTATCATGAATGGGTGTTGGATCTTGTCAAATGCTTTTTCTGCATCTAACGAGATGATCATGTGGTTTTTGTCTTTGAGTTTGTTTATATAATGGATTACATTGATGGATTTTCGTATATTAAACCATCCCTGCATCCCTGGAATAAAACCTACTTGGTCAGGATGGATGATTGCTTTAATGTGTTCTTGGATTCGGTTAGCGAGAATTTTATTAAGGATTTTTGCATCGATGTTCATAAGAGAAATTGGTCTGAAGTTCTCTATCTTTGTTGGATCTTTCTGTGGTTTAGGTATCAGAGTAATAGTGGCTTCATAAAATGAGTTGGGTAGAATACCTTCTACTTCTATCTTGTGAAAAAGTTTGTGCAGAACTGGAGTTAGATCTTCTTTGAAGGTCTGATAGAACTCTGCACTAAACCCGTCTGGTCCTGGGCTTTTTTTGGCTGGGAGACTATTAATAACTGCTTCTATTTCTTTAGGGGATATGGGACTGTTTAGAAGGTCAACTTGATCCTGATTCAACTTTGGTACCTGGTATCTGTCCAGAAATTTGTCCATTTCGTCCAGGTTTTCCAGTTTTGTTGAGTATAGCCTTTTGTAGAAGGATCTGATGGTGTTTTGGATTTCTTCAGGATCTGTTGTTATGTCTCCCTTTTCATTTCTGATTTTGTTAATTAGGATTTTGTCCCTGTGCCCTTTAGTGAGTCTAGCTAAGGGTTTATCTATCTTGTTGATTTTCTCAAAGAACCAACTCCTCGTTTGCTTAATTCTTTGAATAGTTCTTCTTGTTTCCACTTGGTTGATTTCACCCCTGAGTTTGATTATTTCCTGCCGTCTACTCCTCTTGGGTGAATTTGCTTCCTTTTTTTCTAGAGCTTTTAGATGTGTTGTCAAGCTGCTAGTATGTGCTCTCTCCCGTTTTTTCTTGAAGGCACTCATAGCTATGAGTTTCCCTCTTAGAAATGCTTTCATTGTGTCCCAAAGGTTTGGGTACGTTGTGGCTTCATTTTCATTAAACTCTAAAAAGTCTTTAATTTCTTTCTTTATTCCTTCCTTGACCAAGGTATCATTGAGAAGAGTGTTGTTCAGTTTCCATGTGAATGTTGGCTTTCTGTTATTTATTTTGTTATTGAAGATCAGCCTTAGTGCATGGTGATCTGATAGGATACATGGGACAATTTCAATATTTTTGAATCTGTTGAGGCCTGATTTGTGACCTATTATGTGGTCAATTTTGGAGAAGGTACCATGAGGTGCTGAGAAGAAGGTATATCCTTTTGTTTTAGGGTAAAATGTTCTGTAGATATCTGTCAGATCCATTTGTTTCATCACTTCTGTTAGTTTCAGTGTGTCCCTGTTTAGTTTCTGTTTCCATGATCTGTCCATTGGTGAAAGTGGTGTGTTGAAGTCTCCCACTATTATTGTGTGAGGCGCAATGTGTGCTTTGAGCTTTACTAAAGTTTCTTTAGTGAATGTGGCTGCTCTTGTATTTGGAGCATAGATATTCAGAATTGAGAGTTCCTCTTGGAGGATTTTACCTTTGATGAGAATGAAGTGTCCCTCCTTGTCTTTTTTGATGACTTTGGGTTGGAAGTCAATCTTATCAGATATTAGGATGGCTACTCCTGCTTGTTTCTTCATACCATTTGCTTGGAAAATTGTTTTCCAGCCTTTCATTCTGAGGTAGTGTCTATCTTTTTCTCTGAGATGAGTTTCCTGTAAGCAGCAAAATGTTGGGTCTTGTTTGTGTAGCCAGTTTGTTAGTCTATGTCTTTTTATTGGCGAGTTGAGACCATTGATGTTAAGAGATATTAAGGAAAAGTAATTGTTGCTTCCTGTTATTTTAGTTGTTAAAGGTGGCATTCTGTTCTTGTGGCTGTCTTCTTTTAGGTTTGTTGAGGGATTACCTTCTTGTTTTTTCTAGGGCGTTGTTCCCGTTCTTGTATTGGTTTTTTTCTGTTATTATCCTTTGAAGGGCTGGATTCGTGGAGAGATAATGCGTGAATTTGGTTTTGTCGTGGAATACTTTGGTTTCTCCCTCTATGATAATTGAGAGTTTGGCTGGGTATAGTAGCCTGGGCTGCAGTTTGTGTTCTCTTAGTGTCTGTATAACATCTGTCCAGGCTCTTCTGGCTTTCATAGTCTCTGGTGAAAAATCTGGTGTAATTCTGATAGGCTTGCCTTTATATGTTACTTGACCTTTTTCCCTTACTGCTTTTAGTATTCTATCTTTATTTAGTGCATTTGATGTTCTGATTATTATGTGTCGGGAGGAATTTCTTTTCTGGTCCAGTCTATTTGGAGTTCTGTAGGCTTCTTGTATGTTCATATGCATCTCATTCTTTAGATTTGGGAAGTTTTCTTCAATAATTTTGTTGAAGATGTTTGCTGGACCTTTGAGTTGAAAATCTTCATTCTCATCCACTCCTATTATCCGTACGTTTGGTCTTCTTATTGTGTCCTGGATTTCCTGGATATTTTGAGTTAGGATCTTTTTGCATTTTCCATTTTCTTTGATTGTTGTGCCGATGTTCTCTATGGAATCTTCTGCACCTGAGATTCTCTCTTCCATCTCTTGTATTCTGTTGCTGATGCTCAAATCTATGGTTCCAGATTTCTTTCCTAGGGTTTCTATCTCTAGTGTTGCCTCGCTTTGAGTTTTCTTTATTGTGTCTACTTCCCTTTTTAGGTCTAGTATGGTTTTGTTCATTTCCATCACCTGTTTGTATGTTTTTTCCTCTTTTTCTGTAAGGACTTCTACCTGTTTGATTGTGTTTTCCTGTTTTTCTTTAAGGACTTGTAACTCTTTAGCAGTGTTCTCCTGTATTTCTTTAAGTGATTTATTAAAGTCCTTCTTGATGTCCTCTACCATCATCATGAGATATGCTTTTAAATCTAGGTCTAGGTTCTCAGGTGTGTTGGGGTTCCCTGGACTGGGCGAAGTGGGTGTGCTGGGTTCTGGTGATGGTGAGTGGTCTTGGTTCCTGTTAGTAAGATTCCTCCGTTTACCTTTCGCCATCTGGTAATCTCTGGAGTTAGTAGTTATAGTTGACTCTGTTTAGAGATTGTTCTTCTGGTGATTCTGTTACCGTCTATCAGCAGACCTGGGAGACAGATTCTCTCCTCTGAGTTTCAGTGCTCAGAGCACTCTCTGCTGGCAAGCTCTCTTACAGGGAAGGTGCGCAGATATCTTGTATTTGGATCTCCTCCTGGCCGAAGAAGAAGGCCCAAAACAGGACCTTTCTCAGACACTGTGTTGCTTTGGCAGTTCCCAGGTGGTACAGACTCTCACCTAAGCAGACTAAATTCCTAAGTTCCTTGGAGTCCCGGACCAAGATGGCTACCGCTGCTGCTGTGGCTTAGGCCGCCTCCCCAGCCGGGCGGGCACCTGTCCTCCGGTCCAGATGGTGGCTGGCTGTCCCCGGCCCACAAAGGGTGCTGCCTCAGCGCCTCTGTGCTTCCGCCTGTTCCAGAAGCTGTCAGGTTCTCTGGCGCACCCTCTCACCTGTTCAGACTAATTTCCTAAGTTCGGCGGGTCTCGGACCAAGATGGCGACCGCTGCTGCTGTGGCTTAGGCCGCCTCCCCAGCCGGGCGGGCACCTGACCTCCGGTCCGGACGGTGGCTGGCTGTCCCCGGCCCACAAAGGGTGCTGCCTCAGCGCCTCTGTGCTTCCGCCTGTTCCAGAAGCTGTCAGGTTCTCTGGCGCACCCTCTCACCTGTTCAGACTAATTTCCTAAGTTCGGCAGGTCCCGGACCAAGATGGCGACCGCTGCTGCTGTGGCTTAGGTCGCCTCCCCAGCCGGGCGGGCACCTGTCCTCTGGTCCGGAAGGTGGCCGGCTGTCCCCGGCCCACACAGGGTGCTGCCTCAGCGCCTCTGTGCTTCTGCCTGTTCCAGAAGCTGTCAGGTTCTCTGGCGCACCCTCTCACCTGTTCAGACTAATTTCCTAAGTTCGGCGGGTCCCGGACCAAGATGGCGACCGCTGCTGCTGTCTCTTTATATTTTCATTTCAGCCCTAATCTAAATTAATTTAATCCAACTGTGTTCCAGATTTCTAGGGAAGAAGGCTAGACATTCACATATCACTTCAACTCTCTGAAGTCAAAAATATACAAGCACAGAAAATCTTATGTCTGTTTTAAAAAGCAAAAAGTTATTCAACAATTGAGTTGAATCCAGATGTTGAAAATGCTCATGTCTTTTTAAAATTATCTCAAAGATGGATTTTTTTTTTTACTCACGAGAGTTATTATATAAATAAAGGGTTGTAAAGAATTTAGAACGAGAAGATAATGAAATGAACAGAGCCTACAACTATGGTGCTGAAGCAGGTGGAAAAGTGTGTTATTGTAGGACAGTGAAGCTTGATGGCTATTCAGAAAGGGCAAATGTAATTTTTTTAAAAAAATATATTTCAATAATATTTTAGAAGATCTGTGAGTCAAAACGTTTTTCTATATTTATATGTTTAATTGTTTAGAACAGGAGTTTCATGGGGTAAAAAAATCTAGTATTCAAATACCTCAAGTACAATGCCTAAGGCTGTAGAAATTCAGATAGAAAGAGAAGTGAAAACTGGCATAGAAGAAAATCCCATCCACTCGAGTAACATCCTGGGCACTGAGGACAGTCACCACTGGGACAAGAACAAGAGGCTGAAACTGTTCAGAAAGCTGTTAGTAATGATAAAATAAGCAAAGGATCTAACAGATGTGAGGAAAAACGGGTTGTTTTAAACTATACTAGATTAAAGTTTGTATGTAAAAAGCTAGGAGAGAGACAGAGGTGAGTCACTGCAAGCAGAAGACCGTGAAGATAAATAAAAGCAACTTTAATACATGCACTCATAGATAACATTGCATTTTGAAAGTGGCCTTGACTATAACTTGCAGAGGATCAAATCAAGGAAGCGCCTTCTTGTTTTTAAGTCACTGTGTTCAGTCTGTGACCCATTCTTTTCTCCTACAGCTTGATCCAGAGGTAAAGACAACAAAGAGAGCAGAGGCCTGAAAAGTCACAGCAGGGAAATCACAAATATAATGAAACATATATATGAATATCATACTTAATAGTGGGGTATTTGGAAACTAATTAGGAATATAATTAAAAATCAAGGGTTCAAGTATTTTTTTTTAAAAAAACTTGCAATTATCTCATTTTGTTGGGGCAGTTACAATTATTTTGTTAAACACACTTGCTATTAACTTATTTCTTGACACTGCCCTTAAATACTATGAAAATAAATCTATAGTTGTGCCGGAATTGTGGGCATATAAAGTAGTTATGCTAGTAATTCTAAGAGGATTCATGCTGATGTCAAACCATGTTTGTTTTGATACCTTTTGTAATATAACAGAATCTACTAAAGATTATTACTTCTAGTTTTATAATATGTTTTATTTTGCATTAATACACCTTGGAGATCATACTGAAGTTTTGTATGTGTTTGATGCTTGCGGGTATATTTTTAGTAAATAAATGAGAAAAAAAGACAGACGCTCTCTGTGACAAATACAGGAACTCCTACTATTATTTTTCACCGCCGTGCATAGAACTTAATTGTTAGTCCAGTTCAGAACACATTTAGAACTGACAGGGGACAGTTATCAAATATACAAAGACAATCAAAATTGAATATTTGCAGGCAGAAAAGGAGATTCATATTTAAAAATAACTAAAATTTCCTAAGTTCTAAGTTTGACTCAATACTACTGAACAAGTATAATTTGATAGGTTTTAAATAAGTTTGCAGAATAAAATCCAGAGGCCTCATTAAAACTCATCTTGACATTGGAGAGAAGGGTAAAGCACTTGATACATAAGCCTGGGGACTTGACTTTGAATTATAAGAATCACTGAAAGCCAGGGGCAAGTCTGTAATGCCCATGTTCCTTTGGCAAATCAGAAGACAGGAGAGTGAAGCTCAAACCAGATAGCCTGCGGAATACACAGCTGTGAACAACAAATCTCCAGTGGCGAGCAAGTAAGAAGCCACAGTCTGACAGATGAGGTAATTCTGACTACTATACATTGACAATGACATGAGTGTGACTACACATTCAGCCATTCAAACTGTGCAAATATACACACTGTGCACACACATGCACACTCATAAATCAATTAAAAATAAAAAATAATTTTGTAAGTTTCCACAAGTATTTCATGTTGCACTTGTACTTATTAAAAATAGTGTCCAAAATGTTTTAATGGTGTAGCTTGAAAAATTTATGAAAGTCAATACAATATCTTGAACACTTATAGTTTGCCCTCAAATGAAATGGAGAATTCGAAACATTAACGGCCATATTCATTACATTTTCCCAAGCTCATATTATAAAATTTTATGGTCCTAACATACCTAGTAGTAAAAAACCAGAAAGCAAAAATCACAATGGTTTTCTTCTTGAGAATTCTATTCTTTCATAAGCACTTAATTCATTTTATTGTGTCCATTGCAATGTTATATAATTATTAATTTCAATAATAAGTTGTTCTTAATTATGGCTGGAAATTATAGAAAGATAGTAAATATTAAATAACCATTTCATATTAAAGAAAGTGCCTTAGAAATTTGAAGGCAGTAGTCATTTTTATCATTTGAGTCACATCTTTAGTAGTTATACAGTATAAGTATAAAAGGGTTAGTAAAATGTTATTAGATCATTTGATGCTATTTCTCAATGATGTGTCAAGTCAGAGAGATAGTCATGCATTGCACCATGGTCCATTAATATAGATTTTAGATGTTTTTTCACAAGAATGTACAAAACCATTTGTGAAACATTAAAAAAGGCTATTTAAATATGAAAATGAATTATAATAACAGGACCCTCGTGAGATTTTGGTCATGATATCATCATGTCAGCCAACAAGCTCCTAAGTATACAAGACTCTGTAAATTCAAGTTTATAATTTGGTTTCAAAGTGTTTAGTGAAGAGTCTGCTAGAGACCTGATTTTGGCCCTGTTTTATAGGTCTTCAAATATGTTCAAATTGTGAAACTAAACTTAGGAAGAATTAAGTGTCACCAATTATTTATTATGTATTATCTGATTTGCAGTGCATTCTATAAGAATCAATTTAAAAACAATAATCATATATTAACCTGACAGAAATCAATGCAGTGTAGAACAAAAGAAAATTATCATAGTGCTATGGAGTTAGCTCAGCAGTTATAAGTCTGGGCTGCTCTTCCAGAGGCCTCAGTTAATTTCTAGTGCCCAAAGGACAGCTATAATTGTCAGTAACTCCAGTTTCTGGGCATTACAACTGTTTAGGCACTGCCACATACATATTACACAGATATACATGCAGGCAAACAAATGTAAAATAAACAAATAAATAAACATGTAAAAAGAGAAGTCACCAACATATATTTATCCATTTACCATTTCATAATTTATCAAGATATGACTTTTAATTTTGAAGGAAGTGTTAGTCATTAATTTTAATACATAACATTTAATCACTCTTTTAGTGTTTCTGTTGCTGTGAAGAAACACCAAGACCATGGCAACTCTTATAAAGAAAAATATCTAATTGGGACTGGCTTACAAGTTCAGCCCACTGTCATTATGGCAAGAAGCATGATGGAGCACAAACAGACACTGTGTTGGAGAAGGATCCAAGAGTTCAATATCTGTATCAGCAGAGAGCAGAAAGAGAAAGTGACTGGGTCAGGCCTGATTATACGAAATCTCAATGTCCACCTCTTAGTGACTTCCTGCAACAAGGCAATACCTCGAAGAACAAACTTTCCAGGAGTGGAGAACAAACCTCCTAATAGTGCCACTTCCTATGAAGCTAAGGGGGCTATTTTCATTCAAATCTCAGTGTCCTAGTCCTTGGCTCCCATGGGCTTGTAGCCAGATCCTATATAGCTCAAGCATTCAGTCTATCTTCAAAAGTCTTCAAGCCTTTTCAAAGACCAAAATCTCTTCAGAGACTCATAACAGTTGTTTAACTGTAACTTTTGAAAACATAAAAAACTAAAAAGCAGATTTCATATTTCTAGTATAAAATGGAATCAAATAGATATTAACTTTCCAAAAGGCAGAAAATATAAAGAAAATATACTGAAGAAATACTGGATTAGAAAAGAATGAAAATGAGTTGGTAAGACTCTATACTCTGCATCTCCATGTGAGACAGTCAGAATGCTTTTCTGATCTTCAAATACTTTTAGCTTTGTAAACTGCAGCAAACTTCTTTCCATTGGGCTATTTTCACTTCCTGTTAGCAGCTTTCCTCAACAGGTAGTCTACAACTCTGGCATCTTTAGTATCTTAAGGTCTGCACAGCAATTCAGGCTTCACCTTCATAGCTTCACAAAATGGCCTCTCTGAGCCTCCATGAAGAGATATGCCTGACACACATGCCCAGACCCATGGGATTTCCCTAGTTATGGAGGGATTTTCCATAAACCCTTTCTTATATCCTTGATAAAAACCATATGACCAAATTTGCCAAGTTCTGATGCTTACTGGGGCTAGAACATGGCCTATTATTCAAATACAATTTCACAGCTTTTTGTTTTTAATAGCTTTCTTGTTACTTATGTTTTGCTCTAGTAGAATGCACTGTAGATCATGTTGGCCTTGAATTCAGAGATCCACCAGCCTCAGCATTTAGAGTGATGGGATTAAAAGTGTATACCACCATGCCTTTCTCTGAATTTTTCCTTTCCTTTCCTTTCCTTTCCTTTCCTTTCCTTTCCTTTCCTTTCCTTTCCTTTCCTTTCTCCTCTCTCTCCTCTCCTCTCCTCTCCTCTTCTCTCCTCTCCTCTCCTCTCCTCTCCTCTCCTCTCCTCTCCTCTCCTCTCCTCTCCTCTCCTCTCCTTTCCTCTCCCTTCACTCCTCCCTTCACTCCTCCCTTCACTCCCCTCCCCTCCCCTTTTCTTTTCTTTTCTTTTCTTTTCTTTTCTTTTCTTTTTTTTCTTTTCTTTTCCACTTTTCTTTAATTCCTTTGTACAAATTAGAAGCTTAGCTGAGTGGGATCTTGCTCTGAGGTCACAAGCCCCTCTAATTAGCATCAAGTTGTCTTGAGTCTCTTTACAATTAGTCTCTTTTTTCTCACACTGTACATTTTGTATTTTTTCTTGCTCAGCTTGTTTTTTAAAATTGTAGATCTTCATAAGACTGCCCACTAATAACCATATGACACAGCTAACAATAGCCAGTATCATAGTCGATATGAGGATGTTTGAAATCTCTGCAAATGTAATTAAGCCAAACCTCTTCAATTTAGCCTCAGACAGATTTTTTCAGACAAGGGCAACTATCAGCCACATTCCTTTCCAAAATATCACAAGAATGACATACTAATATTCTTCTCTTCTGAAAGGTCTTGAGCCCAGCACCCATAGTTCAAATCTCTGCCAGCAACACTGTCTTCTTTGTTTTTCCTAGGGCAGCTCATTAAGCACTGCTTAAAACATTCTGCTGCTTCTTAATCCAAAATCAGTATTCCTTCAAAACCATGGGCAGGCCTAAAACAGTAATATTCCAGTTATCTTAGTTATGATTTGCATAGCTGTGAAGAAACTACACAACCATGACAACTCTTATAAAGGAAAACATTTATTTGGGGCTGGCTTACAGATTCAGAGGTTTGGTCTATTATCATCATGGCAGGAAGCATGGATGAGTATAGGCAGACATGGTTTGAAGAAGGAGCCAAGTGTTCTATATCTGGATCATCAGGCAGAAGAAAGAGCTACTGGGTTTGACTTAAGCATTTGAAAGCTCAAAGCACATCCCCATTGACATGGTTTCTCTAATAAGGCCACAAGAACTCCAGTGCACCTAATCATCTAACAGTGCCTCTCCTTAGGAGTCTATGGGGGCCATTTTCATTCAAACTACCACAATCCTGCATAAGTCAACCTATTTAAATGATTGATTAAGCAAAAATTGTTACACTTTGAGAAAAAATTCTGTAATGTGAACTTTATTTTTTCTGTCATAATTACCAAATTATAGTTGTCCTGCCACACAATCCAATAAATAGTGATGGATTTATCATTGTTTGAATTTTATTCTTTTTTTTAAAAAGCATAAAACTAATCTTATATAAGTACAAATAATATCGTGTGATTGATTGGCTTCATCATAATTATGAATGGGATTTAAAGAATAATTGATAGGTGATCTGATTTGACTTTTTCTTTAAAGTGAACAGGTAAAAACCTTTAGCCAGGGAGAAAATACTATTTACTTGTGGAATATAAGATTGATTGTATTATCTTGTTTCTAACAGTAAATTGTTAAAATACATTGGATACATAAATCCACCCACTATTTACTATTTCTGTGTTTGTGTGTGTATGTGTGTGTGTGTGTGTGTGTTTGTGTGTATGTGTGTCACTTATTCATGTCATGCTAATTTTTCAACATCACCAAAACTTACCAGAAACATTAAAAGGAAAGAAGCCAAAGGGGGGTGGGGGAAGACTATAGAGCAAAGCAAAAGAAAGAAGTCACCTTTGATTCAGCTTTTATGACCATGAGAAATTAAAAATAATTATGACTAACATGCCAATGTCCTGTAAAGATTAAAAACAATCCCTAAAGTGGGTGGAGAGATAAAAAACACACTTGAATAAAATAGGGATAAATATCTGTTATCAGATATAAAGTGGAAAAAATCATTTTTTATTACAGGTTTAAACTGCAACAAACAATATTTTTCATAAATCTTTTACATTGAGACATGATGGAAAACTTACCAGTCCACAAGGAGAACACATGATCACAAAACGGAAATGGCACAGAAGCTGTCAATGCCTGCACCTAATGCTGGAGCTGGAGTTCTGTGCTTGACAAGGTACAGGGGCTAGAGGAAGGGACTAGCATTCCTCTGCTTTTTCCTCACCTTAACTTTCAACAGGATCCAGATCAACCTCCTCAAAATTCTTCTCTAGAGTAGCCATGTCCTCATGGGCATATGGAAACTCCCCCTCTTCCATGTCTTCACCTACAAACCAGTGCACAAAGGCAAACTTGACATACATCAGATCAAACTTATAATCTGGGAAAGTTCAGGCCTCAGCAATGTCTGTGTTATTGCTCAGCATGCACACATCTCTGTGGACCATGGTCAGGACATCAACAGGTATCAGAGTGAGAGGCTGATAATTAATACCAACCTTGAAGCCAGTGGGGCACCAGTCTACAAACTGGACACTGTGCTTGGTCTCAATGGTGGCAATAGCAGCACTGCCATCTTTGAGAACCACAACACCATGGTACAGGAGTCAGCAAGCCATGTGTTTGTGATGGAGAGGGTCACCTTTCACCATCTGGTTGGCTGGCTCAAAGCAGCTATTAGTAATCTCTGCTACAGAAAGCTACTCATAGTAGTCTTTCTCAGCAGAGATGACAGGGGGATAAGTGGCCAGAGGGAAGTAGATGAGAGGGTAGGGTACCAGCTTGGTCAGGAATTCTGTCAGATCAACTTTTTGGGCCTCATCATATCTGAGAGAAGAAGTGATGAAGGACACAATCTGGCTAATAAGTTGATTAAGGTTAGTATATGTCAAGGTTTCTTTGACAGATGTCAAAGATTGTCTCATTTTCTGCTATGAAGGTACAAACAGAGTGCTCCAGGGAGGCATGACTGGTAAGGATGGAATTGTAGTGCTCAACCACAGCTATGGAAACCTGGGGGAGGGGAGCTGGGTAAACGGAGAGCTACATTTTGGATTTCTTTCTGTAGTCAACAGAGAGTCGCTCCATCAGCGGGAGGTAAACCCAGACCCAGTTACCCAGTTATAGCTGTGGAAAACCAAGAAGCCTTGAAGACCCATGTGCTGGTCAGCAGCTTGAGAATTCTGTCCAAGACAAGGTCAATAATCTCTTTGCAATGGTGTACAGACCACAGGCATAGTTATTGGCAGCATCTTCTTTGCTTGTTATGAGCTACTCAGGGTGGAAGAACTGGCTGTAGGTACCAGTATGAATGTCATCAATACGTTTGGGTTGCAGATCTATGAACACTGTTGGGGCACATGCTTACCAGCTCCTGTCTCACTGAAGGTGTTGAAACAGTCAGCTCCTATTTCAATGATCTTGACACTTGGTATCTGGTCATCAAGCTGGATGCCATGTTCCAGGCAGTAGAGCTCCCAGCAGGCATTGCTGATCTGGACACAAGCCTGGCCAAAATGGATGGAGATGCAATCATGCATTATATCTATGGGTTATACAGCTGAGGATGACAGAAGCAGAAGCCAGGTCCCGTTTATTGTTCCAACAACTAAGAGTCAAGGTAATTAACACAATGAAGTCAACTGCAACAAATACTAATCAAAGTTCTTTCAGGGGACGAGTCACAGGAATAAAACTTAAAGCAACAATAAGGTGATGGAGAAGAGAAACAGCTGATTACTGTACATTAAAGGGTTGATAAAGCTTTAATATGTCTTAGATCCTTTTATATGGATTAGCAACAACTTAATGAAATCTAGAGTTACAAAAAATCTGAGTGCTATAGATAGATTTTATATAAAAAACAACTGAAAACATATTCACACAGTGTTTGAAAACAAATCTTGATTGTATAATTATGATAGACAAAAAGGAAGAAAATAAAAAATATACTAAAATAATGAATTCTAAATGTATCTTAACTATAATAAAAATATACTTTACATATATATCATATATATGACATTTCCAGAAACTTCCATTTCAAAAAATATTTTTCTGGTCAACTGTGACTGAACTCACTCTCTCTCTCTCTCTCTCTCTCTCTCTCTCTCTCTGTGTGTGTGTGTGTGTGTGTGTGTGTGTGTGTTTGTATGTGTATGTATGTGTGTGTGTGTAATGTCAAACAGCAAGAGTTGAAGAATTTGATAGTACATACTGGTAGTGAACAGAGTTCCTGGTGAGTAAATCTTCAGTAGTCTCTTAAAGACAGAGATAAAAGAGAAAAATAATTAGTAGGAAACTTTGTAGGTGCAGTGTTATATTCAGAGATATATTAGTCCCTGTCAACTTCACAACTGGATTTCCTGGACCTTTTATTCCAATCTACTGAACAGCAGGGTATTATTTTAAAATCCAGGTAAATTTTCACTTCTTCAATAAGTCAAGTGCCTTCCCTACATGTATTTTTAGAACTAAAAGTGGAAATACTACTCAGTTAAGCTATATCATCCTCCTGAATGTTTGGTATATCCACTTAAAGCTATGGAGATCTCAAATTTTCATATTAATTAAAGAAATATAACAAGTTTTACTAAAGATATTATATTTATATGTGAGTGTATGTATCTATATCTATATAGAGAAATATCTATATATGTATATCAACATTCTCTATACATGTAATAAGTATACCCAGGTAATAAGGCAAAATATTAAAGTTTCTTAAATAAACAAATAGTATAGCCATAAGTCAAAAATATAATGTTTGAGATGAATCCAAATCTATAATCACAGAATGATAAAAAGCATTTTTTTATCATTCCTGACTAAGAATTTCATAAATTCATTGTTTTTAATAGCTGATAGTGTGCCATTGTGTAAATGTAACACATTTTCTGTATCCATTCCTCTGTTGAGGGACATCTGGGTTCTTTCCAGCTTCTGGCTATTATATATAAGGCTGCTATGAACATAGTAGAGCATGTGTCCTTATTACATGTTGGTGCATCTTCTGGACATATTCACAGGAGTGGTATAGCTAGGTCCTAAGAAAGTACCAATGTTCTGAGGAACCACCAGACTGATTTCCAGGGTGGTTGTACCAGCTTGCAATCCCACAAGCAATACATGAGTGTTGCTCTTTCTTCATATCCTCGCCAGCATCTGATGTTACCTGAGGTTTTTGATCTTAGCCATTCTGACTGATATAAGGTGGAATCTCAGGGTTGTTTTGATTTCATTTCCTTGATGACTGAGGGGACTGAACATTTCTTTAGTTGCTTTCGGGCATTTGAGTTTCCTAAGTAGAGTTTTCTCTAGCTCTGTACCCATTTTTATTAGGGTTATTTGCTTATCTGGATCCTAACTTCTTGAGTTCCTTGTTTATATTGGATATGAGCACTCTACAGGATGCAGGTTTGGTGAAAAATCTTTTCTCAGTCTGTTGATTGCTGTTCTGTCCTATTGACAGTGTCTTTTGCCTTACAGAAGATTTGCAATTTTATGAGTTCCCATTTGCCCACTCTTGATCTTAGAGTATAAGCCCTTGGTGTTCTGTTCAGGAAAAGTTTATCCGCGGCAATGTATTTGAGGCTTTTCCCCACTTTTTCTTCCTTTAGGTTCAGAGTATGTGGTTTTATGTGGAGGTCCTTGATCCACTTCAACATGTGCTCTGTACAAGGAGATAAGAATGAATTAATTTGCATTCTTCTACATGCTAACTGCCAGTTGAACCAGAACCATTTGTTGAAAATGTTGGTTTTTTCCACTGGATGGTTTAGCTCTTTTGTCAAATATCAAGTGACCATAGGTTTATGGATTCATTTCTGGGTCTTTATTTCTATTCCATTGCATCTGTTTATTGCTTTAACAAATTACTTTTTTTCCTGTATTAATCCTGCCAATCTACAAGCATGGGAGATCTTTCCATCTTCTGAGGTCTTCTCTGATTTCATTCTTCCGGGACTTGAAATTATTTTCGTACAGATCTCTCACTTGTTTGGTAAGATATTTTATATTGTTTGTGGCTATTGTGAAGGGTTTAGTTTCCCTAATTTCTTTTTCAGCGAACTTATCTTTTGAATATAGGAAGGCTACTGATTTGTTTGAGTTAATTTTATAATCTAGCCACTTTGCAGAATTTGTTTATCAGGTTAAGGAGTCTGGTGGAATTTTTGGGTTCACTTATATATACTTTCTTATTATTTGAAAATAGTGATATTTTGACTTCTTCCTTTCCAACTTGTATCCTTTTCACCTCCTTTTGTTTTTAAATTGCTCTAGCTAGAACTTCAAGTACAGTACCATGTTGAATAGATAGGAAGAGAGTGGACAGCTGTGTCTAACCCCTGATTTTAGTGGGAATGCTTCAAGTTTCTTTCCATTTTGTTTGATGTTGGTTACTGATTTGCTGTATATTGTTTTTACTACGTTTAGGTATGGGCCTTGAATTCCTGATCTTTCCAAGACTTTTAACAAGAGGGGGTGTTGAATTTTGTCAAATGTTTTTTCAGTATCTAATGAAATGATCATGTGGGTTTTTGTTCTTTTTGTTTGTTTATGTAGTGGATTTCATTGATGGATTTTCATATATTGAATCATCCTTGCATACCTGGGATGCTATCTACTTTATAGTGTTGAATGTTTATTTTGATGTATTCTTAGATTTTGTTTGTGAGAATTTATTGATTGTTTTTACATTGATATTCATAAGGGTATTGGTCTGAAGTTCTCATTCTTTGTTGGGTCTTTGTGTGGTTTTGGTATCAGCATAAGTGTGCTTCATAGAAAAAAATGGGTAGTGTTACTTCTGTTTCTATTTTGTGTAATAGTTAAAATATTGGTATAAGGTCTTCTTGGAAGATCTGATAGAAGTCTGCACTAAACCCATCTGGTCCTGGGCTTTTAAATGTTATTTATTTATTTATTTGTTGACTGATTGATTCATTGTTTCTTAATGATTGTTCTTAAACTCATTAAACTCTCTTTTACCAACCACTCACAAGAGGTAGAGGGAAAGAATGGATATAGGGTAAGTGGGAACCTGTTTAGAAAGATTCTGTAGAGCAACTCCTGTTTTTTAATTGCTGGATTAACTCTCCTACCTATCCAACACCCATTCATGATAAAAGTCTTTGAAAGATCAGGAATTCAAGGCCCATACCTAAAAATGATAAAAGCAATCTACAGCAAACCAGTAGCCAACATCAAAGTAAATGGTGAGAAGCTGGAAGCAATCTCGCTAAAATCAGGGACTAGACAAGGCTTTCTCCCTACCTATTCAACATTGTATTTGAAGTTATGTAAAACGCATGCCCTTAGCTGATCGCAGAATGCTTCTCACTGTGATCAGGCCTAGGTCTGGAAGCCACTAGCCTCTGTAGAATCTAGTCTTCTGCAAGCCTGGACCTTGAAGGCTTCAGCTTCCAACCTTCATCTGTTAATCTAGGCCTAGAATGTTTCAGTGCCTGAGACTTACTGCTGAATAAACTCACTCTTTCTAGCTCTTTCTGATCTCTCGAGGCTGGTTCAGCTCATCTGTTTTAGGCAAAACTCCTCTCAAAGCTGATGACTTCAAATTGGCTTCCTTGGCTTCTGAATGAATTGCTCTGCTTAGAACTACTCCCTCTAAAATCCAAGCACTGAACTGAAACAACTGAACTTAATTAAACTATACTTCTCCTAACCAAACTCAACTATACTAAACTAAATCAAACTGACTGACTCTCTCTCTCTCTCTCTCTCTCTCTCTCTCTCTCTCTCTCTCTCTCTCTCTCTCTCTCTCTCTCTCCCACTGCTCTTTAAGTAGCCTCTCTTTCCTTTCTCTTCTAATGAGAGTTGGGCATAGTCTATTTCTGTCTCATTCTGTCAAATCTTTCTCTGACTTGTCAGTTTGTTTGCCTCTTAAATAGCATATCTATTTTCCAGCCACAGGGATTAATGTTGCATGGTGTGTCTGCAGTCCCTCAGGGATCATATCATTTGATGTGATCCCTTGCCAGAGCAGACATATTGCTGGATTAACATATCTCTACACCTTACTGTTTTAGATGCTCAGTAAGTTACACAAGTCACACAAAGTTAACAAATGCCATAACAATTTTCTGTTTTATTTTTATCAAAATCCTCATTATGTGATGTACATTATGTGGAAACTCAGGGGTTCTTTGGATGGTGTTTTGCTAGGTCAAACATGTGAAGGAACGTTTAGCTGAAGCAGACACAGATGAGAGGCAAACCATGTGCTGAGGCAAGACCTGTGGAGGACACATGATGTTTGAATGGTATAAATAGGACTTGAAAGACAGTAATGGAAGCTTAGCTTGGCGTGTGCAACACTTGTGGGTCTTGTGTCTTCACTGATGTTGATCTTCACTTCCCTGAAAGGGATAGCTGAGACCTTCTGCTAGTGTTCCTTCTGATCCCTCCTGCTGAAGGCAGGAAGCTGAAGCCTTCAAGGTCCAGGCTTGCAGAAGACTAGATTCTACAGAGGCTAGTGCCTTCCTGACCTAAGCCTGAGCAGAGTGAGAAGCATTCTGGGATCAGCTAAGGGCATTTGTTCACACAGCTTGGTTAGGGAATCTCATTTCATCATTTCATCTGAGAAAATAGGAACATTTACATTTACAGTTATATGTATATGCCAAACAATTTAATAGTGTTAAAATTGTTATGTAAAAATAATTTATAATCGAAATGTGGAATTTTTCACACTGTGAACTCTGAAATAAAAACTCAATGGCATAATTAAAATTTTTATTGATGGTAAGATAAAAATGATTGAAATGAAACTACTAATTTTAAGAAATTCTCTTCTGTAAATCCAGATCTAGATATGCAGTAACTTCTACTGACAGATGAAGGTTCCACACATACACATATACGCATACACATACACATACACATACACACACACACATAAACACAGAGAGAGAGAGAAAGAGAGAGAGAGAGAGAGAGAGAGAGAGGGAGAGGGAGAGGGAGAGGGAGAGGGAGAGGGAGAGGGAGAGGGAGAGGGAGAGGGAGGGAGAAAGAAACATAAAAACACAAAATTTTTCTTAAAAATAAATAGGTGGGGAAGTTTTACACAGAGAAATATAATCAAGAATAGTTTGAGAGTGTATTAAATATAACTGACCTCTTCAGAGGAATTTTAAAAATATGAAAATTGAAACATAAAAGAGAACAAGAAATAAACACAAGAAGTAAAGAAAAAGATGATACATTTTAAAATTAATTTTTCTCATGCATACTAATGAAATATAATTCAATGCCTTGCATCATATATAAACTAGGGATTTATTAAATAATTCTAGTTAATAAAATAATGATTTATCCATTAGTGTAATACATAACATTGTTTGGACAGCCGTTAAAAAATTAAGTCTAACAAGTGCATTTTTATTAATATTTCTCCATAAAACAAAATATCAAAAGTTGACTTCAATAAATATAAAAATTTTATTTCATAAATACAAGAAACTCTCACATAAAGAACATGTAGAAAAAGGCAGATACTTCATTAGCATTTCAAAAGATAAGTGTCAACTATATTTGCATGTAATCCAAAAAATTTAAATAGCTTTTTTTCTCATTCTAAGTTCTAAAAGGTTTAAATATATTCTTAATACTATGTTTCTGAAGGCTTGAAATTAGGTTACTTTACACAGTGCTGGTAAAAAGGTAAATTGACAGGAAAACATCTATATCCTTTAAAGAAGAATTATACTAATTAAAATTAGAGAATGATACAATGGTATATTATACAGATTTAAAACATGAAAGTCCACCATAGTTTACTTTGTCTTAATAGCTTGAAAACAAATATTTCAAAATATTTATAAAAAAGTATAATTTATAATACTCAAAGAATTTTAAATAGCTTTATAATCAAAACATTTTGGAAGAAAACACAAGTTACTGTTAAGTATATGCCACATTTAAATCCTACAATTTAGCTGAGAAGTAACAGGGCCTAGGTTGATTCTTCAGCTACATTCAAAATAATGACTCACTTTTATATTAACTGTAAAGAAAATTTGAGCAAACACTATAAAATGGAATAATTTGGCTCATCTTACTATTCTAAGTTTCTTTTTAAAAATTAAATTTCCCTTCTGGTCCCGCCAGCACCAGGAGAGCTAGGGTGTGTAGTCAGCTGACACCCACAAGCTAACCACAAGACCCGCCACGGGATCTTAAAACCTCTGGTGAGTAGAACACAGCTGCTGCTCCAATCCAATCAGCTGGTACCTGAGACTACATTAATTAGGGAAGCAGAAAACCTGGACTGATTAGGGGCACAAGTCCCTTCTGGTCCATGCCAGCACAGGGGTACCTTGGGCATGAAGTCTGCCAACACCTCTAAGGTATACACAGGATCCTCCATGGGATCTTAAGACCTCTGTGAGTGGATCACATCTTCTGCTAGGAGGCAGGTTCAAACACCAGATATCTAGGCACCTTCCCTGCAAGAGGAGAGCCTACCTGCAGAGAGTACTCTGAACACTGAAACTCAGGAGAGAGTTAGTCTCCCAGGTCTGCAGATAAAGGCTAACATAAACACCTGAGGAACAAGATCTAACCAGAGACAACTACAACAACTAACTCCAGAGATTACCAGATGGCAAAAGGCAAATGTAAGAATCTTACTAACAGAAACCAAGACCACTCACCACTATCAGAACGCAGCACTCCCACCCTACACAGTACTGGGCACCCCAACACACCCGAAAAACTATACCCGGATTTAAAAGCATATCTCATGATGATGGTAGAGGACATCAAGAAGGACTTTAATAACTCACTTAAAGAAATACAGGAGAACACCGCTAAACAGGTAGAAGACCTTAAAGATGAAGCACAAAAATCCATTAGAGTATCGCAAGAAAACACGACCAAACAGGTGATGGAATTGAATCAAACCATCCAAGACCTAAAAAGGGAAGTAGACACAATAAAGAAAACCCAAAGTGAGGCAACACTGGAAATAGAAATCCTAGGAAAGAAATCTGGAACCATATGCAAGCATCAGCAACAGAATACAAGTGATGGAAGAGAGAATCTCAGGTACAGAAGACTCCATAGAGAATCATCAGCACAACAATCAAAGAAAATACAAAATGCAAAAAGATCCTAACTCAAAACATCCAGGAAATCCAGGACACAATGAGAAGACCAAACCTACGAATAATAGGAGTAAATGAGAATGAAGATTTTCAACTTAAAGGGACAGCAAATAACTTCAAATAATTATAGAATAAAACTTCCCAAACCTAAAAAAAGAGATGCCCATGAACATACAAGGAGCCTACAGAACTCCAAATAGACTGGACCTGAAAAGAAATTCCTCCCGACACATAATAATCAGAACAACAAATGCACTAAATAAAGATAGAATATTAAAAGCAGTAAGGGAAAAAGGTCAAGTAACATATAAAGGCAGGCCTATCAGAATTACACCAGACTTTTCACTAGAGAATATGAAAGCCAGAAGATCCTAGACAGATGTTATACAGACACTAAGAGAACACAAATTCCAGCCCAGGCTACTATACCCAGCCAAACTCTCAATTACCATAGATGGAGAAATCAAAGTTTTCCACAACAAAACCAAATTCACACATTATCTTTCCATGAATCCAGCCCTTCAAAGGATAATAACAGAAAAAAACAAAAACAAACAAACAAACAAAAAACAATACAAAGAGGGAAACCACGCCATAGAAAAAGCAAGAAAGTAATCCCTCAACAAACCAAAAAGAAGACAGCCACAAAAACAGAATGCCAACTCTAAAATCAAAAATAATAGGAAGCAACAATTACTTTTGCTTAATATCTCTTAATATCAATGGACTCAATTCCCTAATAAAAAGACATACACTGACAGTCTGGCTACACAAACAGGACCCAACACTCTGCTGCTTACAGGAAACTTATCTCAGGGAGAAAGACAGACACTACCTCAGAGTGAAAGGCTGGAAAAGAATTTTCCAAGCAAATGTTATGAAGAAACTAGCTGGAGTAGCCATTCTAATATCGAATAAAATCGACTTCCAACCCAAAGATATCAAAAAAGACAAGGAGGGACACTTCATACACATCAAAGGTAAAAATCCTCCAAGAGGAACTCTCAATTCTGAATATCTATGCTCTAAATGCAAGGGCAGACACATTCATTAAAGACACTTTAGTAAAGCTCAAAGCACACATTGCACCTCACACAATAATAGTGGGAGACTTCAACACGCCACTTTCATCAATGGACAGATCGTGGAAACAGAAACTAAACAGGGACACAGTGAAACTAACAGAAGGGATGAAACAAATGGACTTAACAAATATCTACAGAACATTTTATCCTAAAACAAAAGGATAGAACTTCTCAGCACCTCATGGTACCTTCTCCAAAACTGACCATATAATTGGTCAAAAAACAGGCCTCAACAGATACAAAAATATTGAAATGTTCCCATGTATCCTATCAGACCACCATGTACTAAGGCTGATCTTCAGTAACAACATAAATAATGGAAAGCCAACATTCACATGGAAACTGAACAACACTCTTCTCAATGATACCTTGGTCAAGGAAGGAACAAAGAAAGAAATTAAAGACTTTTTAGAATTCAATGAAAATGAAGCCACAACATACTCAAAAATATGGGACACAATGAAAGCATTTCTAAGAGGAAAACTCATAGCTCTGAGTGCCTCCAAAAGAAAATTCACCCAAGAGGAAGAGACCAAAGAAATAATCAAACTCAGGGGTGAAATCAACCAAGTGGAAACAAGAAGAACTATTCAAAGAATTAACTAAATGAGGAGCTAGTTCTTGGAGAAAATGAACAAGACAGATAAACCCTTAGCCAGACTAACTAGAGGGCACAGGGACAGCATCCTAATTAACAAAATCAGAAATGAAAAGGGAGACATAACAACAAATCCTGAAGAAATCCAAAACACCATCAGATCCTTCTACAAAAGGCTATACTCAACAAAACTGGAAAACCTGGACGAAATGGACAAATTTCTATACAGATACCAGGTAACAAAGTTAAACCAGGATCAAGTTAATGATCTAAACAGTCCCATATCCCCCAAAGAAATAGAAGCAGTCATTAATGGTCTCCCAACCAAAAAAAGCCCAGGACCAGATGGGTTTAGTCCAGAGTTCTACCAGACATTCAAAGAAGATCTAATTCCAGTTCTGCACAAACTATTCCACAAAATAGAAACAGAAGGTACTCTACCCAACTCATTCTATGATGCCACAATTACTCTGATACCTAAACCACAGAAAGATCCAACACAGATAGAGAACTTCAGACCAATTTTCCTTATGGTATCAATGCAAAAATCCTCAATAAAATTCTCGCTAACCGAATCCAAGAACACATTAAAGCAATCATCCATCCTGACCAAGTAGGTTTTATTCCAGGGATGCAGGGATGGTTTAATATACGGAAATCTATCAACTTAATCCATTATATAAACAAACTCAAAGACCAAAACCACATGATCACCTCCTTAGATGTGGAGAAAGCTTTTGACAAAATCCAACACCCATTCATGATACAAGTCTTTGAAAGATCAGAAATCCAAGGCCCATATCTAAAAATGATAAAAGCAATCTACAGCAAACCAGTAGCCAACATCAAAGTAAATGGTGAGAAGCTGGAAGTAATCTCACTAAAATCAGGGACTAGACAAGGCTGCCCACTTTCTCCCTACCTATTCAACATTGTACTTGATGTCCTAGCAAGTGCAATTCTACAACAAAAGGAGATCAAGGAGATACAAATTGGAAAAGAAGAAGTCAAAATATCACGTTTTGCTGATGATATGATATTATAAATAAGTGACCCTAAAAATTCACCAGAGAACTCCTAAAACTGATAAACAGCTTCGGTGAAGTAGCTGGATATAAAATTAACTCCAATAAGTCAATGGCCTTTCTCTACACAAAGAATAAACATGCTGAGAAAGAAATTAGAGAAACAACACCCTTCTCAATAGTCAAAAATAATATAAAATACCCTGGCATGACTCCAAGGAAGTGAAAGATTTGTATGATAAGAACTTCAAGTCTCTGAAGAAAGAAATTAAAGAAGATCTCAGAAGATGGAAAGATCTCCCATGGTCATGGATTGGCAGGATCAACATTGTAAAAATGGCTTTCTTGCCAAAAGCAATCTACAGATTCAAGGCAATCCCCATCAAAACTCCAACTCAATTCTTCAAGGAATTAGAAAGAACAATCTGCAAATTCATCTGGAATAACAAAAAACCTAGGATAGCAAGAACACTTCTCAAGGATAAAAGCAACTCTGTTGGAATCACCATGCCTGACCTAAAGCTTTACTGCAGAGAAATTGTGATAAAAATGGTATGGTATTGGTATAAGGACAGAAAAGTAGAGGAATGGAATAGAATTGAAGACCCAGAAATGAATCCACACACCTATGGTTACTTGATCTTTGACAAGGGAGCTAAAACCATCCAGTGGAAAAAAGACAGCATTTTCAAGAAATGGTGCTGGCACAGCCGGTGGTTATCATGTAGAAGAATGCGAATTGATCCATTCCTATCTCCTTGTACTCAGGTCAAATCTAAGTGGATCAAGGAACTCCACATAAAACCAGAGACACTGAAACTTATAAAGGAGAAAGTGGGGAAAAGCATCAAAGATATTGGCACAGGGGAATAATTCCTGAATAGAACATCAATGGCTTGTGTTGTAATATAGAGAATTGAAAAATGGGACCTCATGAAACTGCAAAGCTTCTGTAAGGCAAAAGACACTGTCAATAAGACAAAAAGGCCAACAAAAGATTGGGAAAGGATATTAACCTATCCTAAATCAGATAGGAGACTAATATCCAATATGTATAAAGAAATCAAGAAGGTGGACTCCAGAAAATCATATAACCCCATTAAAAAATGGGGCTCAGAGCTAAACAAAGAATTCTCACCTGAGGAATACCGAATGGCTATGAAACACCTGAAAAAATGTTCAGCATCCTTAGTCATCAGGGAAATGCAAATCAAAACAACCCTGAGATTCCATCTCACACCAGTCAGAATGGCTAAGATCAAAAATTCAGGTGACAGCAGATGCTGGCCAGGAAGTGGAGAAAGAGGAACACTCCTCCACTGTTGGTGGGATTGCAAACTTGTACAACCACTCTGGAAATCAGTCTGGCAGTTTCTCAGAAAATTCGACATGGTACTACTGGAGGATCCCGCAATACCTCTCCTGGGCATATATCCAGAAGATGTTCCAACTAGTAAGAAAGAAACATGCTATACTATGTTCATAGCAGACTTATTTATAATAGCCAGAAGCTGGAAGGAACCCAGATGCCCCTCAACAGAGGAATTTATACAAAAAATGTGGTACATTTACACAATTGGGTAGTACTCAGCTATTAAAAAGAATGAATTTATGAAATTCCTAGGCAAATGTATGGACCTGGAGGGCATTATCCTGAGTGAGGTAGCCTAATCACAAAAGAACTCAAAAGATATGTACTCACTGATAAGTGGATATTAGCCCAGAAACATAGAATACCCAAGATATAAGTTACAATTTGCCAAACACATGAAACTCAAGAAGAACGAAGACCAAAGTTTGGACACTTGGCCTCGTCTTAGAATTGGAAACAAAACACCCATGGAACGAGTTACAGAGACAAAGTTTGGAGCTGAGACAAAAGCATGGACCATCTACAGACTGCCATATCCAGGGATCCATCCCATAATCTGCCTCCAAAAGCTGACACCATTGCATACACTAGCAAGATTTTGCTGATAGGACCCTGATATAGCTGTCTTTAGTGAGACTATGCTGGGGCCTAGCAAACACATAAGTGGATGCTCACAGTCAGCTCTTGGATGGATCACAGGGTCCCCAACGGAGGAGATAGAGAAAGTACCCAAGGAGCTAAAGGGATCTGCAACCCTATAGGTGGAACAACATTATAAACTAACCAGTACCCCGGAGCTCTTGACTCTAGCTGCATATGTATCAAAATATGGCCTAGTTGGCCATCACTCGAAAGAGAGGCCCATTGGACTTGCAAACTTTATATGCCCCCGTACAGTGGAAAGCCAGGGCCAAAAAGTGGGAGTGGGGGGGGGGAGGGTATGGGAGACTTTTGGGATAGCATTGGAAATGTAAATGAGGAAAATACCTAATTTAAAAAAACAAAATATAGTTATACCACTAAAAAATTAATTTTAATAGACATCAAAGTTGTCAGATAACTGTATACCGCAATAGCTATTATTATATGATAAAATATATTCTTGCTCCATTTTAAATGGATGTTATGATTGATCAACTCTTCTAATCATCACACTTTGCTATATAACTTGGTGTTCTGGGAAGCAAGTGATTACTATAAATGACAATAGTGAAGGCTAGACAGCTAACTACATGGGTAATGATGTGTCTGGCACTATTAGTACCCTCAAGCTCTTGTGAAATCAAAAGTGAAACTGATACTTCTGTCTCCCAATCCTTCTTCTAAAGGTGGGATGTGGAGACAGAGGTATTTCCCAAAGTTCATGGGACATTTTCATTGGCAGAAGGAACACTGAGAAGATATTGACAATACCACATGTGATCTGAGCACCAACAAGTCATATTTCTTCTGAACTCTCCATGCATCCCATGGCTCAATGTACAGTACACATGAATACAAGCACACAAAAGTAATAAGCTACATTAGAATGGTTGTAATAAAGTTATTGTATAATTTTGCTCTTATTTATGTAATAATTTTCATTCTTATTGTTATATATTTGCAACTTCCTTAAGTTTTATTAAGCATAAGAATATTCACTATTATTACAAACCTATATTTTACTTTTAAGAATTTTCTGTAAACTTTATTTTAAAACAATAAATGTTCTTTTACCTATTCAACATGAACTATTAAATACATTAAGACAACCATATGGGTTATATATAATTAGCTAATTGTAATTATACATAATGTTCAATTTTAATTATATATGTAACAGTTATAAACTAAGAAAACATAGAAAACTTCCTCTCCCTTCTTTCAAAACTGAATGAGATAAAATATATTTGAGGTAAATAAAGTTGAAGTAAAATATATAGTGATAAAGTATATCACATGGATAACCTAATGTATCATATGAATTATTTGGTAATTTATATGTTCTATATAATTGCCTGCTAAAATATGACCTACAGTAAAACAGTATGCATCTAGATGGCTAAACATAGCCTTTCCATTAACATTCCTGAGTCCACCTTGTGCCCTGACCTTTACTCTATCTCCTTGACATGAATTGTAACAGCTGTACAGGGAATATTACCATGCTTCTCATGATTGACCCTTGACTCATCCTTTTCTGTACTGGAATTAGGTTTCCAAACTGTATCACCAAAGGTCATACCTGGGCAGGAAAGAACAAATTGGAAACAACTCCTTCCTAATGAAACTATAACACCAAACAAGTCTAAAAACAGAGTTTTTCCTGCAAAAAAATAAAAGAAATTTCTCCATAGACTCAGCAGCAAGAAAAATAAAACTGTTAATCAACCACTTTGATCTTCATTGGGCTGCAGTGACCACAGATATAGCTTTCCATCTTCAGATGTAAGATGTTTGCATATTTGCAAATTTGTGATAATTAGTTTCTCTTTAACATTTATTCTGACTGTTTCTGAGATAACCTAGGTTTCCCACCATAGACTTAAAGTGATTCTAATTACCATTGTATTTATATCACTCTTCTATTCCTAACATAAGCAAACTAATGCTTATAAAATTATACACACAAATACAAGAACTACAAGACACACACGTATTCCCATTAGTTTTACGCATGGTAACTAATATTCATTTTGAGGAGATTTTATAGGTGCTAAGTGTTAATGATTATCTCTAAGAGAGAAAGTTAATCTTTAAATATAGCACAGTGTTTTAGAAATTACCTATAACATGTGAGACCTTAGATTAAATTATAGTAAAAAATAAAAAAATTGGCTAGTGAAGAAGAAAAGAAATTAAAATATGCCTTGGTAGGAATACTTCTGAAATATTAAAATACTAGCATATAAATTTCTTACCTATTTTTATAGTTGGACCAAACTACAATTAAGTAAATGAGGAAAACATCCTGTCATCAAACTGTATTATTTGCTCTTTTGACAATTAATCTTTATATGCAATCTTGTCTGAACCCTTACCTTAGAACTTCATGTTCTAACCTCAGAACTGCATGTTGTGAATATAAGAATGTTCTATTACGTCTGGAAAGTAGGTCTCTCTTGGATCATCAGCCAGTGCAATCCATGAAGGCAGTGCTAGCAAGGTGTGGCGGTTGGGGTGATGGTGTCATGAGGGGTTTCAGATGCTTTATGAGTAAGTATGGTGAAAGACAACACCAGGACCAGCTGTCAGTAGACAGATCAACCTCAGTTAGTGTGATTTAAGGTGTAAAACTTTGGGGGGGAAACTGATGTTAGGTACATCCAAAATGGACAAAGGTCACTGGCTAGGTGCAATACCTCATTAGCATGGGGAAGCCTTTCAAGAAGCTCAGGTGCTGAAGAAACAAGTTTTATCAGGAGAAAGGGAGCTGATCCCGTAGTCACACTAAGGCTTTGTGACATCTGTAGGTAGGGGTTTTGAATTTCCCAGACAAAGTAAGACAAGGAGAATCCAGCAAATAAAGGGAGTCTCCCCTTCTGCATAGAGCCCAGAGGCTTTCCAGGCATGGTGTATTTCGACTTTTATTAGCAAGCTTTGCCCACACTAGAGTTCTAATCTTTAATAGAAGTCTCTTGAAAACTCGAAGGCAAAATTTAGGTGTCACAGAATCCAGTCACAGTATTTATAAACTGTGAACCCACAATAATGCAACCGAGAGGTTCTAATAAATATATCACAAAACTGGGATGCTTAAAACTAAAAGTGACAGACACCTCTCAAATGCCTCAGCTTCATCAAAATAATGGGGGCTTATCAAAATTCTCAAACTCAACTCCTTTTGTCTTCTTTCTTTGTTTATTTATTTATTTATTTATTTATTTATTTATTTACATCCTGATCAAACCACTCCTCTCTTCCGAATCACACACTCATAAGCCCCCTGCCCCACTACCCCCCTCCTCAGAAAAGGAAAAGGTCCCCCCAGGAACCACCCAGCCCTGGCACATCAAGTTTGCAGCAAGACTAAGCACATCCTCTCCCACTGAGGACACACAAGACAGCCCAGCAAGGGGAAAGGGATTCCAAGTCTAACAAGAGAGTGAAAGACAGTCCTGGCTCCAGTTGTTAGGGGACCCACATGAAGACAAAGCTACACATCTGCTACATACTTATTAAGGGACTAAGTCTAGCCCATACACACTCTTTGGTTGGTGGTTCTGTTTCTCTGAGCCTGCGTAAGCCCGCAGATGCTGGCGTGGATGTGGAGAAAGAGGAACACTCCTCCATTGTTGGTGGGATTGCAGGCTTGTACAACCACTCTGGAAATCAGTCTGGCGGTTCCTCAGAAAATTGGACATAGTACTACCAGAGGATCCAGCAATACCTCTCCTGGGCATATATCCAGAAGATGCCCCAACTGGTAAGAATGACACATGCTCCACTATGTTCATAGCAGCCTTATTTATAATAGCCAGAAGCTGGAAAGAACCCAGATGTCCCTCAACAGAGGAATGGATACAAAAAATGTGGTACATCTACACAATGGAGTACTACTCAGCTATTAAAAAGAATGAATTTATGAAATTCCTAGCCAAATGGATGGACCTGGAGGGCATCATCCTGAGTGAGGTAACACATTCACAAAGGAACTCACACAATATGTACTCACTGATAAGTGGATATTAGCCCAAAACCTAAGATACCCAAGATATAAGATACAATTTCCTAAACACATGAAACTCAAGAAAAATGAAGACTGAAGTGTGGACACTATGCCCCTCCTTAGAAGTGGGAACAAAACACCCTTGGAAGGAGTTACAGAGACAAAGTTTGGAGCTGAGATGAAAGGATGGACCATGTAGAGACTGCCATATCCAGGGATCCACCCCATAATCAGCATCCAAACACTGACACCATTGCATACACTAGCAAGATTTTATCGAAAGGACCCAGATGTAGCTGTCTCTTGTGAGACTATGCCAGGGCCTAGCAAACACAGAAGTGGATGCTCACAGTCAGCTAATGGATGGATCACAGGGCTCCCAATGGAGGAGCTAGAGAAAGTACCCAAGGAGCTAAAGGGATCTGCAACCCTATAGGTGGAACAACACTATGAACTAACCAGTACCCCGGAGCTCTTGACTCTAGCTGCATATGTATCAAAAGATGGCCTAGTCGGCCATCACTGGAAAGAGAGGCCCATTGAACACGCAAACCTTATATGCCCCAGTACAGGGGAACACCAGGGCCAAAAAGGGGGAGTGGGTGGGTAGGGGAATGGGGGTGGGTGGGTATGGGGGACTTTTGGTATAGCATTGGAAATGTAAATGAGCTAAATACCTAATAAAAAATGGAAAAAAAATTTACTCTGTAGGTCTTTTTTTAATGTTATTTATGTTATTTTCTATTTATTTATTTATTTATTTATTTATTTATTTTATTAGGTATTTATTTCATTTACATTTCCAATGCTTATCATGTACTTGACCCCTCCGGCTCCCTCAATTCTTCCTCTGACTCTTCCACAAGACTCCCAACCTCCACCTAATGTTTGCCTGTTGGTACCTGCATTCTTCAATCAGCTCCTAGAAAAAGCCTCTCAGAAGACAGTTATGCTAGGCTCCTCCTGTCTGCAAACATAGAAGTTAATAGTGTCAGGGGTTGGCTCTCTCCCATGGAATGTGTGGCCACTTCAATCTCCATATCCCCCACTGCTGGGAGTCTCAGGATTATGAAAATTAAGAAATTTCTTACAGAAGTCGAAAGAATGTATAATCAAAAAATTAACTGATAATAGGGATGGGAGTTTTCAGGAAAGTAGCTGTGATTTGTCATTTTAACTAAACCTCTTTCATCTTTAGTTCAATTGTAAAGATGCTTTTTGGCTTGTGTTGTTTTACTTCTGGACAACCCTTCTTCCTAAATGAAGCGTGTCTATCCATCATGTGATCTTGTGCTTAAAAGCTCATTTTATGAAAACCTTGAGGCTACATTCTTGTCCCAAATACCTATGGTAATAACCAGCTGAGTAATATCTTATACAACCAAGTTAAGGCACAAAGTACCAGGAATAGGCTACATCTCCCTGAACAATATGTCAATGGAACTGACCCTCCAATAAATCACAGGTTATTCGAAAGGCTATTAGTTTATCTCTACAACATGATGGTAAAACTCTATTGATAAAGACAAATTTTTTATGTCATCAGACACAGAAATCAAATCATGAACTAACTGGGACTTTTACTCCTACAAATTACTGTACATGGTATTAGAAGTCACACTGTAAAAAACTGCCTACCATGAACAGTACTGGAAGTTACTCAGTACACTGTGGTAGGAGAAAGGCAAGGATCTGCATCATCTAGTTACAACCTTGAAAGTCTGTAACATCTACTTGTCTGCAAGACATACTGGTCTAATAGAGGTCAATGGAAGGAGAGTAACCAACAATTTTTTAGTTTGATTTAAGGCCTACTCCTTGAGATTGAATCAGGCTTGACATTGTTGAAGTGAACAAATATTTGAGACTAATAGGTCATGGACCTACAGGAAAATCTAGTATTATTATTCTGCTCATAGAAATTAGTAATGAAACAACTCATAATGCCTTATACCATAGATCACTGACTCCCTCACCCAATGTCAGAGAAGATCCTTTTTGTAGTAGAGGGGAATTAGCACAGAGACCTCCAATTTGACAATGTGTAGAGAGAGAAATACTTTGGGCAAGTTATTACAAAATGAAATGTCTTCATCAAAACTTTCCTTTAAGGGTCCATAATCCACATGCAAGAGGAGGCAGGGAGGATTTAAGAGCCATAGGGAATGGACGATTCCAAGGAATCAACTTCTTTTGGACATACCAAGACTGATACACATATGAACTCCGCGAAACTGTGCCAGCACTTACAGCACTTACAAGTCCTGCACACGTTCCAGTGAGATGGGGCCAGAGCTCTGAGTTAGTGATGTAGAAAGAGGGTCTTACCCCTCTCCTAGAAAGTATTCACAATTAATATCCACTGGCAAAAGAAAAATAAGTTTACTTCAATATAGTGGCACTGGATATAGCAACCAGGGAAGTCCCAAGACTTAGTTGACTAACACAAAATAAACTTACTTATTTATTTTTATTTAGTATGACCAAAAGCCAAGGAGACAAAGAGGGAAGCAGAGAGACAGAAAAAAAAAAAAAGAAAAAAAAAAGACTGAAAGAGAAAGAGACAGAGAACACAAGACACAGAAATAATATCCTTTACTTCTTTTTGTTTTGTCTTGGTCTTTTTTTTTCTTTTTTTATATTACATTGGCCTCTTGCTCTATTATTTTGATTTTCATTTTCATAAGATCAGTGATTTGTTCCTTTACACTGAACAAGGCCTAATACACAATGTCCTGGACATTTCCCATGAGACCAAGAGAAGAATGCATGTTTTCTAGATTTGTTAAGAGTATATAAATATAAGGTCTATGTATATTTATGAAATCATCTTGATTGTTAGTTTGTTGATATTTCCTGTTAGTATTCTTGATCATGGTTACGTCTTTATGCCTGACAGTCCTTAACATTTTCCATTAGCAGTAATTTATCTATTTCTACCCTATCTGTTGTCAGTTTTGTCTTCCATATTTTTATTTATAGTACAAGCTCAATTTATGACAACTTGTAAATCTTAGTGTATTGTCCTGTTGAACTTACCATTCTATATTGTTAGAGAATTCCTATTTTACAGTGTCCCAATACTTTTCTAGTAGAATCAGGAGGCATTTACATTAACAAGCTGTGGAATGAGTCTCATTCTTTTTTACTGGGTTCAGGACTAATTAATATTTCAACGATGCTATCAATAGTACTGTTTGATAGAGATTTTAAAACTATGTTCTACACTAAGTAGGAAAGGCATTTAAGTGCAATATAATTTAAATAGTTCTTATTCTACACACCACTACACCTTAAAATATTTGTTTCTTTAAATAAATTTTATTAGGATTTTAAATTAAAATCTAAAACATAAAGCAATTCTAGTCACCAAAGTATTCACTGAGTAAACAAAAGAATACATACTAAAAGTTTGTTTTAATTTAAATGCTAGATATTTCTTCCAGATATTCACACAGTGAATCAACAGCAGTAACATTTACCTTCACAGTCATATAAGATGAGCATTAGATATATATTTGTAAAGCTGATACTTCAAATAATTCATATTGAGAAATAAAGAGTGGTACAGCCATAAAAAATAAAAACTGCAAATTAAATGAACAGTGACACATCCATTTGTATCCTTGAATGTTTCTAAGGAGCATTCATTCATAAGTGAATAGTGAAGACCCATCCCAATTCCATGGGTTGGGTGGAATGGAGACATCAAGAATAATAGAAGAGCCAGAGTTCTTGGAAAAGGATTTATGTATCAAGAAAAGGAGTGAAAGGACTCTCCAGAAAAGTTAATCTTAAGAACACACATCTGGACAAGACACGTGATAGTGTAACAAGATTGTATCACATTTGAGACATTTTTCATAGTCAAATGTAATTTCTATCTTCCCTTCTATTACAGTACCCTATTTGTTATTATTCTACCACATAGATTGTAGTATACATCATGTAGGATAGAGGTATACTACAATTTAAAATATTGCTTATGAAGCATCTATAATTGTGTTGTTTCCTTCAAGTTTTACTTCATATAAAAGCATGCATATCTATGTATATTGTATCTATCAAAGCACATAATATGGATATAAAATTAAAGCTAATAGCAGTATATTAAATATTCCTGATCCTACCTGTGACCTTTCATGAGTTCCCAAAGTTAAGAACTGATTACTTAATATAGTATTTTGTTAGGATATGTATTAAAACAGTTTAGATGTAATATACATTAATAAATGATGCTATAATAATTGACTATATTTCATAGAGAAAATGTGTCATTGAATGTTATATCTGCAAATGTGTGCAATGTAGGAATCTATTAAGTTTAACTGTCATCAAAAGTAATATACATAAGGCCTCAAAATGGCAAAATTATCTCTTACAATTTCTGAGAAGCGTTTCAACCTCCAAGATATACAGTATCTACAGATTGACTTTTATTTCAACTACTAGGATGTTATATAACTCCAAGAGAGGCTTTGTGAGTGAACTTAGCAGCCTTTTCAGGGCTCCACTGGACTAGTTGACAAACTCACTATGTCTTCTGTTAGAGGAAGGTTAACCAGGAGATTTATCTGTTTTTCCTCATGCGAGGGAATTACTCTCAATATATCATTTAAATTTAGGGCAAGACATCAGAATCCTCAGAGGCATCTAATTTCACAAGACCTTTCTATCTTTTATCTTTCATGTGTACAAGTCTACACTTCATTTGCCATTTGTCTTCAATAGTCAGGGATTGTAATACTGTCTACTTGCCCTGTTTTCCATTTAAGACCCAGAGGTCAATGAAGCAGACATAAAGGCAACATAGAATGCCAAACAAAGCATTTTCTGATAATAATCGTTTTCTCCAGACAAATAAACATGACTCCAAGAAACGTTGTGTCTCCTTTTTCATTATGTGAGTGGAACTCATTTATCATACAATTTCTTCATCAAGTTTTCAGATTTTAGACTTTATGAACTAAATTTTGCTAGCTTATCACAACAATAAGACAGAAACTGAGAAAAAAATTAGGACCAGGAGCCAAGTGTTGAACATTTTATACCACTTGGAGTAGAACATATGTACTTAAAAAATTCTAAGATCCTGCAGTTAAGAGATTCTGAACTTTGAATGTGATGGTATTTTAAAGGCTCTTTGAAATTTTAGAGACAATTTAGATAATTTGGAGAAACTTTAGAGACTTTGGATATTATTTTTTTTAATTTAATTTTATTTTTAATTTATTGTTTACACTCCATATTCTATTCCCTGACACCCCCATTCACCCTCCATCTGCTCCACATCCCACACCTCCTCCTTACCCCACCCCATCTCCACATGGATGCCCCCACCTCCCACCTTCCCTGACCACTAAACACCCTGGGACCTCCTGTCTCTTCAGGGTGAGGTGCATCATCTCTGAATGAACACAAACTCTGAAGGCCTCTACTGTATCTGTGTTGGAGACCTCATATCAGCTGGTGTATGGTGCTTGTTTGGTAATTCAGTGTTGGAGAGATCTCGGGGGTCGAAGTTAATTGAGACTGCTGATCCTCCCACAGGATCATCCTTCTCCTCAGCTTCTTTCAGCTTTCCCTAATTCAGCAACAGTGGTCAGCTGCTTCTGTCCATTGGTTGGGGGCAAATATCTGCATCTGACTCTTTTAGCAGCTTGTTGGATCTTTCAGTGGGCAGTCATGATAGATTCGATTTTGTGAGCACTCCATAGCCTCAGTAATAGTGTCAGACTTTGGGACCTCCCCTTGAGCTGGACCCCACTTTGGGCTTGTGGCTGGACCTTCTTTTCCTCAGGATCCTCTCCATTTCCATTCTTGTAATTATTTCAGACAGGGACAATTTTGAGTCAGAGATGTGACTGTGGGATGGCAACCTCACTTGATGCCCTGTGTCCCTGCTGGAGCTGGGCTCTTTAAATTAACTCTCCCTAGTGCCTGGCATTTCATCTAAGATCCCTCTTATTGAGTCCTAGGAGTCTCTCACCTCCCAGGTCTCTGGTGCATTCTGGGAGGGGGTGGAAGGCATCCCTCAACCTCCTATTTCCCAGGTTGTCTGTTTCCATTCTTTCTGCTGGCCCTCTGGCTTGAGACTTTTTCCCCTCACCCAATACCAGATCACATTCTCCTCTCTCCTCCCACTTCCCCCTCACCCAGTCCACCTTCCCTCCCAAGTCCTTTCCTCCCTCCCCACTTGTTATTGCTTTCTTCTCTCTCCCAAGTGGGACTGAGGAGCCTTTGAATACTATTAAAAGAGAAAAGTTAAATGTTCAGATTTTCCAACGACTATGTGGCTTTAAACATATGCTCATACATACATGCGACAAAAACAAGTTAATGAAAAAGACAAGGCTATGAATTTGCAAAAACAAGACAGATTAAGAGGAAGGTTATAAGGGAAGAAATATAATATATTTTTAAAATAAAAAAGTATTAAAGTAACAAAATGAATAATATAGGCTTAAGGTGTTACAATGTTCTATATAGTGTTGATGCATTATTATTCAACAAGAATGAAAGGATTATATAGCTTACCAGGTGTATTTATGCTATGTTGACATGGGGTCAATTCTGTTGGTGAGTTTTATGTCATCTTTTCACAAAGTAGAGTCAATTGGGAGGAGGGATTGTCAACTAGAATGACTCTTTAAGATTTAGCTGTAGCAAAGTCTGTTGTGCATTTTCTTGACTGATGAATGATGGTAGAGCCCAATCGAGCTGGTAAAGTGTACTGTAGGAATGCAAGCCATTAAATAGCAAATTAAATGAAACCAGTGAATTTTGTTTTATATAAAATCAATATTTTATACATAGGCAAAATTAATTAAAAACTAAAATGCATTTTATTTTTAATGACAGTCATTAGACTGGAACAGAAGGAGACAGTTATAAAACAAATATTCATTATGTACTCTGATTCAAAATACCTTTATTTTTAAATTTTTCAAATCTAAAAAAATTGTGCTTCTAACAGTATAACAGGTATGTGGTATAAAGTTATTAGAATTATGGAAATTGGTGTTTTTACCATTACTAGTTACTCTTTCTCCACTTATTTCAAATTGTCTCAAAAAGATAAAATGCTAATGTCATAGCTGAAATAATCATATATGTACAGTCATGCATCCAGCAAAAGCATGAGATTTTTGTGAGTGTGTAAATATATATGAAAAGTTACATGCTGCATTTAGAAATAAACTTTGATTTTGATTCATATATACTTCCCTATACCATAATGTTTTATTTCTTAATGTTTTCCCATTTTTCATTACTTAAGAACTTAAGAGAAGAATTATCTGTCTCAGTACATGAAAATGAATTGCCTAAATGTAAGTTATAAACACCTTCAACTTAAGTAGTTACTTTATTATCTAAGTACAGTGCACTTGTCTCAGTTTACCTTCTCTCATAAATTTGTTAAACAATCCTTTCAGGAATAGGCTTCATATAACGTTTCAATTTCACTTTATATCACTGATTAATAACTGTTAGAGCTACTAACAAGATTCCAGAGTTTCTACAATGCCAGTTACAGTTCGAAAATTATTTTCTATATACTGCCTTTATATATACTTTTCTATATACTGCTTTTAGTTTATTTCTGTAAACTCAGGCTAATCATTCTAAATTTTCAAATTGAAAGATTAAAAAATACCAATGCTGAAATGATTTACTCTCCATGAAAAAATGGCAATGTTTTATCTCTACTCGACATCAGATTAGATTAATTTTGTATGTGTTAAAATCTAAAAGTATACAGAAATGCATTAAAGAATGTGTTTTAGTCACTGGGGTGTAAAATATTTCCTATAATATACTGAAATTCTAGCTCTAAAGTGCAATACTTAAGTCAAGTTGAGGTAACTACAAAAGAGTGGTCAAAAAAATACCCCTCCATATCAAGTAGAGTGGAAAGTAATTTACCTGCTATGCATCTGGCAGCATTCATATCAGGAACAATACATTTCAGATAAGGACATTCACAGGTTAATAATACTCATAAACACAAAAAAAGATGAAAATAGAATTGAAAGTATGAAAGGTAGGATATATAAAAATAAGAAAGCATGTGTACATTTATATTTGTTAAATATTACTTCAGGTAATTAATAGAAATCTTGCCACATTAATATAATAAAATGCTGATTCAAGAATTTCAACAAATACATATTTGTTTATCATTTTCATATTCTTTCTCTATATTTTTACTTAGGATTACAAATAAGTCATTAAGTATACTAAGTATTTTTAATCTTTTAAAATGTTTTGTTTATTCAAATTACTTATATATTATATTAATGTATTTACATTTATCTTAAACATTTTTATAAATTTATACAATTTATCTTGATTATATTAAACATTCGTACTAAGCAAAGTTTTAAGAATATGATTACACAGTCCATCACATGGCAATAAAAGCTTGACATTAGAATAAACACAATATTTTTACTCTGATCTTTTAGCCCTGAATCATATTAAATGTTCAATCAACTAAGTTACATTGACAAAATAAATACTCAAGATTGGAAGGGAATGGTATAATTTTACTAGAAATATTTGTGCTTGAATGCAATACTAAACAAGAAGTATCCTATGTATTGAAATATGTAAATTTACCCTGGCTCCTCAATATTACAACAAAATATAAATTCAGCCTACATTATATACCATCTTCAAATACTAAGAAAGTGATCTTAGATAATATTTTAACTCATAGTCTTCTAAGAAAGAGCACAAATAGTACCGGGCTCATAAAGACTCACAGAGAGTGAAGGGAAGAACAGGCCTTGCAGGGGTCTGCAGCTGGTCTTCTGTTCATGTTACATAATATGACTGTTTTGCCTTGTGATTTTTGTGGAACTCCTAAATGTGAGAATGTGTGTGTTTCTGATTCTCACCTTCCATTGAGACACTTTTAATCCTATTGGGTTGCCTATTTCCTTGTCCAGACTCAATAGAAGGGCTTTTGCCTTGTCTTATTTTATCATGTTTTTTCATTTTTGGTTGTTTTCTCTAGGGGGCCTATATTTTTGGAAGGGAATCAATCAAAGGAGAAGTGAATCTTGGGAAGGAAAGGTATAGAAGAGCTGAAAGGAGTACAGGGAGAGGAAACTGTGGTTGGGGAGTATTCTATGAGAAAAGAATCTGTTTAATATTATAAAATGTGGATATGCAAGTCATCAAGTGGGACCTTTCCAGATAAAATAGAACTAAATGAGCCTATCACCCCAGTTTGATAATATCTAGAATGCAATTAGGAAAATACTAAAAAAAAACAAGTATAAAAAGTGGGAAGATATTGTAATAATTACAATTCAAAAGGAAATTGCTGTGTGCATAAGGTGAAACTTGAGGACCTAGAAAAATATGATGATAAATACTTATAAATTAAATTTTAGGAACAAAAAAGTTCGTTTTTGAATAAGTAGCCACCTTTGAAAGTGACCTTTGATTGCATGGCAGACCAAGCAACAAATCTGAGGAAGACCTGACATAATGAGACAGAGATAGGATATGCCCAACTCACAAGGACAAGGATAGAGAAAAAGAGGCAGGGGCAATTTTCCTAGGACAAATTTACAGAGAAAGGTTGCAGGTAAAGACAGATCTAGACAGGGAATGAGAAGGAGCCAGAAGATTAGAACAGTTTGACAAAGTTAGTTTGAGGCCAAGCAGAACAATTCAGTTAGGTGTGATTATTCAGCAGTAAATTGACAATTATATCTGGTAAATAAAAACTACCTTTATAAAAGATTATTATCTTGGGTGATTTTCTTCACTCACATTGTGGAAATTGTAGTGAAATCTTTTGCTTTGATTATTTTGCAACCACTGGAAATTCAAGATTGACTTGGAGCTCTAATCAAGTATGTATGATCTCTCCCCTCCAATTCCTTATCTCCTTACCTTGTCCTCACTACTGTAAATCTAGTAGTTTTGGTTCTTTTCTTTTTGTTTTTGTTTTTTTTTTCTCCAAAGATTACAAGGTGACCAAGCTAAGAGAATTTCCACCAGAAGTAGAAGAGTTAAAATGTATTAATGTTTTTGATATCTCTGTATCTAAAATGCAACCTAAAACAGTCTTGACCCTGGATGAGAAATCAAAAGATCTTAGACATATACTACTTTGATAATGAAATTTTCCTGTGTAATAAGTTTCCTAGAAATAAATACAGAATTTCAAAATCATAGATATGGACTGAATCTTCTTTTATTTTAAACATAAAACAAATTATATTATTGCTAAGGTTATCAATATTTTGTGCGAATCTGACAAACAAAAATTCAGTCTAAATATTTGAAATTCTCTTTTATTATTAATTTTCTATAATCTCTCAAAAATAAGTATCGAGACGATGAGTACATGATTCTTGAGGGAAGAGGCCTAGCTACCCTTACAAAGGTCCAAGGTTCCATGCCAGCTCCCGACCATCTGTAACTCCTGTCCTAGCAGATATGACCCCCTCTTCTGCTTCCCACATGCAGTACAGTTGCAGAACAGATGTTCTTTGCTCATTATTGACCTTTTTCTAAGAATATACAGATAGATATGTATATATGTGAATATAAATATGAATATAAATTATTCATAATCATTATATCCATATTTATGAATATGAATTATTAATATTATTATATCGAGACTGAGTTCAAACATTGAGATGGAGAAAGTGAACACAAGCTCCCACCATTAACCAAGATGCTCTCTCCAATTGACATCTGCTTACAAAGGAACAATTTGTTGTATCCAATGGAGTCTCACTCATATATTAATCATCCTTAAGGGGAGGCCCCATGTCAAGAAGTTGAAATCCAACACTAGTCAACTCAGTGTTGTTTTGTGAACTTTCATTTCATTTACTTTGTTTGGACATTCTTGTATTTTCTCATATTGTTCTTTTGCTTCTCTGTTAATGATTTCTACTTTTGCAGTATTTATGGAATCTGTGTGTGTCTATGTGTGTTTCTTGTGTGGGGGGAGTTATCATATTGTGTTGTTCTGTTTCTTTTTTTAATTTTAAACAAATTTTTATTAGATATTTTCTTCATTTACATTTCAAATGCTATGCCGAAAGTCCCCTATACCCTCTCCCGCCCTGCTCCCCAACCCACCCAGTCCCACTTCTCTGGCCCTGGCATTCCCCTGTACTGGGCCATATAATCTTTGCAAGATCAAGGACCTCTCTTCCCATTGATGGTTAACAAGGCCATCTTGTCCTACATATGCAGTTAGAGACACAGCTCTGGGGGTACTGAGTAGTTCATGTTATTGTTCCACATATAGGATTACAGATCCCTTCAGCTCCTTGCTTACTTTCTCTAGCTCCTTCATTGGGGGTCCTTTGTTCCATCCAGTAGATGACTGTGAGCATCCACTTCTGTATTTGCCAGGCACTGGCACAGCCTCACAAGAGGCAGCTATATCAGGGTCCTGTCAGCAAAATCTTGCTGGCGTATGCAATAGTGTCTGCGTTTGTTCTGTTTTCTATAGAGAAAAATAAAGGGAATGAAGTTAGTTGAGGGGGCAAGTGAGAAAGTTCTGGGGAAAGTTGTGAGAGTAGCAACCGTGATCAGAATATATTGTATGTAAAAATATGTTTTAAAAAGAAAGAAAGGAAAGGAAAGAAAAGAAAACCAAAAATAAAAGAAAATAGAAGAAAAGAAAAAAATTAGAGGTATGCTGGCTAGCAGTGTTTATTGAGACAGACCTCTATAATTACCTACAAAGTTATCTATAATAATGGATAAATTTGATTTTATTATATTTTAACAATAATTTCTGGAATGCATTTTCTCCAAAGAACAAGATATTAATTTTAGAGTCTTCTTTCCTAGTAAGTTATCTTCTTCTTTTTTTTTATTATGTGTTTACCTCAATTACATTTCCAATGCTATCCCAAAAGTCCCCCACACCCTCCACCACCCTACCCATCCATTCCCATTTTTTGGCCCTCGCGTTCTCCTGTACTGGGGCATATAAAGTTTGCCTGTCCAATGGGCATCTCTTTCCAGTGGTGGCCGACTAGGCCATCTTTTGATACATATGCAGCTAGAGTCAAGTGGGATTGCAAGCTTATACAACCACTCTGTAAATCAGTCTGGCGGTTCCTCAGAAAATTGGACATAGTACTACCGGAGAATCCCGCAATACCTCTCCTGGGGATATATCCAGAAGATGTCCCAATGGGTAAGACGGACACATGCTCCACTGTGTTCATAACAGCCTTATTTATAATAGCCAGAAGCTGGAAAGAACCCAGATGCCCCTCAACAGAGGAATGGATACAAAAAATGTGGTACATTTACACAATGGAGTACTACTCAGCTATTTAAAAGAATGAATTTGTGAAATTCCTAGGCAAATGGTTGGACCTGGAGGGCATCATCCTGAGTGAGGTAACACAATCACAAAAGAACTCAAATGATATGTACTCACTGATAAGTGGATACTAGCCCAGAAAGTTAGTATAGCGAGATATAAGGTACAATTTACAAAACACATGAAACTGAAGAAGAATGAAGACCAAAGTGTGGACACTTTGCCCCTTCTTAGAATTGGAAACAATCACCCATGGAAGGAATTACAGAGACAAAGTTTGGAGCTGAGACAAAAGAATGGACCATCTAGAGACTGCCATATCCAAAGATGCATCCCATAATTAGCCTCCAAACGATGACACTATTGCATACACTACGCAAGCGTTTGTAGCAAGGACCGTGATATAGCTGTCTCTTGTGAGACTAGGACGGGGCCTAGCAAACACAGAAGTGGATGCTCACAGTCAACTATTGGATGGATCACAGGGCCCCCAATGGAGGAGCTAGAGAAAGTATCCAAGGAGCTAAAGAGATCTACAACCCTGTAGGTGCAACATTATGAACTAACCAGTACCCGGGAGCTCTTGACTCTAGCTGCATATGTATCGAAAGATGGCCTAGTTGGCCATCACTGGAAAGAGATGCCATTGGACAGGCAAACTTTATATGCCCCAGTACAGGGGAACGCCAGGGCCAAAAAATGGTAAGTTATCTTCTACCAAATATTTTTGCCCAATTAAAAGAATGTATCTACTGTTTAGAGTTTTGATAATAATAAGGATAAGAAAATAAAAATAACTTGGGATAAAATAAATGATAATATTGTTACTTTTCCATATACCTTCTCTGAATTCTAATTGATTCATCTTCTATTTGATTCCAGCATCATGAATACACATTTATGTCCAAAAAGATCCTTAGTAATCAAGAATACAAGAACACATCTGTATATACCTAAAAATATAAAATCTATGTGTAGATCTAAAAAATCTAAACAGAGAATGCATATGTGTAGATCTAAAATTCTCACAATATAAAGAATGCTTTAATGAATCATTTCAGCAGAGTAGTCTTAATTCTCTGTTTCTCAGAATCTAAAAATTATAAGCCTAGATGAAAAATGAATGGGGACACTTACTGAAAAAAATGCTGGCCGCGTCTTGAAATTAAATTATCCAATAAAGAAGAAAATGGTGCTTCTTATTCATTTAATTAGGAAAAGAACATTTTATTTTTATCTCTTATATCACAACTTACAAAATAAGGACTTTATTAGCCCTACTCAATTACATCAACAATTAAGACAATGTTAAACCCTGCACCATAACCTGTCTTGTTGCATTCGATTCATTTCACCGGACTATTGTATTACCAGAGGTGTTTTGAAGCATTGGAAATGACATAAATGGAATTTCATAATTTGATTAGATAAGGCTTAATTGCCTTAAGTGTAATGATGAACAAAAATGAATAAAAGAATTTAAAATAAAAGCAATATGTAAGAAAATTTTATTAAAAGTAATCTATAATTTATATATACAGTACTAGTTTTAATCATGTTACATATAATTTTAATGATTCAAACATATCATATAGAATTGGAGTCTTATTATTGGAGGTAGGTACTATTTGAGATCTGTCAGTAATAGCTGCAATGTCTTGGGATATTTTCGTAATGTATCTAAACCATGTTGTCACCATTACTTAAAGAGGGATTGATCATATAGTAAAATCTGTAATTTAAAGTTATATTCTAACTTAATGACATTAAACACATTAATTAGATTAAACCCATAAGAAGATTATGGTGTCAATTTCATTACTTAATAAATGTAAGTATAATACTATTAGATTTTTTTTCTTTTTGCCATAATTAGCAGTCCCTTTGCATCTAGAATTTATTTCTAGGAATCTTAAATTATTAAACACATAGGTTAATGTGATTCTCACTGCCTGCCCTTCTCTTCACAAATCCTACCGACAGATTCCTATATTTATTATGTTTTTAATGAACCTATATTTTAGTATACACTACTACTTCAAAATACTTTAGGGTTAGTAACCTGCAGAGTAACTTCCTGTGCCAAAGATACCTGAAAGTAGGAGTGAAGGCTCTATATAGACAGTTCTATGTAAACACCACCACTTCTCAATGTTCAGTGAATTGTGTAGGTGTTGTATTCAACAATGCAGCTCAGCTGTCATTTTTGGGAGAAAACTATATTTTGGAAGTTCCAATAAGTTCTGGTGTTATCCAATGCTCTATTTCTCTAATGAGACACCATGACCACAGAAATTCTTATAATAGAAAGCATTTAAGTGGGACTTGTTTCTAGTTTTAGAGGTTTAGTCCATTATCATTATGTCAGGGAACATGGTGGCATGCAGGCAGATATCATGATGAAGAAGTAGGTGCGAGGTCAGTCTCCATAGGCAAAAGTAGATGAGAGATAGGGATGCTTAGGCAAACTTAGACTTAGGCAGGATACTTAGGCAGAAGGAAGAGAGAGATAATTGGCCTCCTACAGCTTTCGAAACTGCAGATGGTCTGAGTTGGGCTTTTGGAGTCAGAAATACCAACTCTAGTGACACACTTCATCAAACAAGGTGACACTTCCAAACCCTTTCAAAAAGTGCCACTCCTTAAGCATTTAAATATATAAACTTCAGGGGCAATTTCTAAAGTAATTTGCTAACATTAATTAGCCATAATTAAGTTTTATTTTCTGACAAAATAAAATCAGGGATGTTTTATATGAAAAACAATTCCAATATAATTTTAAAGGCATAATAGCATATTTGCACAATCAAATTCCAAACATTATGTATAAAATGAACAATATAGTCGCATGTTTATTAATTACATTTATAAGACTTTTATATATGTATGATGTACATAATACTGTATTGAACTAGATATTCTTATTATACTACTCCAAAATATGTGTCTTTCTGCAAATGGCAGTAATTTATGCAAAGGCAATTAGGAAAGATGCATTTTAGGCTCGAAAAAATACACTAATTACTTTGCCTTGCTTTCATGAAATTGTAGGTGAATCTATTGGCTAGTGCTGAAAGAATGAGGAACTTGTCAGAAGTTCTGGAACACAATGTTGACTCTGAAATTCCCTTGAGCAGAGAGAGTTCACTATAGACCTAGAAAATATGACTATTTCACCTCCCAAGACATTCTTTAAACTGTTTTGTATGTGGAAAATAAGAGGCATGTGTAAGTAGTAAAAACTTGCACAATAGTCAAATTAATCCACATATACAAACCAATATATAGAGTCAGTGTACTGTTTGATTTTGTGTGGCAACTTGATACAAGCTAGTGTCATCAGAGAAGAAGGAACCTCAGTTGAGGAAAGGCCTCTGTGAGATCCAGCTTTCCAATTAGTGATGGAGGGGCTCCCAGAATGTTGTGAGTGGTGCCATCCCTGGGATGGTAGTTCTGGGTTCCAAAAGAAAGCAGGCTGAATAAGCCATGAGGGGCAAGCTTGTAAACACTACTCCTCCATAGCCTCTGCCACCACGTTCCTGCCCTGCTTGAGTTGTTATCCTGATTTCTTTCAGTGATGGACAGAAATGAAAAGTGTAAACTGAATAAACCCTTTCATATCCAACTTGCTTTTCATTCATAGTGTTTCTTTGCAACAGTAGAATCACTAACTAAAAGCAAACAAAAAAGCAAGACTAAAATAAATATTAAAGTATATAAAGTAGAAACAGGTGAAAGAAATTGGAGAGGCAGCTTAGGTGAGAGCCCATGGGAGCAAAGGTTGGAGATATGGAGCTTATCTCTGTTTCAGAAATGCCAGAAGAAAGTCCTGTTCCTTTTTCTTTATTTTGTTCTGTATTTTGAAAATATCATAATGTATACAATCACTTTCTCCTTTACTCACCCGTGCCCTAGCTCAAACATCTTCACCCTAATGCATCCCCTGAACTTCATTTCGTCTTTTCTTCTTCTGTCTGAAAGTATCCCACTGAGTCTAATTACTACTTTACATACATGTCTCAGTTTAAGTTTATCCTCTGGATCATGTGAAATCCATTACTGAATACCCCAACAGAAGGAAAATGTCTCTTTGTCCTTCAGCAGCTATGGATTTCCAATAACTCCTCAGTTAAATGTGGGATGTTAGGAATCCTTCCCTTTTTATTCCTGGTAATTTTAACTTGCTCAGTTTTGAACAAATAATCACATATGTATTGAACTCATATAGTAACCATGTCACATCCAGAGACCAGGCATTTGCCATACTCTTCTTTATCCTCTAGGTCTTGGACATTTTCTACCTTCAATTCCATGATGTTTCCTCAGCCTTACTGTGAAGGTGGGGTTGATATAGATATTGCATATATGTATGAACAATCAGCATTGTTTATTCTCAGCACTTGGAACAATATGCTCTTCACTATTCTCAATAATAAGCAGCTCTCCTGAGCAAGATTAGAAGAAGTAGAAAATTTTGATTAGAGGACTCTTTGACAGTATGTTTATTTCACAGATGAACAAGAAAAACAATAGCAACAACAAGAGAACCATCAGTATTTTCTCTGGAAGAAAATACAACTTCCTAGCTATGAGATTTGAACTGGTTTGCAGTACCAGGTATGAAATCCTTCCTGTGCTGCCAGTCTCAAATTCAATCATGAGAATATTTGATTATCCTCATAGGTATCCTTGCATTTATTGCATCTATGGGCACATTTTTTCCTGGCAGGACAGTAATTCAGGTTATGGGATCCATCATTTCATAAATTCTTATTTATTCTTAGATGAATACCTTTTCCTAGAGGATTACAGTATTAACTGAACTCCAGTCCAAACACTAACTCTTCTGATGAATATCATTGCAAATACATCTCTGGGTTCTTATACCGAGAATAGGTGATACCTTTTACAGCCATTTCATATTATCTCATAAATAATGTTAGGATTATGTCTTCCAAGGTGTATATGTTACAGTAATCTCATGATCAGGACTCTGTTGGGCTCTGTTGAGGTCTGTTTCCTCATGATCAAGAGTTGATTCTACCTCTGTCCTTGCATGAATACCTATCTTTACATTGTACTCAAAGCATAAGGTCTAGTCAAGCTAGCCCTGTTAATCACCTAGCCAGGAGTCCATGCCTCAGGAAGTCAATTCACCAAAAGGTGTGCGAATGAAATGGCCAGAATAATTATTATGCTATGACATAACATATTTTCTTTCCAGAATCCATAGCCCTCTGCTCTTCTGTGGGGCTTCTATGAGGCTCTGTTTGGCCTGGTTTCCCCTCCTGGTTCTGACACAAAACTCTGTAACTTTTCCTTTATTACTGTTTTGCCCCCTTTAGTAACTGGACAGAGTCAAAGTATGGTTTCTTTGATCATTGGGTCAATTGTGTTCTTTCTTTAAAGCTACTTCCTTTGTGTAATGCAGCTTCATGACCTACCTCTATTACTAATGAAAAAGCAATGGATTCCTCTTATCTTCTCCATCTCCTTCCACCTACTCACTGCTGAGACTCACAACTTTCATTCTGTGGGTTTTGTATTTTAACTCGTAACACAATTGTTGAGCATGCATCTGAATCTGTTCCTGAGATATTTTATTAAAGAGATTTAACAGCCCTGCAAGGGACTCCACCTTTACTAGGACTACTTGGCAACCAAAGTCAGGTTTGCTCCAAATTTTCTGATAATATCACAAATGGCTAAAGCCTAGGCAATATTTTTTAAAAGAATATTTTGTAGTACTTCCCTCTTTCTGTTATGTGCTAAACAGTTAGATTTCAGAAAATACCAAAAATATGCATTTTTACAGTACATAGCTTAAAGTATAATAGCCATGTGAATTTGATGGTGATTAGAAATTATCAATAACTGTTCAATTTGTTTTCAGCACCATCTGCTTATATTATTCTTTGAAGTCTGAGATGGTATATTTACATTAAAAAGACAAGGCGTGGAGAAAACAGTTACACTATTTCTTAATTTAAAATACACAGTCTTTAAAAATCATCACATAGATTTAAATCAAAATTTCCTTAACTGTTGTCTCAGTAAGTTTTATCTTATCACTGTAATAGTTTGACAATATTTATCTTCAGGGAAGGCTGAATGTTTGCTGTTGACCTCTGGCCAAGGTAAAATTGAAATATGTGGCTTAAGGGAAATGATAAGGGAAAATAAAAACAACTGAGTGTTCAAAGTATGGAAAAAGGTTTTCACTTGCATTTATGAACAGCAAATGTGTTCTTCTGGCTTCTCCTCCTCCTCCTGTGATGCCACTACTGCCATCACGCCTTCCCACCTCATGGGTTAACACAACTCTAATCACCACCAGTGACCCTGCCTTTAAACCATTGCATTTGAATTTTGGGATTAACTTTCTGGAAATCTTCATCCATAACAGCATTATGGCTTGGGAAGCGGGGAAACCAGACTGTTATTTTCAGTGATTTTGGCAGAATGCAATATCTGTACATGGAATTGTCAAAGAATAAACTGAGAAAAATACTCCAAAGAATAGATGTGATTTTTGTTTTTCTTTAATAATTATTAAAAGCAAATTTGTTTTGAAGCAGAATGAAAAAATAACCATGAATAAGATTGATAGGTTTTTCTCCTCCACAGAATTAAGTCAGTGTGTGTGTATGTGTGTGTGTGTGTTGGGGGTTGCTTGGATGGCCCCTGACTTCAGGTGGGGAGAGAGTGTTGGGAATGCAGGACTGGGCTTTTTAGTTGCAGGAGAGGGCCTAATTGAACTGGCTGGACTGTGTCGGGGAAGGGATCAAGTTGGGGACTCTCCAACTGAAGAAAAAAAAAAGACAAAATATGAATAGATACAAAAGCAGAATGTTTGTTCAGAAATAATTCTTTCAATAAGTTTAGAGCTGACTGAGAAAAGATTAGGTAATTAATAAAAGTTGTGCAAGTGATTTATTTGAGAGAGACCGAGAGTTTGGTTATTTCATGCTCTCTACATCATAAATATGATTATTCAAGAAAACTGGGTCTTCACAGCAACAAGAATGCTTAATTTTTCTTTCTATGGTTGTTACTGTGCTGTTATATAAAACATTTGTCTTTAAACTATTTTAGTAACTTTAAATAGTACATGAGCTAAGCGTGAACTTGTTAAAGATTAAAATATTAAACATTTAAACACTGACATTTTAGACATATTAAAATATTTCAGAAATATCTAGAGATAAAAGTTATGCAGAAATATCTAGGTGAGTCTCAACAGAAAATTCTTAGATTGATTTCTAAATCTCCAGACATTTAAAAGTTCCATGCTTGGTACTGCATGAAAAAGTTCACATCTCTAACGTGAAGGCTTGTTTTTAACTTTTCACATTGAGATTTATAACTTAACCACACAAGTTAAAAAAAAAAGTTTTATAAGAAAGAAAAGTCTTATTTAACTAATTTTCATTTTACAAAATTTTAACAAAAGGTTTCTTTGAGTAGGGGTGTGTCTTTTTTTATCCTTTGCTGTGAAGTGACACAATGACCATGTAGTGCCAGGTAAGTGTAGTGATGCCCCCCAAAAACAGACAGGACCGGATCTGACCAATTTACGGCAGGGTCTCTATTTTACTTGCACTAACTTGGGCCCCTCCAATGCACTGTTGTCACACAGGACAGTTTTGGTGGTGGGGGAGTCCCAAATATTTATCAGGGCAAGGATTTATAGTAAGCAGCAAGCAGATGCAGGGTGGGGGCTAAGCATCTAATTGGAAAGCTATTGTGGCCTTTAACATAATTGGCTAGTGTTGGGAGTCATATCATAACCTTAATTTCTGCTTCCCTCTGCATTAGTGGTATTTAGGCAGGAAGGAGGGGGGCTTGTAACCTGCGGGTGTAGATTTGTTGAGAAATAAGATAGAGATGCTGGTCTTGTTGAGGGTGTAACCTGGAGATGCTAGTCTTGTTGGGGATTAGGCTAGAGTCTAGAGCTAGGCTCGGGTTTTGTTGGGGGGCAACTTGGAAACTAATGCTAGGTACCAGCCTGTTAGTTTACCTGAGTTTAAACTTGGGTCAGGTATTGTAATACAGTTTCTGAACTTAAACATTTGGCCTCACAAACAAAGCAACTTTTATAAAGGACAGCATTCAATTGGGTCTGGCTTACTGGTTCAGAAATTTAGTCCATTATCATCAAGGCAGAAAAATAGTAGCCTCCAGGCAAACATGTTGCAGGAGCAGCTGAGAGTTCTCCATCATCATCTGAAGGCTGGCTTCTAGACAGCTAGGACCGAAGTAGAAAAGGTGACACCCACAGTGACACACTTATTCCAACAAGGCTACACCTACTTCAACATGGCCACATCTCCAAGAGTGCCATTCCCTGGGCCAAGCATATTCAAACAACCACAGGGTGGTAGGTATACAAACCTGTGAGTATAAGAATACAATTTAGAATATAGTAAGTAATTACACTATTTTACCAATGATGGTAGTTAATTTTCTAACATTAATGACTTCACTAATAGTGGGAAGCTGGCTAGGTTTCCTGTACTAGGAATGGTTTCCTTCCGTTGAATGGTTCCTAAGTTCAATCAGACAGCTGTCTGTTACCCGGAACATGTGTTGTAGATGTCTTGCCATGATGACCATTGGTTTGATTCACAAACAACAAAAATGGACTCAGCAATTTATATTTATATATGTGCATGAACACATGGGTGGATGTGTTTCTCTATAACAACAAAAATTAAAGAGAAAGTGGCTTCAACTTAAGAGTGAAAGGGGAAGTATTGCAGGAAAAATATTTTAGAGAGGCTAGAGAAATGAAAGGAAAAGGAGAATGTAATGTAATGTCATTTCAATTAACCTCAGTGAGAGAATCCAGGCACCAATAGAAAACTATGTACATATTTACTTAATGTCTTAGCGATTCTATTGCTGCAATGAAATGCCAGGACCAAAAAGCAGGTTGTGTAAGAAAGGGTTTGTACACTTCATACTTCCACATTACTGTTCATCACTGAAAGAAGTCAGGACAGGAACTCAAGCAGAGTAGGAGGCTGGAAGCAGGAGCTGAAGCAGAGGCCGTGGAAGAGTGCTGCTTACTGACTTGGTTCCCCTGTTTTTTTCTCTAGGTGTCTTACAGAACCCAGGACCACCATCCCAGGGATGGCACCACCCACAATGGCCTGGGCACTCCTGCCTTGATCACTAATTGAAAAGCTGGATCTCATGGAGGCCTTTCCTCAACTGAGACTTCTTTCTCTGTGTCGACTCTAGCTTGTGTCAATAGACACACACAACCAGACAGCACAGCTGACGACATGCCCACTTGACACGCAAACATGTCACTATTGTGATGTAAGATATTTGATCATATTATGAACCCTGAAAATGTATTATTTCTTTAAAAACTCTGTTTCTAGTTGTTCTGTGGCTCAGCCCATAGAACATACCTTTACTCCCTCTGGCAGGAATTAGTCTTTATGGTGGCTAGAACCATCCAGGACTAGACCTAAGTTAGCAGCCTTGGTCAGCAAAGATGACAATTAACTCAGGGGAATATAAGTTACTTTTACACTATTAAGCCACAAGCCTTCCTTTGCTATTAATTCTCTGTATCTCTCATTTAAAAAAGACAAAATCAAAAATCAAAAAAAGTCCAAAGAGTCTTTACACATTTTGGATGGAACACAGGGCCCACAATTGAGGAGCTAATGAAAGTACCCAAGAACCTAAAGAGGTCGGCAACCCTATAGGTGGAACAACAATATGAACTAGCCAGTACCCTCAGAGCTCATGGCTCTAGCTGCATATGTAGCAGAAGATGGCCTAGTCGGCCATCACTGGGAAGAAAGGCCCCTTGGTCTTGCAAACTTTATATGCCTCAGTACAGGGGAACGCCAGGGCCAAGAAGTGGGAGTGGGTGGGTAGGGGAATGGTAGGGGGGGAGGGTATGGGGGACTTTTGGAATAGCATTGGAAATGTAAATGAAGAAAATACCTAATTAAAAATAAATAAATGAATAAATAATTCAGTCCCTTTAAAATAACTAATCTCTTTTAAAATAGAGTCTTTTAAACTCAAATTTTCTCATCTATCTGCTCCAGTAAAATTCTTTCTTCAAGAGGGAAGAATCAGAGCACTATCATAAGCAAATCAAATAAAAAACAAATTCCAACTCTCTAATGTTTGGCATCCACTCATAAAGTGAGAGACCTTGGGATACTCAGTCCTAAATGGGATGTCTCCATTAAATCTTTCTTCTCTAGAATCAAAGGACACTTAAGAATCTGAAACAGCAAGAGTATTAGAGCCAGAGAGGATGAAGGACACAAGGAAACAAGACATTCTAAACACACCATGACTGATATACACATGAATTCACAGAAACTGAGTTAGCATGAACAGGGCCTGCACAGATCTAGGCCAGATGGAGTCCCAGAACTGAGAGGCACTGAAGTTCACACGAAACCCTGTCCGCTAATCCAAAAACTATCTTTAGTTGATAACTATTAGCAAACAAAACTTGCTTCTCTTCAATGGAGTCCCACTGAGTATACAAACACTCCTAATGGCAGGCTTCACGCCCAGGGGTAAAATGAGCCCAATTACATTTATGGAGTTTCTTAGTTCCATAGTGCTTTGTTCGCTATAATTTAACCTCACAAGTCCTTGGCATATATATTATTTTTTCCTCTTTTGTGTTCTGTATGGGAGTTATCTGTGTGCAAGTGTGTGTGTGTGTTTTCATATGTATATCTTTCTTATGTTTTTTTGGCTCTTTTTATATATTATTATGATTATTGTTGTTTGTTTCCTTTATCTTTATTTTTTCTAGATGTCTATATTATGTTTTGTGTGTGTGTTTGAGAGAGAGAGAGAGAGAGAGAGAGAGAGAGAGAGAGAGAGAGAGAGAGTTAGAGTTGAATACTCAGTCCTAAATGAGATGTCTCCCTCAGGTAGGTGTAACTGCTGAGACCTCGGTTCAGCCAATTATTTCAACTATCTACTGCATGATACACATCCTACAACATCACTAATTCATTATGTTTCCTTCAGTATCTAGATACATTTTCCAGTAGAATATTTCCAATATTTCTTGAAGTCACATAATGGTTTTGAAGGCTAAACAAGAATAGTCAGAGACATTTGAGGAATAAAATCATCTTGTAAAATTCATTATTTTGGGCATTTTTTGGGTCAATTTCCCAAAAATTCAAAACATATTCATAAATGGTGAAGAAAGTTTTCTAGAAAAGTCAAAGAACTTTTTATCAGAAAAAGTATGTATACTCAGCTTTATATGTATAAATATATATATACATATCATAGGGATAAAACACTATTTGTGACTTAAAAAAGAACCTTGGATTTTCTTGGGGTTTTTCATTTCTTCGTGACTTGCTTTTGCTTTCCTAATTTTTACAAAACCTTATGTCTATTAACATTGGAACCTATGGACACATTCAGTTTCTAGTCTATTTTATTGATAATGCCCCCCCCAATTCATTTAAAGCATATGTCTCCTTGTCTGGGATATTGGGAACAGATATATATTGGGGTAGAATGTTCTTCAATACATTGGTTCACATGTGTAGAATAACAAAGTTATGGTGGAAAATCCAAGTAAAGAAATAAAGCTTTCTTGTGACATATTTGAAATCACATCAGATAAAGGCAGATGTAACAGCAAAGCCTAATTCTGTTCCCATTATAAATTCCATATTTAAAAGATTGCTGAAAATAATTACACCAAGACTGATGTTTTGCTCATGACAACTGGAAATTCTTTAAAAATTTTTAAATTAAATAATTTTTGTGTTAAAGCATTGTAGAATGCTTTGAACTTAATCATCATTTTCCAGAGTTCATGCTTGTCATTTCCCTCTTAAAGATTATTCATCAGTTATTGCATTTATGTGACAGAAATATATTTGCTTAGCTTTTATGTTAATTATTTTATTAGACTTAAAATTTTCCACTGTGGTAATGAGGATGCTGTGTCAACAGAGTGTTATATAGGCTTCCTCTAAAATGCTGTGTTTAATGAAAGCCATTTTAAATAGTGTCATTTTTATTTTCTCATGTCAAAAATTTAACTCTCAAAATTGATTTTTTTTCTTACTCATATCATGACTATTTGACCTCTGCAAAAGTGGATTTGTTTAATACAATTTGGGGTCACTGTTGCAGTAATAGCCTAGAGCCAGTTTATATGAAGTTTGTGTCTTGAAATATGAAGTCACATTGCTTCAAAATGTAATATTAGAACATTAATTATATCTATCTCTACTGTTCAAACTGCTTTAGTTGCATTTTATGAGTAAATTATGCTGAAAAAAAAAAGCATTACCTTTAACTATTTTGATTTCCTGGGTCACTCTAGGATTGCATTTTTCTTGTTATGTAATAAAAATGTTTTAACTGTTTAAAAACAAACAAACAAACAAAAAGGCTAATTTCTCTTAACATTCTATTGGAGTAATTTTAAAAAATTGCTTTCTTATACTAAATTTCTGACTAATTAGCATATATCTAAAGAGCACTTTATATAGAAAAACATTTTTAAAAGTTGAATTATTGTACCAAATACCCCATGACTCTCACATGGGTCTCATGGAGGAAATCTTGGTTTCTACTTAGGTTTAGGGTCTGAGCTGTATTTTTAGTTTGCTATTAGTGTTATTTCCAGTACAGATGGGTTAAAATTACTTGAAGTATCACTGTTTTAACATGATTAATGAGCATTAAAATGTCAGGCTCTCTAGAGTTTTAAGAATTTTGTTACAAGAAATATCGACATCACTAATCTTGCTTCAGAGGAGCCTGGAAATGTAACTCAACAAAGAAAGCAAAGAGAAATAATTCAAAAGGCATCATCTGTAGCCATTTGTAATCAGGTAATTGCTCTCGATTTTTAGAGAGATGAACTACTCACCTCACTCCATGAGGATTTTCCAGTTTTCCTAGGTACTGATCTGTGGTACACAACTTTTCTCTATATGGGGCTTTGCTCTGACTATGGAGTTAAGTTTTATAAAATCTTATAGATGCTGGGAAAAATAAAACAAACAAAAACTCAGCAACACAACTCCACTGTGCAGCAGTAAGTTTGAATTGATTAGAAAATGAAAATTTTAAATTCTAAATATTACTAAAAAATTAAACACTGATAAAGAATCTAAAAAAAAAGCCCAGAACTACTTGAAGCTCTTCTGACAATGATGAATTTTGTTAAGTGTTAAAACTGCTAAAGAGTTAAATAGGAGGAACTCTATTCTCATCCTATGAATCCACCATGATGCTGTCTCCAGAACTATACAAAAGTTTATGTCTAATATGTATGAAGTCTTATATTCATTCATCAACCCCAACACACACACACACACACACACACACACACACACAAGAATGAGTGGGACAGGGAGAGATAGAGGAAATGAGATGGGGGAGAAGGAGAGTGGAAGAGAGAGAACCAAATTATTTCCTACTACCATGATTAGTTATAAATCAAATGATTTCAACATGAGTAAAATAATAAATATATTTCATGTTAACTTGGTAAGTGCCTATATGAGTGCTTTGATAGATTCAGAAGAGTCATTTGTCAAAATATCATATCTTGATGATTCAATATATCAACAAATTACATAAATTAAAAATGTGCACCAACAAAGGCAGATTATATTTAACAATTAATTAATGACATGGTGAATAAAATAACATAACATTTCCACTATAAGGACTTCCAATTCCCAGTTCCCATTATTTTTCGTCAAGACAGGGCTTCTGATATTGTTAGATGTTTAACAAGAAAAGACAGAGCAGTTGGAGAGATGGATCAGTAGTTAAGAGCATTGACTGCTCTTACAAAAGTATTGAGTTCAATTCCCAGTAACCACATGGTGACTCCCAACCATCTGTAATGAGATCTGATGACCTCTTTTGGTGTGTCTGAAGAGAGCAACAGTGCACTCATATACATCAAATAAATCTTTAAAAAAAAAAAGAAAGAAAAGACAGAGAACTGAAATCCATACTTATAAGAAAACAAGAAGTTAAATTGTCCATGTTTGGGGATCATTGATTATTAATATAAAACCCTAAAGTCTCTCTTGACTGATTATAAGAGAACTTGGACAGATTCAGTAAAAGATCAACACAGAAAGCAACATATAAAATTAGTACATTTGTATCTATTAAGAATTAACTATAAGAAATGATGAGAAAATTCTGTATACACTTAATATTAAAACAAAAACTTGAAAATAAATTGATGAACTCAGAGAATTCTACAATAAAATATAAAAGGCACTAAGGAGGAGCTAAGAACAGAACTTACCATTTAAAAGCAATAGCTTCCCTTGAAAAGGACCCTGTTTCTGTTCTCAGAATCCACATCCTGTTACTCCCAATTGCTTTTTTTTTTTTTACTTAAAATTTCATTACTTCATTTTAATTGCCATCATGAGTAACAATTGTGTTTTTCTTCATTAGTTTATTTACTTTATAGCCTGATCATAGCCATGCTCGCTCCTCTCCCTCCAGTGCCACCCTCAGAACCCCTGCAGATGCCGCCTCCTCTTCTCCTCAGAGAAAGGGAAGCCCTCCCCCACCATGGATACCCACCAACTCTGGTACATCAAGTCACATCAGGAATAAGCATATATTTTCCACTGAGGCCAGACAAGGAATCCCAGCTAGGGAAAAGTGATCCAAATGTGCATAACAGAGTCAGAGACAGCCCCAGTCCAATTATTAGGGGACCTGGATAAAGAACAAGATGAACATATATGAGGTATGTATAAGAGGCTCAGGTATAGACCGTGCATACACTTTGGTTGGTGGCTCAGGCTTTGAGAACCCCCTTGGGCCCAGGTTAGTTTATTCTGCGATCTTCTTATGATGGCCTTGATTACACTGGATCCCTATCCCTTCTTCTCAATAATCCACAAGGCTCTTTATTTGGCTGTGGGTCTCTGCATCTGTTTCTGTCTGCTACCGGGTGAAGCCTCTCAGAAGAATGTTATTCTTCTAGGCTATTGTCTATGAGCATAGCATAATATCATGAATAGTGTCAGAGTCTGGCTCTCTCCCAGGGGATGGGTCTCACTTTGAGCTAATCATTGGTTGGCCATTTCCTCAATTTTTTTTCTCTACTTTTATCCCTGCACTTCTGGTAGGCAGGATAAATTTTGGGTTCAAGGTTTTGTGAGTGAGTTGGCTCCCCCCTCCATTCCACTGGAAGCCCTGCCTGGTTACAGGAGGTGGACCCTTCAGGTTCATATGTCCCACTGCTAAGAGTACTCAGTACTTTGGTTCATTCCCAAATACTCCTGGAAGTCTTCTCTGTCCTAGAACTGCCCCTCACATACCAAATTTTGGTTTCTTTCCCAGCCCTTTCCCAGTCCCCATACCTGATCTTCACCCTATTTCTTTTCTTTTCTAACCCCCTCTTCCATCCAGTTACTTTCTTCCAGCTACTTCAGATATCTATCTTATTTCTGCTTCTGCGTGAAATTCAAGCATCCTTCCTTGGTCCCTTCCAGTTACTTAGCTTCTTTGGATCTGTGGATTGTAGCATGGTTATCAGGAACTTTATGGCTAATATCCACTTGTAAGTGAATGCATACCATGTGTGTCTTTCTGTGTCTGGGTTACCTCACTCAGGATGATATTTTATAGTTCCATCCGTTTGTCTGCAGAGATGAATAGATAATTTTCAAGAGAGAAAACTAACAACCAAGACATACTTAAAGAAATATTCAACCTCCTTAGTAATCAGGGAAATGCAAATCAAAATGATATTTAATCTTATAACTGTTAGAATGGCTAAGATCAAAAAATCAAGGGTGATAATATGCTGGTGAGGATGTGGAACAAGGAGAACATTTGCTGGTCTCCATTGCTGGTGAGACTGCAAACTTGCACAACTCCATTGGAAATCAACCTGGTGGTTTTTTTCAGAAAACTGGGGATATTTCTACCTCAATATCCAGCTATAACACTCCTGGCCATATACCCAAAAGATTTTCCAAGATACAACAAGGACACATATTCCACTATATTCATAGTAGCTTTATTTGTAAAAGCCAGAAACTAGACACAACTTCCATATCCCTCAACTGAATAATGGATAAAGAAAATGTGGTACATCTACACAATGGAATGCTACTCAGCAATTAAAAAAACAAGGGCATCATGAATTTTTCAGGCAAATGGATGGAACTGGAAACTATGACAATTGTTTTTAATTTGAGTTCCACCAGGTCTGCTGCTGTCTTTTGGTTTCTGTACATGGGGCATGTACACAATGTACCTGCAAATAATAACCCTGCATCTATTGATCCATTTCCCCTGAACTGGCTTTACATTCTATGGTTTTAAGTTTATGAGTATTATTAAAGCAGATGTTAAAGAACTTTTGGCACTGCCTCCCATTGTAACATGGATCACTTCAGGTGATAACTCAAAAAAAAAATCAGATACACAATCAAACAAACAAACAAACAGCCCTTATCCTGTGTAGTATTTTGTCAAACATTCAACTCTTAGTTTTACATTTTTACATGCTTTTTAAAAAATGACAGAGTGGTCATATTTACTCTTTAAGGAAATAGTTATAATTGTTCAGATGGATACTGACTCTGGATGTAAGAGATCAAGAATTGTTATGGAAGACTCATGAACCCTCTTAGGACATATAAGAGAAAGAGATAAGTTAAAGGCTGTTCTATATTCTAACAGTTTACAGAAAAACAACTTGGGGGGGGCAGGTGCAGGTGAAGTCATTTCTTGTCTCAGGAAGTAAGGACTGGCTGAAGTCTTGTTTTGTCTTTATCCCTTGTGAACAGCCTAACAATGTGCCCAACATTGATTCTTTCACCCATGTGGAACTTTGATAGTTTTTCATTTTTGTCCTTTTCCCCTTTCACTTCAATTTGCTAGATCTCTTGAGATTTTGTACAGCACAATTCTGAAAGACTACAGCACTCAGTGATTTTCTACATTATGTTAGCCATAGATTTTCTTCTGAATAACTTAAAATACTTTGAATTTTAATAGAAGCACACCTACAGATAAAACTGATAGCAGGTAGCATCAGTCTAAATTTAATGATATAAAAAGTGGTTACTGAATATCTCACTGATTTCACTTTTAGGTTTTTTTTTTTTTGCATAGGAATATGTATGAATGTATGAGTGTAGTATATGTGAATCTTGTGTCTGCATATGTATATATACTGGTAAATGCTGCAAGGCCAGAGGAATGAACTGATGTCTTGATGGATCACTCTGTCATATTCCTTTGAGTCACTGAACCAGGAAATAAGCTGATGTCCACCAAGAGACCCTTGACTATTTTCTGTTATATAATTCTTGGAATAATTTCCTCAAGTAATTATAATCAGCTAATATTTTAGCAGCTGAAAATTAACCTAACAAAATGAAAATGGGCTGAACTTTTGAGAGTCTCTCCAAAACTGACTAAGCAAATAGTTACTCTCATGTAAAGCCATTGCCTGACTCTGCAAAAACCTTTATAGTAAAGGTGACTTTCCTTCAAACATATGAAAAGTAATATGCATTTATTTTTAATATTTTAGATGTTTCACACTGAGGAATTCATTTTAACTTCATGAAAGCCTGGCATTGTGATGATTCATATTTCAATGACAATTAGCCTGAGATCTGAGATACACCCTACTCAAAAGACACACACACACACACATTACTTAAGCTTGCATGTGACATACAAGAAAAATATCACTAGTAAGTAAAGAATATGAGACAGCGTGTTTGAATATTATAATATAAATGAAACTAATCAGCTTTAAACAGCAGTGTTTTACTCCTTAATGAGGAGAAAAATATAGCCAATATAATTAAGAAAATGTTACACTTTCTCAAAATAGTTGGGGAATATTCCAAAGCACAAAAGGAGTAATACAATTAAATGAAGCACAGAGCTTAATTTGTGGATTCCGTTTTTAATGGGTTTTGATTTGTTTTTTATTTTGATGATAAAAGAATTATTCTAAGCAATTAAGATGAGGGAAATCATTTTGCATATTAGCTTGTTGGTTTAAGTCTCTATGGTCCTTATTTTGAAGTGCTAATATGGTTCCTTGAAGGAGTTAATCCACGTCATATTTTGGGAAGAATAAAGCAAACCACTTAAAATGTTCACTTATTTAGTACATTCACATACATATACAATATACATAAACAAATCTGTATTTAATATACATTCTTTCTTCTAATGAAAGAAAATGAATGGGCACATTTACATTTAAGAAATTGTATGATAAAGCTTACAGCTCCCTGGGACTAAACCACCAATCAAAGAAAACACATTGAGGGACTCGTGGCTCTAGCTGCATATGTAGCAGAAGATGGCATAGTCAGTCATCAATGGGAGGAGAGGCCCTTGGTCCTGTAAAGGTTCTATGTCCCAGTAGACAGGAATACCAAGGCCAGGAAGCAGGAGTGAGTGGGTTGGGTAGCAAGGGGAGGGGGTGTAGGGGATTGAAACTAGGAAAGGGAATATCATTTGAAATGTAAATAAAGAAAATATATAATAATAATAAAGGTTATTAGCTAAGCCTAGAGAAGACTATTTCTCATCACTGACGAAGAATAGTAAACTCCATGAGAAAAAGGAAGATATACAATAGAGAAGATAGAAAAACATGTAAACAAACTTCAGGAGATAGAATCTGAGCTAGAATTAGAAAGACAAACCTTTCGTGGAAGTATCCATAGGGACTTCACTCTTCACAACCAAAATGTAGAAATTTCCCAAATGCTTAATGAAAACTGAGTAAACAATAGGTGGTGTTCCCATATAGCACATAATTATTCTAAAATGGCATGAGCAGGAAGACTTGTACATGACCCTGAAAAGATCAATACTTAAGCCAATATGCTAAAAGAAGCAAGCACAAAGATCACAAATTGTCTCCTATTCTTTATATATAAAATGGCCAGAATATGTCCATCTGTAGCTACTGAAGTAGTTGCTGCCTACATCTGTGGATTGAGAAATTGGTGAAAGAGAATTACTGATAAGGGGAAGGATTCTATTAATGGCTGATAAAAATATACTAAAATTGAGACAAAGATCATGAAACTCAGTAGACATATCAAAAATGTATTTAAATCTTAAATCTGTAAATTCTATCATTTGGAGCATATCTCAGTGAAAGTGGATTTCCACTGATGTATGATTGACGGGTCAGTGGCTATAGTTTTACAATAACTGGATCTCCTCCTTTATATCTATTAATTGCCAATAACCTCATGTCGATGCATAGAACTTCATACCCAAATTCTGTTTCCATAAAGGAGTTTGATGTGGCTTGGTCTTGCACAGGTCTTCTGCATGCAGTCATAACCACTGCAAGTTATTACATGCAGCTCTGCTAGTATTGTCCTTGTAGCAATCTATTATCTCTATGTCTCACTAACAATGGACCCTAAACCTTAAGAAGAGATGATCTCTCTCTCTCTCTCTCTCTCTCTCTCTCTCTCTCTCTCTCTCTCTCTCACACACACACACACACACACACACACACACGCGCACACACATCAAAGAATGTATAGGCTAACTTAGTTTTAATGTGTTAAAAGAAAATGTACAGAAAGGTTTTGAGGTAGAGATCAAGGGATGAATTTAGGAAGAACTGGAGAATAAGGGGGATAAATATGATGTGGAGATTTAAAAGTTGTATTTCTTATGATATTAACATTAGACAATTGGGAACAAACAACACTTGAAAAGTTATGGCTTATAGTGGGGTATTTGTGTGTCAAGCTGTCAAGGGATAGTTATGCTAGTTAGTGTTTATTGTCAATGTGACACAACCTAGAGTCACCTAGAAAGAGGCAAACTCTTCCTCCATCAGCATTGTCTTCATCAGACTGCATTGGGAGTATCTGTGTGACATATTCTTGATTTTTGATTTATACAGGAAGGTTCATCTCACTGTTGGCTGTGCCACTTTGTGACAGGTGGTCCTGGGTTGTGTAATAAATTTAATTAAATATGACCCAAAAAAGAGTGTCCCAGTAAAATGAGTTCCTTTATGGTTTCTTCTTCAAATCCTGCTTGAGCTCCAATATTGAGGCTCTCAATAATGGATTTAACCTGGAAGTGTATGATGAAATAAACTATTTCCTACCCCCTAAAAAAAGGAGACAAAATTCTTAGTAAGATCTCTTAAAAGTACTGGATAGTCATTCCTGAAACAATGTGGGAACTGATTAAATAAAGGTTTGGAATTGCTTTGAAAAGATTATTATCAAGGAAATAATAAAATAATTTTTAATGCATGGAAAGAGTCACAGAGACAAAGTTTGGAGCTGAGACGAAAGGATGGACCATCTAGAGACTGCCATATCCAGGGATCTACCCCATAATAAGCTTCAAATGCTGACACCATTGCATACACTAGTAAGATTTTATCGAAAGGACCCAGATGTAGCTGTCTCTTGTGAGACTATGCCGGGGCCTAGCAAACACAGAAGTGGATGCTCACAGTCAGCTAATGGATGGATCACAGGGCTCCCAATGGAGGAGCTAGAGAAAGTACCCAAGGAGCTAAAGGGATCTGCAACCCAATAGGTGGAACAACATTATGAACTAACCAGTACCCCGGAGCTCTTGACTCTAGCTGCATATGTATCAAAAGATGGCCTAGTTGGCCATCACGGGAAAGAGAGGCCCATTGGACACGCAAACTGTAAATGTCCCAGTACAGGGGAACGCCAGGGCCAAAAAAAATGGGAATGAGTGGATAGGGAAGTGGGGGGGAGGGTATGGGGGACTTTTGGGATAGCATTGGAAATGTAATTGAGGAAAATATGTAATTAAAAAAATAAAAATGAATGTTTCAAAACAAACTTACTGGATAAGATTATAAAATCCAATAATAACTTGCATGGTTTTGTACAAAGACAGATATGTTGATCAATGGAATAGAATTGAAAACCATAATGTGACAACACATGTTGGAAAGGACGTGGAGAAAGAGGAACACTCCTTCATTGCTGGTGGGATTGCAAACTGGTACAACCACTCTGGAAATCAATCTGGAGTTTCCTCAAAAAATTGGAAACAGATCTACCTGAAGACACAGCAATACCACTCTTGGGAATATACCCAAAAGATGCCCCATCATGCCCCAGGAGCATGTGCTCCACTATGTTCATAGTGACCTTATTTGTGATAGCCAGAAGCTAGAAACAATCCAGATGTCCCACAAGTGAAGACTGGATGCAGAAAATGTGGTACATTTACACAATGGAATACCACTCAGTTATTAGGAATGAAGACATCCTGAGTTTTTCAGACAAATGGATGGAACTAGGAAATATCATCCTGAGTGAGGTAGCTCAGACCCAAAATGAAAGAAAGAGAGAAAGAAGGGGAGAAAGAAAGAAAGAAAGAAAGAAAGAAAGAAAAGAAAAGAAAAGAAAAGAAAGAGAAGAGAGAAAGAAAAAGAGAAGAAAGAAAAGAAGAATAGAATGCCCAAGATACAGTCCACAGAACTCAAGAATGGTCAAAAAGCTTAGGGGTCTAAGTGACACATGGATGGGAGAAGAAAACAATCAAAAGAGAGAAGCAGGGTCCTGGAAAGGAAAGTGGACAAGGGGTGGGGGGACCGGAGAAAGGAATATGATATGGTATTGGGCTGGGGAAAAGGACCAAAGCCCTGAGAGCAAGCAAAAAGAATGGAAACAGGCAACCATGGGAGGTAGGAGGTTGGGGGAACCTAACAGAATGTATCACAGACCTGGGAGGTGAGAGACTCTCAGGAATCAAAAGGAAGGATCTTAGAAGAGATGCCCTACATGGGGAGAAGGAACTTGTAGAGCCCACCTCCAGCAAAAAGACAGGGCATCAAAGGAGCCTGAGGAAAAGAAGTTCTAGCAACAGGCCCAAAGTGGCATCCAGTTTGAGGGGAGGCTCCAAGGCCTGACACTATTACTGAGGCTATGGTGTTCTCACAAAAAGGGATGTATCATGACTTCCCCTGAAAGATCCAACAAATAGCTGAAAGTATCAGATGCAGATATTTGCACCCAACCAATGGCGAGAAGCTGCTGAACCCTGTGGTTGAATTAGAAAAAAGCTGGAAGAAGGTGAGGAGGAGGGTGACTCTGTAGGAGGACCAGCAGTCTCAATTAATCTGGACCTCTGAGATCCCTCAAACACTGGACCACCAAACAGGCAGCATACTTCAGCTGATATGAGGCCCCACAACATACATACAGCACAGGATTGCCAGATCTGTGTTTATCCAGAGATGATGCACCTAACACTCAAGAGACTAGAGGTCCCAGGGAATCTAGAGGTCAGGGTGAGGGATTCGGACATTCTCATGGCAACAGGAACTGGGGAGGAGGAATGGGATGTGGAACAGTCCAGGGTGGACTGGGAGGGAAATAAAATCTGGAGTTTGAAAGAAAGAAAGAAAGAAAGAAAGAAAGAAAGAAAGAAAGAAAGAAAGGAAGGAAGGAAGGAAGGAAGAAAGAGAGAGAGAAAAATAAAAAAAATCATCAGCTCCTACTATAGAAGCCTATACTCAACAAAACTTGAAAATATAGATGAAATGGATGATTTTCTAGACAGATACTAGATACCAAAGTTAAAAGAGGATCAGATAAGCCATCTAAACAGTCCCATAACTCCTAAATAAATAAAAGCAGTCATAAAAAGTCTCCCAATCAAAAGAAGGCCAGGACTAGATGGATTCAGCACACAATTCTATGAGATGTTCAAAGACAACCTAATACCAATAGTTTCCTAACTACTCAGCCATTTGAAACTGAAAGAATATAACCTCATTTGTTCTATGGAACCACAATTATGCTGATACCTAAATCACACAATGACCCAACAAAGAAAAAGAACTTCAGACCAATTTCCCTTACCAATATTGATGCAAAATGACTCAATAAAATTCTCACAAAACGAAATAAAAAAAAGAGGAAACAAAGAAATACAGGAAAATACAACCAATCAGGTAAAGGAAAAGAATAGAATTGTTCAAGACCTAAAAAACTGTTCAAGACCAAACACTACTAACATCAAAATAACAGGGACTAAAAATCTTTGTTCAACATCAACAGAGTAAACTCCTCTATAAAAAGACACAGGCCAACCGAGTAGATGCGCAAACAATCTATTTTTCTGCTGTATAAAATATACACACCACAGCAACAAAGATAGATACTATGTCAGAGGAAAGGACTAGAAAAAGTGTTTTCCTCATAAACAGATCCAAGAAACAAGCTGAATTAGCTATTCTAATATATAGTAATATATACAGTAATAAAATATACTTTTAACCAAAAATAACCAAAAGAGTTGGGCAAGGACACTTTATATACACCAACCTGACCACTCAATTATGAATATCTATGCCCCAAATGCAAGGGCACAAGCATTCATAAAAGAAACATTGCTAAAACTTAAATTGCACACCAGTAATAATAGTAGGGGAATTCAAAACTCCACTTTTGCCAATGGACAGTAACTAGAGAGAGAAAAAGTAAATAGAGAAATAATAAAATGGATATTATTATCATAATGGACTTACCAAATATCTATGAAACAAGGTACCCAAACACAAAGGAATTAATCTCAGCACCTCAGATAATCTTCTCTAAAATTCCCCATGTAGTTTCATATACAAAGCCTCACAGATACAAGATTGAGCTAAACCCTTGCATCTTATCATATCAAATTAGATTAAACTGGACATCAACAACAGAAACAAAGTAAAGCCTACAATCTCATAGAAAATAAACAAATCTATAATCAATGTCCACTGCATCAATGAAGAAATTAAGGAAAAAAAACCTTAAATACTTTGTAGAATTCAATAAAAATGAAAGTACAACATACTCAAACCTGTGAGACACAATGAAAGCAGAGCTAAGAGAAAAGATTATTGTACTAATTGCCTTCATGATGAAATTGGAGAGATCACATATAAGCAACTAAATACAACACCTGAAAGCTATACAAAATGAAGCAAATGCACTCCAGATGAATAGAGGGCAGGAAATAATCAAACACAGGTCTGAAATCAATCAATTAGAAAAAAAGAGAACAATATAAGGAATCAATTCAATCAAGAACTGGTTCTTTTGAAGTCAACAAGTTAGACAAACCCTTTGCCAAACTAATTAAAAGTCAGAGAGAGAAAGAGAGGGGAGAGAGAGAGAGGGGAGAGAGAGGAGAGAGGAGAGAGAGGAGAGAGGAGAGAGAGAGGAGAGAGGAGAGAGGAGAGAGGAGAGAGGAGAGAGGAGAGAGGAGAGAGGAGAGAGGAGAGAGGAGAGAGAAGAGAGAGAGAGAGAGAGAGAGAGAGAGAGAGAGAATGAATCTAAATTTAGAAATCATAAAGGTAAAGGGAGACATAACAAAAGACAATGAGGAAATTCAAAACATTATTAAATTTTACTTCAGAATCCTGTACTCTACAATATTGGAAAATCTAAATGAAAGGGATGGTGTTTCAGACAGATACCACTTACCAAAGTTAAATTACCATCAGATTTAAATAATGTAAATTTACATTATTTAGACTGTCCTATAATACCTGCTGAAATAGAGAAGTCATTAACAGTCTCCCAACCAGAAACAAAACAAAACAAAACAACAACAACAAAAAAAAACCCTGGGGCTAGGTGGATTTAGAACAGATTTCAATGAAACTTTCAGAGAAGAGAAGAGCTAATGGCAATAATCCTGTGACTACTCTACAAAATAGAAACAGGCCTCAGTCACCCTAGTAACTAACCACACAATGACTCATCAAAAAAAGAGAATTTCAGACCAATTTCTTTTATAACATTAATGCAAAAATAGTCAATAAAATCCTTCACAAACTAAATCCAAGAACATTAAAAAAAAAAAAAAAAAAAACCTTCATTCACCATAATTATGTAGACTTCATTCCAGGATTTCAGGGATGGTTCAATATATAAAAATCCATGAATGTACAAGGCCATATAAACAAACTGAAAGAGAAAAATGATGTGATTACATTTTAGATGCTGGTAGTCTTTTCAAAATGCAACACCCATTCATGTAAATAGCCTTGGAGAGATCAGTGATAGAAGGTACATACCTAAGCATAATAAAAGAAATATGCAGTATCAAATTAAATGAAGAGAAATCAAAAGGATTTCCATTAAAAGACAAGGCTGCCTATCCTCTCCCTACCGATTCAATATAGTTATTGAGATTCTAGCTAGAGCAATAAGACTACTAAAGGGGATCAAGCACTTGCAATTTAGAAAGGAAGTAGTCAAATTTTTGCTATATTGCAGATGATACCTAGATAGGAAAAACAATCCTGACCAATAAAAGACTTTCTGTAGGTAATCACCATCCCTGATTTTAAGCTGTACTACAGTATCAGTAATAAAAACTTCCTGGTAGTAGTATAGAAACAGACATTATGATTGATAAAACCAAATCAAAGTCCCAGAAATAAACTCACACACCTACACACACCTGTTTTTTGACAATGAGGTCAAAAACATACAGTGTAAAAAGAAAGCATTTTCAAAAAACTTATGCTCATCTAACTGTCTGCATATAAATCCATATTTATCACCCTGCACAAAACTCAAGTCCAACTGGGTCAAAGACCTCAACACTAAATCTAATAGAAGAGAAGTCTTGAACACATTGGTACAGGAGACAATTTCCTGAACAGAACTGCAGTGACTCAGGCCCTAAGATCAACAATTAATAAAAAGGACTTCATGAATTTTAAAAGCCTCTGTAAGGCACAGGACACTGTCACTAGGACAAAACAGCAGCCTACAAATTGGGAAAATATCTTCATTAACCCTATATCTAACAGAGGACTAATATCCAAAATATTTAAATAACTCAAGAAGTGAGACTCCAAAAACACAAACAATCCAATTAAAAATGGGGTATATAAACAGAAAATTTTCAGCAGAGGAATCTCTGATAACCAAAAGCACTTCAAGAAATGATCAACTTAGAAGGCTAATGGCAATTGTAAATCAAAATGACCCTGAGAGTCTATCTTCTTTTATTATTATTATTAATTTTATTGTTTTACAATAAAAGTTACCTTCCTCCAGGTCTGCCCTCTCACACTTCTTCATCCCATTCTTCCTCCCCCTGTCTCCAAGAGGGTGCCCCTATTACTACCACACCACTACACCCCCCTTGCCCACCAAATCTCTTTACTCACTGGGGCCTCAAGTTTCTCAAGGATTAGGTACTTCTCTCTCTGAGGCCAGACTAGGATGTCCTCTGTTGTATATGTGTTGGGAGCCTCAGACCAGCTCTTGTATACTGCCTGGTTGGTGTCTCAGTGTGTAAGAGACTGCTGGTCTTCCTATGGGGGGTCGGCCTACCAAACAGAGTCTCTAAGCCTTTCCCTAATTCAACCAGAGGTTCCTCAATTCAGACCATTGGTTGGTTGTAAATATCTGCATCTGACTCTTTCAGCTACTAGTTGGGCCTCTCAGAGGGCAGCCATGCTAGGTTCCTGCCTATAAGAACACCATCACATCAGTAATAGTGTGAGGCATTGGAGCCTCTCCCTGAGATTGGTCTTAATTGGGCATGTCACTGGACTGCCTTTCCCTCAGTATCTTCTCCATTTTTGTCCCCGCAGTTCTTATATACAGGAACAATTCTGGGTTAGATTTTTACTATGGGATGGCAACCCCATCCCTTTACTTGATGCCCTGTCTTTCTACTGGAGGTGGACTCTACAATTTCCCTCTTTATAATGTTGGGCATTTCATCTAAGGTCCTTCCCTTTGAGTCCTGTTAGTCTCTCACCTCTCAGGTGCCTGGTACTTTCTACAGGGTCACCCACCTCCCCTTTCCCGAGGTTTTATATTTCCATTCATTCTGATGGGCCTAGCAGCTTCTCCCTTGTTTCTCACTCACATACCTGATTATGCTTTCTTTTTCTCTTCTTTATCCCCTCTCCCATCCAGGTCTCTCCGATGGCTCAGGCTCTAAGATGAAGAATTCATCTATGAGACCTCATGAAACTGGAAAGCTTCTTTCTGTAAGGCAGAGGAAAACATCAATAGGACAAACTGGCAACCTACAAATTGAAAAAAAAATCTTCACCAATCCCACATCCAACAGAGGTCTAATAACCAAAATTTATAAAGAACTCAAGAAGCTAACTTCTAAAATATTAAAGAACTAGGGTATAAAGCTAAATTGAGAGTTCTCAACAGAGGAATCTCAAATGTCCAAGAAGCAATTAAAGAAATGTTCAAAGTCCGTAGTCATCAGAAAAATGCAAATCAAAATGTCTCGGAGATTTCACCTTATACCAATCAGAATGGCTATGATCAAAAACTCAGGTGGCAGCACATGTTGGCAAGGATGTTCCATAAAGAGAAACACTCCTCCATTGCTAGTAGGATTGCAAACTGGTACAACCACTCTGGAAGTCAATCCAGGTTCCTCAGAAAATTGGAAATAGATCTACCTGAAGACCCAGCTATAACACTCTTTTGTATATACCCTAAAGATGTTCCACCATACCACAGGGGTACATGCTCCACTATCTTCATAACAGACTTGTTGTGCCCACCTCGCCCAGCAAGGAAGACACAACACGGTCAGATTCTTCTCAACAGCCTTTATTGCAGGAACACCTCAATGCTGCTACGGGGATCCCGGGTACCCAGGGAGGTCTGCTTATATACTCGCAGCCCCCATCCACTCATGGCACGCCACGACACCTCACCAGGCACGCAATTCAGCCAATCAGGGCGACAGAGGCATGTCTCCATCAAATATGGACTTGTTTACACCACCAGCATCATGGTGCACCTGCGCAGCTTTCATGATAGTCTTGGCTATTTTCAGGTGTATGAGGAAGTCAGGTGCAAGTCATAAGACTTAGCAGCAGTCCTGGGTGCCATCTTGAGACTCCTGCCACCCTGCTCCTCACATCTCCCCCTTTTTTCTTTCTTTCTTTCTTTTTTTTTTTTTTTTGGCAGTGAGAATGTCTGTCTTAGATTGCCCCCCTGAGGCAATGCCCCTTACCCATCCTTGGGAGACAAACAGCATTGGTTTGATCCCTGTCTTAGGTTGATGACATGCCCAGGGAGTCTTATCTGTCACTGACTACTTCTCTATCATGCCAAGCCACACTTGAGATTGTCCTATCTGCATGCAGCAGGTGCACCAGAAGGCCAGGACGCTGATTAATCTATGGCCCAATTTTGATTGCTTCAAGCAAGCCTCATGGGTGAAGGTAGAGGTCTGATCCCCAGTGTGCAAGCATAGGGGCCCTACACAAAACCATCCCTTGGGCTCATCACCCAGAGAGGTCTTGGCCAGCTCCCATGTTGTTTTTCCTGGGAGAAGGGAACTAGGACACTGAACCTTCATGCAATCAGACATGCCTTCCACAGGATGCCAACAGCAAGCTATCCTCCGTGCAGTGCTTAGCCTCACAACCCATGGCATAATGCAGCATTATTTTAGAGTGGCAAGCCAAATCTAAGGAGATCGTCCCGCCTCCACTGCGATAAAGGCCTGCACCACCATGCCAGAAGTGCGGACCTGCACAGGCTGCACCCAAAACATACACCAAACGCACAACACACACACTATTACAAGTATACATCCCAGGGCTCCCATCATCCCTGAGGCAAGGGATCAGTGCAACTACCATTCACCCCACATAACAACCATACATATAAGGGGCACTGCCCAAGGTGGAAGGGAATCAGGAACACTCCTACGGGTAGCATTACCTTTAGTAGATACAACTGAACACAATCACTCATCTGTGAATTATTTTGAATCATCTGAAAACACAACAATCCCTTTTGCTGAAACAGCATAGAAAAAAAATGCAATTGTAGCGAAGCATTAGATGTAAAGAATTGAGGAAACACCCGAATGTGTCAACGGCATGGGTTTCAGGAACACAGACATTCCCCAACATAGCTCTTCAGTTCTCACTAGCGGGAGCACTCCCAGCCACAGGAACATCCACGTCCTCATAGCTCTGCTTGTTTTGAATTGCTCTGGTCCGCCGTTCTGGGACCCACAGCTGTTGTCGGTGATCCTGAGAAAACAAACAAACAGACCCTCTCTCCCAAACCAAACAATTGATTCCTTTCTTCATTCCTTTACCTTTTCTCTTCCTTTCCCTTTCCTGTTCCTTTTCCTTTCCTTTTCCTTTAACTTGTCCCAAACCCCAGAACCTTAACTTGTCCCAAAACCGGGAACCTTAACTTGTAAGAAAGAGAGAGAACTTATCCCAAAGCTTCCTTTCCTTTTCTTTTTCCTTTCCTTTTTCCTTTTCTTTTTTGCCCCTTTTCTTTCTTTTGCTTATGCGTTTCCTATCTTCCTCTGACATACTTTCTTGTTGTTCAGTAAGAATTTTCTGACCTGCCTTTACTGCTTCAACACACCGCTTATCTTCTAAACAAGCTCGTACCATTCGCCAAAGCGGTTTCACGCCGGGTTTTACAAAAAACAAAACAACAATGGCAAGAGCTACCCACACTGGGTCTATGGGCAAGAAAACATATCCCCCTTAAACCCCAGGATCAATTTGGGAGACTTACCAGTACCGCTGATCCTCAGCTGAAGAGTTCTGAATCCGTGAGATCATCCTTGGGTCCCCGTAAGGGCCACCAGATGTTATGCTCACCTCGCCCAGCAAGGAAGACACAACACGGTCAGATTCTTCTCAACAGCCTTTATTGCAGGAACACCTCTATGCTGCTACGGGGATCCCGGGTACCCAGGGAGGTCTGCTTATATACTCTCAGCCCCCATCCACTCATGGCAGGCCATGTCACCTCACCAGGCATGCAGCTTCAGCCAATCAGGGCGGCAGAGGCATGTCTCCACCAAATATGGACTTGTTTATACCGCCAGCATCATGGTGCACCTGCGCAGCTCTCATGATGGTCTTGGCTATTTTCAGGTGTATGAGGAAGTCAGGTGCAAGTCATAAGACTTAGTGGCAGTCCCGGGCGCCATCTTGGGACTGCTGCCACACCCGCTCCTCACACAGACTTATCTTAGATAGCCAGAAGCTGGAAACATCCCAGATGTCCAACAATGGAAGAATGGATGGAAAAAAATGCAGCTTATTTAGAGAATGGAATACTATTCAGCTATTAAGAATGAGGATATCATGAGTTTTGCAGTCAAATGGATGGAAATAGAAAATATCCTGAGTGACATAACTCAGATCCAAAAGGAAATGCATAGCATGTACTCACTACTAAGAGCATATTAACCAAAAAAGTACAGAATACCTAGAATACAATACACAGAACTCAAGAAGATTAGTAAACAGAAGGGACAGAGTGAGAATGCTTCAATTCCCCTTCAGAGACAGAAAAAAGTAATCACCTGAGATTCTATCTTTTACCCATCTGAATGGCTAAGTCAAAAATCCAAGCAACAGCACATGATGACCAGGATATGGAGCAAGGGTGACATTCCTCCACTGCTTGTGAGAGTACAAACTTAATCACTCTGGAAATCAATTTTGAGTTTTCTCAGGAAATTTTGGAATTGTTTTACCTAAAGACCCAGTTGTAATAGAAGATTAAGATGTATAGTTAGTTTGGGTTATGTACCCAAAAGATGAGCCACCATACCACAGCAGCATATGCTCCACTATGTTCATAGAAGCCTAATGACCCAGCTGTATTGCACTTGGGCTCTACCATACCACAGGGACACATACTCCACTATATTCATAGGATCTTTACTGGAAATAGCTAAAAACTGAAAAGAATTCAGATGTTCCTCAACTGAAGAATGGATGCAAAAAAATGTGGATTATTTACACAATGCAATACTATTCAGCTATTAAAAACAAAGGGCATCATGAAGTTTATAGGCAAATTAATGGAAGTAGAAAATATTGTCCTGAGGGTAGTAACCTAGACCAGAAAGGATATGAGTGGTTTGTACTCACTTATAAGTAGATATTAGCAGCAAGGCAAAGGATACTCCCACTACACCTCACATAACATAAACAGGATGGAAGGACCAAGAGAGGATGCTTGAATCTCAATTAGTAGGGGAAATAGTCTTAAGATGCAGATGGAGGGAGGGAAATGTGTGGAAAATTTGTGGAGAGGGGAATGGGGTTGGTTTTGGATTAGATGTGGAGAGAAACAGGAGAGGGACAGATGGTCAGAAGGACAGAAGAATGAATGGAAACCTGCAGCTGGCAGGGTTTGCAGCAGTGGGGTGAATCTCTAGCATGTGCTAGAGACCTGGGATGGGGAGGCTCCCAGAAGTCTATGTGGGTGATGTTGGCTGAGACTCACAGCAGTGGGGATATGGAACCTGAAGAGGACATCTACTGTAGCCAGGCAGGATCCTGGAACAGGACACCAACTCATTCAGAAAACTATTGACCCCAAATTTGCCCTGTCTATAAGAAACACAAGAACACAAAAGGAGTAGAGACTGAGGGAATAACTGGCCTTACTTAAGAACCATCCCAGGGGTAAACACCAATTCCTGACCTGATTAATAGTACTCTTTTATGTTTGTAGACAGGTGTCTCCCATAATTGTCCTCAGAGAGGCTCCACACTGCAGCTGCCTGAAGCCAATGCAGAGACCCATAGCCAAGCCTTGAACATAGCTCAGGGACACTTATGGAAGATTTTGAGAGCCCTGAAAGGAGTAGGAACTCCACAGGAAGAGCAACAGGGTCAACTTACCCTGGGGTTTGAAAGAGACTGAACTGCCAATCAAAGAGCATATATGGGCTGGATCTAGGGCTCCACACATATCTAAAAAATGTGCAGCTTGGTCTTCCTGTGGGTCTGCTAAAAACTGGAGCAAGGACTGTACCTAAAACTGTTGCCTTTGGGGTCTGTGGAATCCATTCCTGTAACTGGAAAGCCTTCTCTCTACCTAGCCATGTACCTAGCCATGCAGAGACTTGAGAGGCCATTGGGGGGATGACATGCAGGGGGTTCCTATACCCTCTTAAGTAAAGGGTGAATTGGGCATGGAGGGTAGGGACTATGTAAGGGCGGAAATGGAGGGGGAGGGCCTTGAACAATATGTAAAGTGAATAAATCATTTAATTAATGAAAAGGTAACATAAATATCTGAAAAAATATAAATAAACCTGGTACATGTCAAAAATATCTAAAGAAAAATTGTGTTATGATAGGAATATTCTTTTTCAAGTCTGCTAATACATGAATACACAGATCTTTTAAAGTTGTGTATTATGATTCACTGCGAATAGAATTTTTATTTAAAGATGAAGCATATGGTGCATGCAGAAGGAGAAACAGAATGCTTGCAAGTATGGGGCTCAGAAAAGCATCTCCTGTGCCAGGTCCCTGGGGCTTCTATTTGTACATGACTATGCTCTATCACTGCATTTAACTACAGTACTCGGTCAGACTATGAGAAATCCTGGCTGCCTATGAACTCAAAGCCAAATTTCTACAGAATGGCTTTCACTTCCTGTAGAATTTTGTAATTCAAAGTTGATTAAAATGTTAAGCCTATTGGAAAACATTAACTTAAAGTATTAATAAATATATCAAACCTAAAATCGATGCTTTCCTTTGTCATGGTCAGAGTAGCATGAGGATACTAAATCTATTTCAGACTTGTATCTTGTTTTTATATTTTTATTCATCCTGATTAAGCACTGTATTTGATTCATTTTCATGTATTTCATGAAAGTTTTAGATTAACATTAACTACTTGATTTCCAACATCAGTATTGTCAATTTTGTTTTTAGATCAGTCAGATTAATTTGAGTGCTTCTCAAACTGTAAGTAATACTTTTGGTTGAGTCAGTGTTCATCTACAAAATGTATCCCTCTCCTATCAGTATCCAGGAAAATTTGTTCAAAAACACCCATACTCTATTAAATTATTTTGTTGCATATTTAGGTTTTGGTTATATTATTAAGACTTGTCATGATAGTGACAAATACCTAAAAAAAATATTTAACAGAAGAGGGATTAAATTTGCCTACATTTTAGATATTTTTATGCCTTCATTTTAGTATGTTATAGACAAGTAAAATATCTCACCTTATAATGAAGGAAGCTCAAAGTGAAGACCATATAGAAGCATAGGAAATTACAGAACTTCAACTCTGTAGAACACTACTTTACCACTAATGTCACAAAAAATCTAATGTTCTCACCAGCTCCTGCCATGCCATCAAAATTAAGAATTAATCTCTTGACAAAAAAGGCCCTCAATAACCATTTATTCCTCAAAATTTATCATGCTCTAGCAAGTTCTGAACATGTAATCTGCTAAGATGCAATTCTATGAAAGTCATGGTTTTCAGCGACTAGCCCCTAAGACTAATCTCTATCTCAAATTGCAGGATGTCTTGTGCTCTGTAACACTTTACTAGGACATGTGAGCAAATAACTGTTGATAATATTATTCTAGTGATGGAAAAGTTGCAATGACACCATGCAAATCTTGATATAGAAACCAGTCTATTATTGTTACTTACAAGACATAATATGAAGGTGCTAGCAAGAGTGTCTATCATACAAAGGAGTCCCCTTTACTGAAAAGCCACTCTATCATAGGAACAAATTCAGTCAGGATAACTATTGAAGTGATCAAGATGGAAAGAAGCTTCTCTTTTAATAATTGTGCAATGCTTATATATAAAACCACAGTAGGAGCCTGTAAAGTATGTCTTAAAAGCCAACTGCTTCCTTCAAGGATGGAACACTTCAATTCAGAAATATTAACTGTATAACAAATGTAGCCCATCTTCAAAAGCCATCTTCTTTCATCTAAGATAAAGTCATACCTCTGAGTGCCTCCAAAAAGAAACTAGAGAGAGCACACACTAGTAACTTGATAACACACCTAAAAGCTCTAGAAAAAAAGGAAACAAATTCACTCAAGAGGAATAGACAGCAGGAAATAATCAAACTCAGTGGCAAAATCAACCAAGTGGAAATAAGAACTATTCAAAGAATCAACCAAACGAGGAGCTGATTCTTTGAGAAAATCAACAAGATAGATAAACCCTTAGCCAGACTCAATAGAGGGCACAGGGAAAGCATCCTAATTAACAAAATCAGAAATGAAAAGGGAGACATAACAACAGATCCTGAAGAAATCCAAAACACCATCAGATCTGGATGAAATGGACAAATTTCTTGACAGATACCAGGTACCAAAAGTTAAATCAGGATCAGATTAATGACCTAAACAGTCCTATATTCCCTAAAGAAATAGAAGCAGTCATTAATAGTTTCCCAACCAAATAAAGTCCAGGACCAGATGGGTTTAGTCCAGAGTTCTACCAGAACTTCAAAGAAGATCTAATTCCAGTTCTTCTCAAACTATTCCACAAAATAGAAACAGAAGGTACTCTACCCAATTCATTCTATGAAGCCACAATTACTCTGATACCTAAACCACAGAAAGACCCAACAAAGATAGAGAATTTCAGAACAATTTCCCTTATGAATATCAATGCAAAAATACTCAATAAAATCTCGCTAACGGAATCCAAGAACACATCAAAACAATCATCCATCTTGACCAAGTAGGTTTCATCCCAGGGATGCAGGGATGGTTCAATATACGGAAATCCATCAACGTGATCCAGTATATAAATAAACTCAAAGACAAAAATCACATGATCATCTCGTTAGATGCTGAGAAAGCATTTGACAAAATCCAACACCCATTTATGATAGAAGTCTTGGAAAGATCAGGAATTCAAGGCCCATACCTAAACATGATAAAAGCAGTCTACAGCAAACCAGTAGCCAACATCAAAGTAAATGGTGAGAAGCTGGAAGCAATCCCACTAAAATTAGATACTTGAAAAGGCTGCCCACTTTCTCCCTACCTATTCAATATAGTACTTGATGTCCTAGCCAGAGCAATTCGACAGCAAAACGAGATTAGTTCTTAATTCTTAACAGAATAACAACTACAATACATTTTCAAGGTTTTCCAACATTTTATCATTTATTTATTCACAGATTCATGGGTTTATTTTATTTTAGTTTGAGAAAATATTTGAATATAAAATATGAAAATATAAGATACTTTTATAAAAAGTACTTATTCATACATCTATGGGCATTTAACTTCTAGGACCTTTTTTAGAAAGCAGCATTAGCAACAGTAATCAAAATTCTTAACTAATCTTTGCCTTTACCAGCATCTTTTGGGAGGTGCAGTTGGCATGTTCATAGTGTTCTCTTTTTGTAATTTTACAGTAGAAACCTTTAATATGTTATATAGTTGTGTATAGAGGTGCATGTGTGTGTGTGTGTGATATGGGGTGTTGCTGCATGGTTTCCCATTGTTTTAACAAGCTTATCATTGCTTAAATGTTCAGGTACAATGTACAAACTGAGAATCAAAACATTCATATTTTTGAGCTCATATAGAGTATTTTATAAATTATACTACCAAGTATAATGACAGTGCAAATAGTTTCCATTCCAACAGGAAGGAATAGTGCAATTAAGAAGAAAGTATCAGATAAAGTCAAGAACAAAGGCAACTGAATATGATGGGTAGACTTATATAAGAAGGCATTTCAGGGGCTTGTATAACATCTTACTCTTCCTGTAGTTTAGACAATTTATTGGATATTGTAAAAGTAACTTTTATTCACCAGATTGAATTGTCATCTCCGAGGCTTATTGCTATTGTTAGATAAACTCAATTTCTCTCTCTCTCTCTCTCTCTCTCTCTCTCTCTCTCTCTCTCTCTCTCTCTCTCTCTCCCCCTCCCTCCCTCCCTCCTTCCATTCCATGTGCCCTCCTAAGTTCTGTCCTACCTGTTTTTGTGAGACTTATGTATGTCCCCATTCTGATTCACTCTCTCAAATCTTTCTCTGATTCACCACATGACTGCTTTATTTTACAAACTAATGTTACCTAATTTGTTTGGGACTAAAAGTATATACTAAGGATGTATCTATATTCCAGCCAGAAGGAATAAAAATGAGTCATTTTAGCTAGACCACACAGAACTAGAAGATTTATGGATGTGATCCCTTGTTAGAAAAGTCATGTTGCTGGAATAAAATTCCTCTATAACATCTATGCTTAACTTCCCACAAAATATTAGTCTCTAAACAAATTATAACAATATTTGCTACATAGTAAGACACGTCTAGTTCATATCTATCTGTGAGTGTGTGGCTTCTTCTCATGTACATTTAAGAAAGAGAATCCACGTATAGATAATTTGGCAGTAGTCAACATTTAAATAATGAGTACATAACAAACATATAATCCATTGACAATTGTTCTTTATTAATAATCCCATTTGTTTACATCTCAAATGATATCCCACTTCCTGGTAACTCCTCTACAAGCCCCCCCCCCATTCCAAAACCTCCCTCTCTTCCCTCCCCTTTGCCTCTATGAGGATACTCCTCCCTCTCTCCTGCCCCCTTCCCTCCACCATCTCCCTATGCTGGGGCATCGAGCCTTCAGAGGACCAAGGGCTTCTCCACCCATTGATGTTAGACAAGGCCATTCCCTGCTTCCTATGTATCTGGATCCATGGATCCCTCCCTGTACACTTGGTTCATAGTCCCTGGGAGTACTGTGTGGTTCAGCCTTCTGATACTCTTCTTCCTATCAGGTTGTAATCCCCCTCAGCTCCTCGAGTCCTTCCACCAGCTCCCCCAACTCTGTGCTGTCTCTTGACAGAAGAATGGATACAGAAATTGTGGTACATTTACACAATGGAGTAATACTCAGCTATTAAAAACAATGATTTCATGAAATTCCCAGGCAAGTAGATGGAACTAGAAAATACCATCCTGAGTGAGGTAACCCAGACACAAAATAATACCCATGGTATGTACACACTGATAAGTGGATATTAGCCCAAAAACTCACAATGTCCATAATATAACCCATAGATCTTATGAAGCTTAGGAGGAAGGAAGACCAGGGTATGGATGCTTCAGTCCCGCCTTGAGAGGGGGGAACAGGATTGTACTGGCTGGTTTTAGGTGTCAACTTGACACAGGCTGGAGTTATCATAGAGAAGGGAGCTTCAGTTGGGGAGATGCCTCCATGAGATCCAGCTGTAAGGCATTTTCTCAATTAGTGATCAAGGGGGAAAGGCCCCTTGTGGGTGGGACCTTCTCTGGGCTGGTAGTCTTGGTTCTATAAGAGAACAGGCTGAACAAGCCAGAGGAGGCAAGCCAGTAAAGAACATCCCTTCATGGACTCTGTATCAGCTCCTGCTTTCTGACCTGCTTGAGTTCCTGTCCTGACTTCCTTGGTGATGAATAGCAATATGGAAGTGTAACCTGAATAAACCCTTTCCTCCCCAACTTGCTTCTTGGTCATGATGTTTGTGCAAGAATAGAAACCCTGACTAAGACAAGGATCATCATGGAAGGAGGAGGGAGGGGGCACTTGGGAGGGAGAAAGGAGGAGGATGAAATAAGGGGGCCAGTGTAATGTACTGGAGGGCAAAAGAGAGAGTTACAGAGGGTCAGGATATTAAATAAAAATATGTAGTCCGGGGCAGGATTGAGGAAATAGGTATAGCCACTGGAGGGTCTCAGATGCCAGGGAAAAGAGAGGTTCCCAGAACCCAAAGGGGATGATTTTTAGCAGAGAAGGAGAGATAGAACCTGTAGAGACCACCTGCAGTAGATAGGCACGATCCCAGGTGGAGAGATGGTGCCATACACCCATCTCAAATTTTTAACCCAGAAATGTTCAGGTCCAAATGAAAACCAGGGACAAAAAATGGATCAGAGACTGAAGGAAGGGCCATCCAGGGATTGCCCCACCAGGGGATCTATCCAGTCTTGCAAAGGCCAAACCTTGACACTGTTGCTATTGACAAGAGGTGTTTGCTGACAGGAACCTGGTTTGTCTGTTCCCTGGGAGGTTCAGCTAGCAACTGACCAATGCAGATGTGGATACTTGGAGCCAACCATCAATCCATTGACAATTTAAGTATAAAGTAAAGAGGAAATGTGAATATATTAGATAAAAGTCAAATTACTTGTTTGCCTTTTGAAAAGTGTTCTGTAAAAATAACCATATTTTTGTTCTATGACATTTGCCTCCATGGACTTATTAATTATTCTAAAAATGTTTCCCAGAATAAAAATAAAGTTTTGCTGGGTCATGCTTTGAAAGCAAGTGAGTCCTGATGATATGATAGGTAATTTTCACATTTTCTACTTGTTTCTGAAAGCAGCTATGATTTTCAAAATTTTCAAATAATGCTTTCAGCATATTTATTTACATGGCTAAGTGCTTCTGAAGTTGATTTGCATGTGGAAGGTGTCAGAACTCCCTCCACAAATAATAAAGAATGAATTAGAAAAGCGCATTAAACCCCCTCACAGTCATTATCTTACTAGTACTAAGTAATCAGCCCTATTTTAAACTACATAATTAGTAGTAAAAGCCAAATTATTTTATGAAAGCCAGAATGGATGTTAAAGTAGGGACAAGAGAAAAAGATACCAGAGGAATCAAATACAAGTGCAAATAAAATAACAATGGGTAGAGCTATGTATGGCTTATCCAGAAAAGTCCCTAAGGTTAAATTTTTAATGTTTACAATATGTAATGTACTAATTCACATTTCATTCCCCATTGTTGAATTTGTACCAAGGCTTTTTAAAATTAAAACATTTGACTAGCAAATGATAATTCATTTTGTGATTATGTTTATAGTATGTTCCTGTTTGCTTATTTGTTGGTGGGAAGAATGAATAGCAGCTTTTTGAAATGGTTACTTTGGTTTCTCCTTTTAGAATTCATGGGGCAAGGTAGCATCCCCCACCCACACACACACAAACTTAAACGTTATTCTTTCCTTTGTTGTTAACAGTGAAGAAATATGTGTTCTTACTGAGCTACACTGGCTATAGAGTTACCACCTAAGCATTTACAAAAACTCAAGTAACACATGTCATTGTATAAGATATCATAATACAATCCTAAAGACAAAACAAGACCCCTATACTTCAAAATTTCATGAACTTCTGGAATGCTGATATTCTAACAATTAATTCTCTCTCAATAGCATATGATTTCTCAATTCCAAAGAATGAGAGTGTCAGAAGTCCTAAATAGATGAGGACATATTTAATCCATGGCTTGAAAATGGATAGTTGGAGAAGACATGTGCTTTATTATTATTATTATTATTATTATTATTATTATTATTATTATTATTAATCATAATTATTTTCTTTATTTACATTTCAAATGTTATCCCCTTTCCTAGTTTCCCCTCCAAAAATCCTCTATCCCTTCTCCCTCCTGATGGTCCCCAACCCACCCATCCCAATTCCTGGTACTGGCATTCCCCTATACTAGGACTAGAGGACCAAGGGCCTCTCCTCCCATTGATGACTGACTAGGCCATTCTCTGCTACATATATAGCTAGAGCCACAAAGACATGTGATTGTTGACCAATGTGAAATCTAAGAAGTGGTGGGCATGGCCATGCAGCATCCTCTGTTGATAGGAGTGTGAGGAAGCTGGAAAGAAAAGAGTATTCATGTGGCAGAATAAAATGCTAGTCAACAGTGAGATGAAGGTATTTGTCCACGATAAATATATTTGCTCTTTGTCACAATTCTCATAAATTTGGTTCTTGATCACAATAAATTCTCCTCAATTAAGATATGTGTAAAATAAGTAGTTATCTTTCTGGTTTAATTTGTGATAGTTTTGGCTTAAAAGTTTACATCCCTTTCTGAAAAAAAAAATAAGGCAAACATAAAAAGTCTTTGATGTTTTCAAAGCATCCATAGACATGTTAGCACAGTTGAATTGGTGAAGATAATTTGACTTTGCCTTTTCATGAACAACTCATTTCATTCTCACTCTTAGAAAGACTATATGATAACCATGCCACCCATTAATTAAAACATTTCCCATAGTCAGGTCTTTTGTACAACTTTTGGTTCAGAACAGTTTTTTTTTTTTCATGCAAAGAAAACTCTCAAATGTGAAAATATAGAGGTAAGCTTGAAATATTTGAGTACTCGTTTGTTTAATAACAACTAAGATTTTGGTTTTTTTAATTGAAAGGAAAACCTCATGAAATATGAAAGCATATTTTAGAGAACGCTAACAAAATAATCACACAAGTCAGTTTTATTGAAGTGGAGTACATTGAGTACAGGAGGATCAGTGCATGCACTGAGTTATTTTCATGCAATAAGTGATTTCAAAAACTGTCCTTCTGCAGACAAACAGAGTTTTCCATTACAGAGAAGAATAGATAGATCCTTGTTTTGGATTCTTGCATCCAACCTTGAGATAGTACAATACACCAATACATAAATTAAAATATTTCAGATGACTCCCAGTGAATGACACATAACAAATTCAAAGGCTTACAATTTTAGTAGTTGTGACAATGTTCATGAAATATTCAGTGAAGGAGCCAAATGAAGAGGTCAGATGAGAAAGAGAAGCATTTGGTGTGTTGAGACAGAAAGATTTGTGCTTATGTAAGGAGCAGGAATGTGGCAATGCAACCCCCATTTAAATCAACTTCCATTCAAGCCAAATTATAGTCATATGGTTTCATTTCTAAGGAGGATCAGAATAACAATGGAGCAAAATAATGTGGATGAGTGAACTCATCACACATCTGTATCTGATAGACTTCAGGACATGTTTGTTAGAGTGTGAGGAGACTGACATTTCTCAGTGACATTTTCCCAGTCACAAAAAGTTAGAAGTTAAAGAAAAACCAGCATATATGATGAGACCCAGGATTCTAAGAGGAGAAATCTTAGAACAACAATATCTAAAGAGATTGATAACACTTTTTTTGCCAAGTGTTTCACATTATGCATGTATATGTGTATATATGCATGTATCTATATACTTATAAACTACTCTAAATTATGCCAAAGTAATGTGTATATATGTATATATGACACATACAGTGTATAAATTATAAATGCAGCTACATCTGGCATTCACCACCAAATCTTAAATATCTTGATTGCATGAGACTAGAAGTGAGAAATTCAGAAACATTCAATGACAACATCAGGCACCATCTCATCTATCTTGTTATCTGTCAACCAAAATATGTCTCCTGTTAGTTTTTATTTATTTGATATTTTCAGCATTCTGAGCTTCTGTCACTGCACTTTGCATTGAAATTTCTTTTATAATATTACCTATTTTGTATTCTATTTCTATTAGTCAGTGAGGAATATACTATAATGCTTCATAGTTTACATTATGGCATAATTTAGATATGTCAATTTTTGAACTATTTCCACATTCTGATGTTACTATATTTTAAAAACGATTTCTAAAGTATAGCACAATATAATTTGAACTAAATAGAGAACCATAAATATAACTTCTAAATTATTTGTGTGTGTATGTATGTGCCTCTGTGTAATGTCTCTTTATATATATTGTTTGCGAGATTTTATATATATGTGCGCGTGCACGTGCGTGTGTGTGCATGCGTGCATGTGCATGTGTGTGTGTGCGTGCGTGCCTGTGTGTGTGCGTGCATGCGTGTGTGCTTGTGTGTGTGCATGCGTGCTTGAGTGTGTGTGTGTGTGTGTGTGCGTGCGTGTGTATGTGTGTGTGTGTGTGTGTGTGTGTGTGTGTGTGTATACATGCACAGATGTGTGCAGATACCCATGTGTATATAAGCAAAGGTCAGAGAGAAGCATCGGGTATTCTCTGTCACTTTACTCCTTGTTATTGTGAGTCAGAGCAAGAGACACTAATTCATACATTCAAAATTTTTGTTTTGGTTGTTTGGGATTTTCTTTTCTGCCTTTCTCCCCTCTTCCTTCCCCCCCTTTCCCTTTTCTTTTTTCTTTTATCTTTCTTCTTTCTTCCTTCCTTTCTTTTTATCTTTCATTCTTATTTTTGTAGACCAACAGAGACCCTGCAGTTGTCTTCTTGTTCTGACTTCATCACTTTTGGGGACTACATGCTACCTGGGTACAGTACTACAACCTGATTTTGTGTTCAGGGATTCAAAAATCTGGTACCCTGGTTTAGACAAGAGATGCTCATAATTTCCTTGCCATTTCTCCAGCCCCACCTTCTGTGTTCTTGAATTTTGAACATATAATGGCATTGCTGTAGCATAATTTCACTAGTTTTAGTGCTAACCTATTGAGGAGATACTTCTAAGAGTATGAGGTAAATATATGTTTCTTTCCATAACTTAATATCACTTAATAAATGATGATGTTATTACAGATAAATGTTGAAGTATACCTTTAAACTCAGTGTAGTTTTTTTTGTTGAGGTCATTATTTGTTCTTACTTTGTTTTGTCTTGTTTTAGTTTATTTTTAGATTCATTCTCACTTTTTAGATATCAATATACAGGTTTTTGCACAGAGAAACCCTGTCTCAAAAAACAAACAAACAAACAAACAATGAAAAGAATTTCCCAACGGAATGGAAATGTGAATTTTCTTGCATTCTACAAACAACAGAGAAAATCATGCCTCAACCACTCAATAAATTAAGGAGTTATATATCAGAGCAATATTAAATTTTTTCCAGTACAAAGCAAAAGAAAAAAAAATATCTACAAGTGTTACTTATAATTATTTAGAAGATATATCAAATATAGTAGTTTTGGGAACGTCATGCATAAAAACTCAATCTATATCATTCCAGTCTCATATTTCCCTTCTAAGTCCTTCATGACCCCTCTCTCTATGAAATGCATGAGCGCTTCTTTAGTTATTATTGCTACATGTACATACATATGTGAATTTCTTTACTATGATGACTATGTTCACAGTATGCATCATCAATTTTGCTCTCTCCTCTTCTTCCATGACATCACTTTAGAGCAGCTACATTTTTCTTTTCTTGTTGTCTTAATTACCTGATGCTGTACCTCAACTACTAATTACTACTGCTTCTGTCCACCTGACTTACCCATTTATGAATTTTCATAATACCCAATGTCTCCCTAAAACATTGTACTTCTCATAGGTACTTGCATCCTCACCTACTATCATTCATTCGTATATATATATGTGTGTGTGTGTGTGTGTGTGTGTGTGTGTGTGTGTGTATACATTTATGCTGATATATATCTGAAGAAAACTTACTTGGCATGTTCCAAAAGGCATCAGGTGTGCATAGTTCCTCAAAGGGAGTAGACTATTTTGAGCCTCTCTTCTCTACATACTGCAATGTTGACTGGTAGCATCTAGTATGAATCAAGGAACAATAGCTGCTTTGAGTTTATGAGAGCAATAGCAATGTCCTGTCTATGCAATCCTGTTTTGAAGTAGTCTTCTGCCAATGCTGATGTCTTAGTCAGGGTTTCTATTCCGGAACAAGCATCATGACCAAGAAGCAAGTAGACAGGAAAGGGTTTATTCAGTTTACACTTCCACATTGCTGATCATCACCAAAGGAAGTCAGGACTGGAACTCAAGCAGGTCAGAAGCAGGAGCTGATACAAAGGCAATGGAGGGATGTTACTTATTGGCTTGCTTCCCCTGGCTTGCTCAGCTTGCTTTCTTGTAGAACTCAAGACTTGCAGCCCAGAGATGGCACCAACCACAATGGGCCCTCCTACCCTTAATAACTAATTGAGAAAATGCCTCAAGGGAGCCTCAATGGAAACTCCTTTCTCTGTGATAACTCCAACTTGTATCAAGTTGACACAAAAAACCAGCCAGTACAGATAGCTACTATTATTTTTTTGCCCTTCTTTCTATAATATCCCCAGAGCATTGGAAGCACAGAGTATGATACAGATAATATACTTGATGCTGAAAACCTGCCTATGTTTGTTTTCTGTGCTTTGTTAAGTTGTAAGTCTCTTCTTTGTTGAACATCATCTCCTATAAATGCAGTTTCTCCAAAGATAAGTGGAAAGCTGATTTAACTTGAGGACATAGGGATACATTCTTAGAAGACAGTTTGATTCTATGTCAATTTAGCTTATTATAAGGTCTTGCATAAGGCCTGTAAACTGCTTAGCCATGGGTCCGAGGCCACAATTGTAATACAAGAGATGAATTTCCTCCTGTGGAATGTCCTTTAAACATCAGGATGCCATATACTATTCCTGAAGGCCTCATTCTCTCATCGCACTCATGGCCACCTTGTCAGGCCAATTATTGTTATAGCTCAAAAGGTTTATAGACGAGTAAGAATTTTGATGTTTCCTCCCCAACACCATCATACCTAATACCTTCCACTACTGTGAGTCAGTTATCAGAAAGTTAGTTATCAACTTTTGTTCTCAATGTCTTACAACCAAAATGTAAGTTGTCTAAAGCAGAATTAACAAGTCATGTTCACCATACAATTTCAAATGTAGATGACCATATGCCATTCTTTTAGTATGGATGTTAATTTTGCTTAGTGAATTCCCTTTCCCTACTTATTACATGAAAGGCTCAGAAAAGATGTCAGAAGAGGGTGAAGTGAAGTTAAGAGTCTTGGGACCAGAATACTACCGCTAGATAGCATCTTCTTGGCATCTCAAGTATAAAATTGTCTAAATAAAGCCTTAATAATAACAGCATCAATTAACATGCCAACATGGAGAAAAGAAATTTCAGTCTTCCACCCCTATGTGAAAAATATAGGTAAGCAGTAGTTGCTAAGAAATAAAACAGTTTTCAAGGATTGGATTTCTGATAGATTATCAGATCACAAGTGTGGTTGACCCTAAACACATATACCAGCAAAACTAACTTTACTCCTTAGGCGGCGTCTATTTGTGTGTGTGTGTGTGTGTGTGTGTGTGTGTGTGTGTGTGTGTGTAACAGAAATAATTATAAAAATGACCATGAATCCAATCTGGATTTGAGCACAGTACTCAAGGACTTGGAGGAATGAGAGACTAGAAATTATATAAAACTATATACATTAAATTATTTCTAAGAAAAAGTAAATTCCTACAGCCAACACACCCAAATGGGAAAATAATTCATTTCTCCTTAATGGACACCTATCAGTACCTAATATATATTAAACTAACATAATTAGCCTTAAATATCTAGAAGGGTACACTTTAACGTTATATAAGTAGGGAATCTTAACACTGTAAATTATAGTTAATAAGAATCATTATAGGTAATTTTCTACTTATCTTTTTTCTACTTTCAGTATTCTGATTTTTACATAAGAAAACACCCCTCTTGCTTTAAGTCTCCTTGATAAAAGTAAATGGAATATTTTTCAGATTTTAAGGTCATTTAACAACCTTAAATGAAGTCTTATAATTTAATCTCTCTGTACTGACATGACCATAAAATGGCAGTTTAGAAACTTTACTCAGAAACTTCCATGAAAAATTTATTAAATGGAAAAATATGTAAGCCTTAAAAAATCTGCAGATATCAATCTAATCTGGTCTTGTTATTCTGAATGGATCACAAACAGAAAAAATTCTCTGTCTATGTCTATATTTTTCTTTGTGTCACTTTCTCCCTGTGAGTGTGTGTGTGCATGTGTGTGTTTGTATGTGTGTTTGTGTGTGTGTGTGTGTGTGTGTGTGTGTGAGAGAGAGAGAGAGAGAGAGAGAGAGAGAGAGAGAGAGAGCATGCATGCATGTGCATGTGTGTAATTTATATATTTCTAGATACATAAATAAAACCTAGGTCAGTATAATGTTAGTTGCTGATATGTGTTTTCAGGGATGATCATACACTATTGGAAAGCTAGTTTGTGTGTTCTACTATAAAAGAGATTATTTCTCCTGCTCACAGCGTTCTTTGGTTGTCTATAGTTTATTTTGGAGAGCTGAGCCTCCTACCCTTTCTTCATCCACATTAGAATGTCTATGATTTTTGTCCATGATGTCCTCATGCTTAACCAGTAATTATAATAAAACTTTATCTGTGTAGTTTCTTACATTCTTGTGAGACAAAAATTCCACAATGAACTCCCTGATTTTCTGGGTTTTACAGTCTTTTGCCTACCTCTTCTGCAATGCTTATAAAGCCTTATTTGTAGGGATGATTTTTGTATATGCATTCATTAATTATGAGCGATATTTTAAAGTCCCATATTTTTTACAATGATGTCTTAATAGTTTTAGAGTGACATTTAAATCCTGTGACTCTACTTTGAATATCAGTGCTTTAGTAGCTAAAAATATCATTATTGTGCGATTTTGGTTCTCCCAAATTTTGGCTAACATATGTAATTAATAAAGTACTACATAACAAAATCTACTAGATTTTAACAAAATACATACTTAACAATAGCACATTGCATTTGTTTTAGCAAACACACAAACATACACATGCACACAACAAAGTAAAAGAAACAGAGAACATGCACTTAAGAGTAATCAAGATGGATTTCAAGAACGGACAGGAGAAAGAATATGGAACAGGAACAATGTGATTTTTTCTATTATTATATTCTCAAAAAAGCATATTTCTAAGAACACAGGAGAGAGTGATAAACAAGGTCATGCAATGCCCCCCCCCCAGCCTGAGAGTATGCACAGCCAAGCACACACAAGTTGTGAATATCCATATGAACATGCTTCACACTTACATAAACATTATCCAATTTGTAGATGTATATTTAATATTTGTATAATAGTTATATTTCATAAAACAACAATTTATTAATTCAGCACACCTGCCACTAAGGAATTCTATTTACAACATATGAGAAAATAGTAGCATCATGAAATTGACTATTGATCAAATAACCTAAATATGGCCAAGATAAACTTATAGTAGGATCTGTTGGCTACATTTGGCATACCACACTTTTTTAAATTCTATTATAGTTTGATACTTTCATGAAATTTAACTACAAAGGTCCTGCTGACGCTCATTGCCCCAAACTCACTTCCTATGCAGGAAGCTTAGTTTTGTTTATTTAATAATAGATATTATGCTTTTCATATTTATTTTATCAACACTATATACTTACTCATTCACATAAGAAATCTTATATAGTAATATAATGCTATTGAATGCAAAATTTACAACTCCATATGAAATACTATTTGGTTATTTGTCAGGGACACCTACAAGCCTCATGGACTACAGGAAAATGATCTTCCAGAGGTGAAGAATAAAAATCATATCAGCACAAGCTTTTCAGGCACAACTTTGACCTTTTCAGGTCAAACTTCCAGCTGTTGACATCAGACCTTACTCTTCTTACATATTTAAATACAATAAAACTTTGTAAAATAGTTACTATTGTTGCATTGAAACTCCCAATAAAGTAACAGAGTAATGTTTACAACAATGATTTCCATTGACTGATCAAAGCACATATCTAAGGAATAAGGATTTGTAATAAAAAAGGGGGAGTGGGTGGGTAGGGGAGTGGGGGTGGGTGGGTATGGGGGACTTTTGGTATAGCATTGGAAATGTAAATGAGCTAAATACCTAATAAAAAATGGAAAAAAAAAGAATAGATTCTATTGGGCTGGTGAAACGGCTCAGTGGGTAAGAGCACCCGACTGCTCTTCCAAAGGTCCGGAGTTCAAATCCCAGCAACCACATGGTGGCTCACAACCATCTGTAACAAGATCTGACGCCCTCTTCTGGAGTGTCTGAAGACAGCTACAGTGTACTTACATAAAATAAATAAATTAAAAAAAAAAAAAGAATAGATTCTATTGATGGAGGATCCAAAGTACATGGGATCTCTACCACCAGCAAGGGTTCTGTTCACTGACTGACAATGCTCAGGATTAGAAACTAAATGATGCCCAAGATTTTGGGAGATTCATGAAGGCTGTCTTTATAAAAACATTCCCTCATACATTCCCAGGTTGTCATACATTCCCTCCAGCTGTCCAGGTGGCCAGGCATCAGTCATTTTTTCTTCCTTTGAAGAAAGAGTCCCATGTGTTTAAACTGCCTAGTTCCTCTAATGCTTTCATTAAACTGTGCCCTTTGCAGTTATTACTAAGTTTCATCTCTCATTTCACGTTTTTCAAGGTGTTTGTTTCTGAGTGCTGCAAGCAGTTTGAATGTTGCTGGCTTTCACTGTGTACTATATCATAATAGTATTTTATGCACTGTGGAATCCTAAAAAATAATGATGACAAAAAAAGAAAGATATCACGATGGGAGATGCAATTTGTATTCATATATTTCAAGCCAGATACATCCAGAGCAATATCAGTATGTCAAAAGTGTTAAAGCAATGGCTTTGGGATCCCATTCATTTGACATCGAAGTTTACATTAGGCAGAGCGGCATGAAGTGATGAAATTTTATGTCTGCAGTCAATAATGCCGTTAATATATTAACAGGATTCCATTACCACAGAATGCGGTGGAGGTTCTCCTTGAATGTTTATTTTCAAACTGCCTGGTTGAAATGCTGTATCAGCAATGGGACTATTAATAAACAACTCCAGAAATGTTACCCTGAGGTGAAAATGTATTATTGGATATTTAGCAACCAAAACCAACACAACAAAACAAAAAAATCCGGATAAATGTACACATTTAGCTTTATTGTATCTTCTTTATTCAGACAGAAAGTCTATTTTTTTCTCCGGGAATAACAATGCCATTTTAATAAGATCTTTATTTCTAACTGGTGGATGGCCACAGCATAGCACAAAAGATGCTGAGTGACCAAAGGTCTTTCTTGTATTAAAATAAGGCAAGTAATCTCAGAGATAGTTTGTGCTATCTGTGGGTGAAATCAAGGTCTCCATACTGGGATCTAGAAACTTTTCTGGTGACAAAGATAATAAAAGCAATAACCCAGCCAATTTCATGACTGGAGACTTAATTAAAATGGCATACAAACATAAGTTTAAGGCCATTTCTTTCTTTTATTTTTTTTCTCTTGTTCAGCCGTTTTATTTTTCTGATGTTAAATTATAAAGCAAAGTTTATACTGTAACATTATATAGGAAAAAAACAAAAAACAAAAAACAAAACAGCAAACCTCACATAGTCAGCCATCCTTAGAAGAAATAAAACAGAGGTGCTACGAGAATTTGTGTGAAAAATATCACCTCAAGTGGCCATGTGAAGAAAATTTTGAACCTAGCTTGTAGAACTTGTCAGGAGATTGGAGTTTGATGTCTGTCTCAATAAGTGAATTAATTCTTTGATGGATGCAAAACTCAAGGCATGATTGTTAAAGGCTGAAAAGTAGGAAGTATAACATGGGAGGGGGTGGAGAATACATCACTGAACATTTTCTCCAAAATGATATCGTGCCCAACTGGAAGTTTTATCACTACTGACTAGCATTCACTGGACAAAAGGACACTTAGCATACCACCAGAAAAGAAAAGCAACCATCAATATCATCCTGCTACAACCCCTGAGAACTAACACAGCAACATTCTTGCAATCTATACTGGCTCATTAGTGTTAAATATTGTATGTGAATAATGAATTACCTTTTTATAGGAGTCATGCTAACTGCCTAAGATTAAGCCTCTACCAACACTGTTAATCTGAGCAGGGACCTGGGACTAGCTAGATTATAAGTACTAGTCCCTACTATATTCTGTTAAAGGGACACAACAATAAAGTGACTATTGATTATATAATTCTATACAGACAGATCAGTACACTGCTCAACTCTCATTATAATAAAGCCTTCTGGTATTAGAATAGTGTTAACAGAGAGATTCATAACAAGACAATGTATAGAGACTGAAAGATGTTGGAGTACTTAGTCTTCAAGAAGATGTCTTTATCTATGCTAGAAGAGGCATAATTAATACAAGAACCAGAGTCATCAGACCTACTCTAAGGAAATTGTATGTTCTAGATTCAACAGGACTGATACACCTTTGAGCTCACAAAGGCTGTCTATGCATGCTCACACAACACATACACATCTTTAAGTCAGAGAAAATCTCATCAGGGGAAAAGGGACAGAAACAAGAAAATCCCAGCCATGATGAAGAAGCTATTTGCAATTAATAGCTGCTAGGAAAGGTGAAAGTAAACAAAACAAAGAGCTTCTTTCAATGTAATGCCATGTGCTATATCAACCATATTACAAAAGGAAGGCCCTATGTCCAGCAATAGGTGGCCAACACAAAACTGAGCCTTTTGTCCTTTTTTTTTTTCCTTGATCTAGTTTTGCTGGTTTGTTTGTAACTTTTGATTTATTTCTACTGAGAAAGATATATTGTTGATACAAAACAAGATGTATCTTTATCTTGGCCTTTTTCTGGCTTTCAATACCCTGAACTCCATGAAACAAATAACTTTCCTGCTGTGCTCTTCTTGCCACAATACTCTGCCTCCAGGATCTCAAAGTCTCAGAGACAGCTTGACTCCGTGAGCTATGACACACCTAGTATCTCAGGATAATAGGATCCCAGAATCATAGGATCATAGAGACAGCTAAACTCTGAGGAGTTTTGACACAACCAGGATCACAGGAAGGACAGGTTCCAGTCAGATATAGCAAGGGGGTGTAGCACTAACAATAATCAGAGGGTGGGAAGCAAGCTGAAGAAAATAAGCAACAGAAAACAAGGTTACTTGACTTCATCAGAACTCAATTCACCCACCATATTAAGTCCTGGATACATTACCACACTGGAAAAGCAAGATTCAGATAGAAAAACACTTCTCATGATGGTGATAGAGGACTTTAAGAAGGACATAAATAACTCCCTTAAACACATACAGAAGAACACTGGTAAACAGCTAGAAACTCTTAAAGAGGAAACACAAAAGTCACTTAAAAATTACAGGAAAACACAATCAAACAGACAAGGGAAATGAACAAAGCCATCCCAAATCTAAAAATGGAAATAGAAAAAGTAAAGAAATCACAAAGGGAGACAACCCTGAAGTTAGAAAACCTAGGAAAGAGATTTGGGGTCATAGATGTAAGCATTACCAACATAACACAAGAGATAGAAGAGAGAACATCAGGTGCAGAAGGTACCATAGAAAAACATTGACACAATAGTCAAAGAAAACACCAAAAGCAAAAAGCTCCTAACCCAAACATCCAGGAAATGCAGGACACACTGAGAAGACCAAACCTAAGGATAATAGGTATAGAAGAGTGCAACAATTCCCAACTAATAGGTCCAGTAAATATCTTCAACAAAATTATAGAAGAAAACTTCCTTAACCTAAAAAAAGAGATGCCCATAAATGAACAAGAAGCCTACAGAACTCCAAATCATTTGAACTAGAAAAGAAAATCTTCCCATCACAGAATAATCAAAACACCAAATGAACTAAACAAAGAAAGAATATTAAAAACAGTAAGGGGAAAAGTACCATATAAAGGCAGATCTATCAGAATTACATCAGACTTCTCACCAGAGACTATGAAAGCCAGAAGATCAGGGGCAGATGTCATGTAGATCCTAATAGAACACAAATGCCAGCCCAGTCTACTATACCAGCAAAACTCTTAATTACCATAGACGGAGATACCAAGATACACTATGACAAAAACAAATTTACACAATATCTTTTCATAAATTCAGCTGTACAAAGGATAATAGGGGGAAAACACCAACACAAGCAGAGAAACTACACCATAGAAAAATCAGGAAAGTAATCTTTCAACAAACCCAAAAGAAAATAGCTGCGCAAATACAATTCCACCTCTAACAACAAAAACAATAGGAAGTAACAATCACTTTTCCTTAATATCTCTTAACAGCAATGAACCCAATTCCCCAAAAAAGATATAGATAAGTAAACGGGTCCCAGAACTTTGTTGCATACAGGAAATGTACCTCAGTGACAAAAGCAGACACTACCTCAGAGTAAAAGGTTGGAAAAAAATTCCAAGCAAATGGTCCCAAGAAAAAAGCTGGAGTAGCCATTCTAATATCACATAAAATCAACTTTCATCACAAAGTTATCAAAAAGTGATAAGGAAGGACACTTCATACTGGTCAAAGGAAAAAATCTACCAAGATGAGCTCTCAATTCTGAACATCTCTGATCCAAATGCAAGGGCACCCACATTCATAAAAGAAACTTTGCTAAAGATCAAAGCACACATCACACCCCACACAATAATAGTGGGAGATGGCTGGGCAGTGGTGGCACACACCTTTAATCCCAGCACTTGGGAAGCAGAGGCAGGTGGATTACTGTTTGAGGCCAGCCTGATCTACAGAGTGAGCTCCAGGACAGCCAGGGCTACAAAGAGAAACCCTGTTCTCCAAAAACAAACAAACAAACAAAAATAATAGTGGGAGACTTCAACAACCCACTCTCAGCAATGGATAGGTCATGAAAACAGAAACTAACTAGAAACACAGTGAAACTAATAGAAGTTATGAACCAAATGGTACTAACAGATATTTATAGAAAATTTCATCCTAAAGCAAAAGAATATACCTTCGTCTCTGCACCTCATGGTGCCTTCTACAAAACTGAGCATATAATTGTTCAAAAAACAGGCCTCAACAGATAAAAGATAATTAAAATAATCCCTTGCACCCTATCAGATCAAAATGGACTAAGGCTGGTCTTAAATACCAACAATAACAACAGTAAGCACACATACACATGGAAGCTGAACAATGTTCTACTCAATGATAACTTGGTCAAAGAAGAAATAAAGTAAGAAATTAAAGGCTTTTCAGAATTTAGTTAAAATGAAGACATACCATACCGAAACATTGGTTAAAAAAGCAGTGGTAGGAGGAAAACTCATAGCTCTAGGTGCCTCCAAAAAGGAACTAAAGGGAGCTTGTACTAGCAGTTTGACAGTACACCTAGAAGCTCTAGAACAAAATGAAGCAAATACACCCAAAAGGAGTAGATGGTAGGAAATAATCAAACCAAATGGAAACAAAAAGAACTATATAAAAAGAATCAACAAAACTAGGAGCTTGTCCTTTGAGAAAATCAAATTAAATGAACCCATACAAAGTCTAACCAAAGGACATAGAGACAGTAACTAAATTAATAAAATCAAAAATGAAAAGGGAGGCATAACAACAAAGTTTGTCTTAAATAACTATCCTGTATGTTGAATATCAACAGTGAAAATATTAAATTCTTGTTCTACCAAAAAAAAAAAAAAAACCAAAGAAAAGAAAAGAAAAATCAATGAATTCATGAAATTCTTAGGCACATTGATGGAACTAGAAAATATCATCCTGTGAGGTAACCCAATCGCAAAAGAACACACATGGTATACACTCACTGATAAGTGGATATTAGCCCAAAAACTTAGAATACAAAAGCTTTTTTGAACTGTATCTTGGGAATTCTACACAAGACACAATTCACAGACCACATGAAGCTCAGGAAGAAGGAACACCAAAGTGTGGATACTTCGGTCCTTTGTAGAAGAGGGCACAAAATATCCATGGGAGGAGTTACAGAGACAAAGTATGGAGTAGAGACTGAAGGAAAGGCCATCCATTGACTGTCCTACCTAGGGAACCATCCCATATACAGACACCAAACCCAGACACCATTGTGGATGCCAAGAAGAGCTTGCTGACAGGAGCCTGATATCGCTGCCTCCTGAGAGGCCCTGCCAGGCCCCCACACATATGGAGCTGAATGATTATAGGCAACCATTGGCCTGAGCATGAGGTCCCCAGGGGAGGAGTTAGAGAAAGGACTGAAGGAACTGAATGGGTTTGCAACCCCATAAGGAAGAACAGCATCATCAACCAACCAGACACGAACCCCCATCCCCAGAGCTCCCAGCAACCACCAACCAAAGAGAACCCATGGAGAGACCCATGTCTCAAGCTACATATGTAGCAGAGATTGACCTTGTCAGACATCTATGGGATTAGAGTCCCTTGGTCCTGTGAAGGCTTGTTGTCCCAGTGTCGGGAAATGCCAGGGCAGTGGGGTGGGAGTGGGCGAGTGGCAGGACACCCCCATAGAAAGAGGGGGTGAAGGATTGAATAGGGGATTTTCCAAGGGGAAACCAGTAAAGGGTATGACACTTATATGTAAATAAAGAAAATATCTAATAAAATTTTAAAAAATAATCATTTTATAATTATTTAAAAATGAAGGAAATGTTACTACTAATGAGAAGAAATATATGTTTTTCTATACAAGAAATTAACCTCAGCTAATTCTTTAGCAGTGGAGGGCATCAATCATCCTCAATGTGGTTTGAAGATGATCAACATTTTGATTTTTTATTTATCAACAGCAACAATACCATTTTATATAAATAAGTACTTTGAAATGTCATATGTATGTCCACAGCCATCTCAGAAATCTTTGAAAACTCATTCCTAACCTAAAGCCAAAATTTATTTAAAAGACATTTTATAAATTTCAAGTCAATCATCTCAAAGAGGAATTGTAAAGAGCATGCCTTATAGTGTAATGTCACTCAAAGATGTAATAATTTGATACATATACTGAGTCATGAAGATGGAAAATGATCTAAATTCATCAATTTTTTTTTTTTTGGTAGTTAAACCATTGGGTTTCTCCAAAATCCAGTATGCTTAAATACTATAATTCCAGGCACTGAACAGCCACAAGTATAAGCCCATGTTTCCAGGAAGCTTTTTGTCTCACTGGATGGCTTGACATCATGCCCAAAACAAAGCACCCACATTAATTGTTCAAAACTAAGGTTACAGGAAGCTTATTCAATGCAACCAAATCAATTTCTGTAAGAAACTGCTTGTATTTACTATATGTGATTTTTAGCTTATTCTTGGAATTTTAGAAGGTCAGTGCAGATCCAAAGTAGTCAGTATAAACAATGATGCACATACTTCTATAATCTGGTTCTCAACATGTGACTTGTGAACCGTTTGGGTGTGGTGTTACATATCAGATATCCTGCACATCAGATATTTACAAGTCATAACAGTAGCAATACATTTATGAAGTGGCAAAAAATAATTTTATGGATGGAAGTCAGCATAACATGTGGAACTATATCAAAGAGTTGCATCATTAAGAAGGTTTAGAACCAATGGTCTACAGTGTTTAGCCTGATAAGTGTCCCCCTTATTCACCATCAAAGTAAAGTACCTTTGTAAAAGACACATACCTTTGTAAAAGACACATACCATTATCAAAAACTCCAACCAATCAACATGCAGTTGTGCATCACAATCCCCACTGATAGATTGAGGATGGGTGATCATTGGTCTGAGAGATTATAAAAGCCAAAGGATCAAGAAGTTTGTTATAGGATTGTGTCTCTGAGGAATGTCAGATGTCATATCAATAGATTCTCACCAGTAAGGCTTCCTACATGTGAAATGAACAAAGATGGAAGAAAGGGGGGGGAGACAGAGAGAGAGAGAGAGAGAGAGAGAGAGAGAGAGAGAGAGAGAGAGAGAGAGAGAGAGAGAGGAAGAAGAAGAGAGGGAGGGAGGGAAGGAAGGAAAGAAGAAAGGAAAGAAGGAAAGAGGGAATGAGGAAGGATAGAAAGAAAGGAAGAAAGAAAGAAAGAAAGAAAGAAAGAAAGAAAGAAAGAAAGAAAGAAAGAAAGAAAGAAAGAAAAGAAATAAAAGAGAAAAGAAAAGAGGGAGGGAGGGAGGAAGGAAGGAAGGAAGGAAGGAAGGAAGGAAGGAAGGAAGGAAGGAAGGAAGGAAGGAAGGAAACTTGCTAAAGAAGATTTGGAAATCTCACAAGATATTAACCCTAACAAAAAGACCACTTGTAACCAATGTTGAGAACAGGGAAAATACTTTTTTTCCAAGAAAAAGCACAATGATAATTTTCCAAAGAAACATGACAATCCTTCAAAAATGTTCAAGTAACATTAAACATGTGGGTAGGTTATATTTAGGGATACATATGTGCATACAAACATCAACATGATGATCCTTAATAAAAAATAGGATGGGAATTTTGAAAGAAAAGGGAGGAATAATTGAAGGACTTAAAAGAATGAAAAGGGAAAATTATATAATTATATTATATTACGAAAAACTAAAATAATTTTATGAGGAAGTTCAGTGTATCGAGTTTGACCTGATGTTGTTTATATCTTGATGTTAATTTGGGTCCCCAATATTGTTTGAATGAGAGAGTACACTCTTCCACAGGTAAGACACTGAGAGACCCTGTCCCTAGTTGGTTCTGATTGTAAATAAACATGCTTGCAAGCCAATGGCTGGGCAGGCTGGTCAGAGGCAGGACTTGAGTATTCCCAGGTTTAGGATCAGGAGGAGAAGGAGATCCGATCTAGTGGGAGAATGTAACCCCCCCCCCACACACACACACACACACACGCAAGCACACACACACACACACCAGCCTGAAGCAGGCTGATCCAGATCCTGACCTTGCTGCCACTGAGAGATTTCCTAGGGTGGAGCCTTCCTCCTTAGATCATTCTATTGCTCACCCACTGCAGCTGTTCTCCTTCAAGACACTGCTACCTGCTGAGAGGCCACTGAGCTATTCTGGAGACTATACCCTATCCTGCAGCAGGTTCCAGGCTCCAAGAATGAATTGGACGGAATAGGCCTCCCCCTACCCCTACCCCTTTATAACCATATTTGCTATTAAACATTTGAGCTTTGACCAGGAATCTTGACATAGCACCATTTTTCTCTTGACCACCTTGTTCCCCTCTCTTTTCAGCCCTGACTTGCCTCCCAGATGAAACTCAGTCCATGTGAGCCACTGGTTGGCTCTCAACAGGAGAACATAGAAGAGAAGAGAAGTATGCAGGACAGAAATACATGGCCATCATATGAAGGAGCCAGGAAAGCTTAGCCCTGAGCAAGGCCCAGTTGGGCTGCCCTCTGGGTACAGAGCAGCAAAAATAGAATAAAGAGTTTAATAGGTAATAATTTGGGATTACTGGTGGGAGGTGGATTAACCAAGTGGAGATTTGGCAGTGGCTCAGCTATTGTGCAGATTAAGGTATATTAAAATATAAAGGCTGTGTGAGTGTCTTACCTAAAGCGTTGAGCTTGGTAGTGAACCTCCACCGGGGTTTTTTCAGTAATTATTTAATTCAACAGTTCGGTATTACTACTAGAGATATATAGCTCACTGGCTCAGAGTGCTGGTTGCTTTCACTGCAGACATAGTTTGGTTTACTCCAACACATGTTCCCTCATAACCATTTGTAACCCCAGTTCCAGGCTATCTTATGCTTCCTTGTGACTTCCATCGGCAACATAGATAGATGCAGGTAAACAAGTTAGTACACATGGCATATAAAATCAAATTAAAATATTAAGTGCGCTAGTCACAATTTTCATAACTGACACATTCAATTAGGAAAAGACCTAAGGGATCATTACCCAAGTTTAAGACAACTTCTTACATAAATTTTGAGAATATCTTTTTATTCTCATTCATAGTGCCAATATCTACATGTCTTTATACTACTTGTTTCATTTAAACATGCTCCAGTCATGCCTCCACGTAAAGAATTCATGACTCGAACTCTAAAATAATCCTCATTGGTACAAAACATAAAAGAATATTAATTAAAACAGTATCAGTATTTCCACATATGGACAAAGAGCCTTTTGTATCTGAGTCAGAGTCTGCTAATTGAACATAATATATGTATACATACTGTGAAATACATTGAAAGCTCCTCTTGACATGACTAATAGCACATGAAATGATTTCATATCTACTTTTTAAAACAGTAGTTACATGTACACTTACAAACCAGGGCACGACTGGTGACGTTTGCTTTTCTCAACCAACCTTTCCTAGAGTCCCTTCACCAACACTCTAATGTTTTCTACTTTATTTCTACCAACATTTTACAGTTTTCTAGTCAACAAAATTACTTATCACTTACTAGTGACTTTATATTTCAATGATTCTTCTATTAATGTCCCTGAAGATCAGTCGATGGATTCTATTTTTGAATTGGAAATGCATGAATGTCCTTCTAATTCCACAAGTTAATATTCATATAGACTTATCAATGCAACAAATAAGTTATATATATATATATATATATATATATATATATATATATATATATATATATATATCTTAATCAAAAAATCATATGTATTTGTTTCCACATTATATTTGAATTTTTGGGCATTGACTTATGTGTAAATTTAAAACATGACTTTCTACCTAACATTTAGGAGTGCTTCAGGCTAAAAGGTATTTTCTGAAACTTCTCAGTATCTCATCATTGTTAATACCAAAAATTAACCTGTGGCATTATATTCTATTCCTATTTCTGGTTATGCACATTTATCTTGAGTTGAAAACCTCCATTATTCTTAACCCCCACTGCTTTTTGAAGAGCCAACAAGTGGTGTGATATGACATTATAATATATGCCCATGCTTGTTCTTTGAAAATCACCCATCACACTGCAAGAAGACAAAATGACAGGTAACAGATTAGGAAAAGATCTTCACCATCTTACATATGACAGAGAGCTAATATTCAAAATATTTAAAGAATTCAATAAGGGGTCTAGAAACCAATAGTCCAAATACTCCAATTAAAAAAATAGAATACATAGCTAAACAGAATTCTCAACAGTGGAAAATCTAATGGCTGAGAAACATTTAAAGAAATGGACATTTGGGATAGCATTGGAAATGTAATTGAGGAAAATATGTAATAAAAAAAAGAAAAAAAAAAGAAATGTTCACAACAGTATCAGGGTTTGGTGATTGTATATGAGATGGATGCCCAGGTGAGTCAGTCTCTGGATGGTCATTTCTTCTGTCTCTACTCCACACTTTGTCTCTGTAACTCCTTCTATGGGTGTTTTGTTCCCCCCTTCTAAGATGGATCAAAGTATCCACACTATGGTCTTCCTTCTTGAGTTTCATGTGGTTTGTGAAGTGTATCTTGGGTATTCAGAGCTTCTGGGCTTCTGAGCTAATATCCATGTATCAGTTAGTGCATATTATTTGTGTTCTTTTGTGATTGGGTTACCTCACTCACGGGGAAGCAGGAGTGGATGGGTTGGTGAGCAGGGGGATGAGGAGAGGATATGGGGAGAGTGTTTTTTGAAGGGGAAGCCAGGAAAGAGGATAACATTTGAAATTTAAATGAAGAAAATATTCAATAAAAAATAAAATTAAAAAAAAAAAGAAAAAGAAATGTTCAGCCTCAGTAGTCATCAGGAAAATAAAGGTCAAAGCAACTTTGAGTTCTACCTCAGAATAACTAAGAAAAAAACTCAAGTTTTAGCACAGGTTGGGTGAGGCTGTGAAGCAAGGGGAACACTCCTCTATTGCTGGTACTAGTGCAGACTTGTACAACCACTCTGGAAAACAATTTGGCAGTTCCTCAGAAGATGGGAATAGTTATACCTCAAGACCCAGGCATAACACTCCTAGGAATATACCCAAAAGATACTCCACCATGCCACAAGGCATGTGCTCAACTATGTTCACAGCAGCTTTATTTATAATAGCCAGAAACTGGAAAAAATACCAGATGTCCTTCAACGGAAGATCTGGTAAAGAAAATATGGTTCATTTACACAGTCGAATATTATTCAGCTATTAAAAACAATGACATCTTAAATTTTGCAGGCAAATGGATGGAAATAGAAAATATCTCCTGAGTGAGATAACCCAGAACCAAAAGGACATGCATAGTATATACTCACTGATAAGTGGATATTTACAGTACAGGATAACCACGCTACCATCCATAGACACAAAGAAGCTAAATTAACACATATGACTTACGTTAGGAAGCTAGAATCTTCTCGGAAGGGGAAGTAAAATAGATAGAGAAGGTGGGTAGAGGGAGGGAATTGGGTTTGAGAGGGCACGGGGAGGGAAACAAAGCGAGGCAGAGCATGCGAAAAAGAAAATCAGCAGTGGGCAAGGCAGGTAGCATCTCTAGGATGTGCCAGAAACCAGGGATAGAGCAAGGCCCCGAGAGACTATGGGTGTGACTCTTCCTGAGATGCTGTAGGGGATATGGATGCTAAAGGGACCATGTCCTGTAACTAAGCAGGACTCCAAGGTGAGGGATAAAAATAGCAACCCAACCACAAAACCATCGATGCAAACATTTCTTGCCTACAAGATGTGTTAGTGTATATTATTTAGAGTCAGTCTACTGTCCTATTTTCTTGAAGTACATACATTATTTACCTCCCCATATAGTCATAAACTATCAGGAACTAAAGTAAGCATGGGAGCAGACAATTGTCAGTAAAGAAATTGCTGAACAATAGGGGTTTATCTTCCTAAATATTTATTATTCTATTCTTAAATATTTATTCTTCTTGCTGGGCAGTGGTGGCACACACCTTTCTTCCTAGCACTCGGGAGGCAGAGGCAGGTGGGTTTCTGAGTTTGAGGCCAGCCTGGTCTACAAAGTGAGTTCCAGGACAGCCAGGGCTATACAGAGAAACCCTGTCTCGAAAAAACTAAAAAAAAAAAAAAAAAAATTGCTATTCTTAATCATTTCATCATTAATCTGCAAAGAAGTCTTCCCTTTATTATGATTTCCTCTTCCTACATTTGAATTCTACATAGTCACTTGTCATTTCCTGAAAACATGGTTATATTTAAAAAAAACTGATTTTGACACATAATTGTGATCTCCAAATAATTTCTAATACTATATTTCACAGAATGAAATATATCTTAAGTTGATAGCTTACCAAAAATAATTCCAACGAACAAGGAAATTTTAACAGAAACGGTAATGATCAAGGTGCCACAATATGCAAAGTGAATTAATTGTGTTAAAGTACTATTAAAAACTCTATGATTTGGACACAAGAAAAGACATACAGGTCAAATAATAGAGCAGAAGACCTAAATAATCCCACAGAACTATAGCCACCTATTTTTTTTTACAAGGTTATCAAAATTTACACTGGAGAAAAAGACAGCTTGTTCAATAAACAGTGTCTGAGCAAGTGGGTGGCACTGTAATTCTAACAATAAAATGTTGTATTCATAGATGGGTGCCTAGCTCGACAGTCACCAGAGAGGCTTCCCTAGCAGTTGAAGGGAGCAGCTGCAAAAATACACAGTCAAATATGAGGTGCACTCAAGAAAGGAGCCAGATGGGTCAACAATATCAGGAGAACACAGCCCCACAATCCAATATGTAAGAGTCATAAGGACTAACAGAGACCAAAGCAGCAATCCTGGAGCTTTTATGGGTCTGTACCAGGTCCTCTACATATATATTGTAGATGTATTGCTTGCAATTGTAGAGAGACTACTAACAATGTGAGTGAAGGTGTCCTTGGCCTATTTTTCTGCTCTTGGGACCTGTTGCCTCCTGCCTAATTGCCACATCCAGCCTTGAAAGGAGCGTTTTTTGCCTTTTCTCATCTTGTTATACCTAGGTTAGTTGATACGGCTTGAAGACCTGTTCTTTTCTGCAGGGAAACAGGACTCATGGATCTTCCACATCAGTCAAGAAGATCGGAGATGGTATTGCAAATCCCATTTAAATAGCTATCTGGCATTAATGGGAGGGGAGCCTCTTGGTTCTGTGGAGGCTTTATTACCCAGTGTAGGGGAATGCTAGGGCACTGAGGCAGGGAGTGAGTGGGCAGGCAAGGGAACAGCCTCATAGAGGCAGGGGGTTGGGGAAGGGAATGGGGGGTTTGTGGAGGGGAAACCAGAAAGGGGGATAAAATTTGAAATGTAAATATATAAAATAACCAATAAAATATGATATAAAAAGGAGCTAATATATCTCACTAGTAATGGGAGGCTCTAAGGAACCTTACACACTTTCCTGGCTTCTGAACGCACAAGCAAACACACGTTTCTGTATACTCATGTGGAAACCTTCACACATACACACTCACATATATATAAATAAGATACAAATTTTAATATGTTTGAAACCGCTAAAGAAAACATAGGTAAAATCCTTAAAGATGAAGGCAGTGTACAATAAGTCATTGGGTTTAAAAATGGTGACTCACAAATATTATTCTCATGCCAGACTTTATCTTGATTCTAGTCTTTCATTTTCACTAGACTATTAGTGAAACCTATGTGCATTTGCTTTCATATCCATGAAAATATTATTAAATACAAAACCATGAAACATTTTCTGTGTGCTTTGTCTATCATTATTATCTATCAAGTGTTAACATTTAAATCATTAAGGCATTTTAATGATTGATGTAATACAAATGACCTGATTCTTTTGTGTAATTTCAAACAGGGTGCATTGCCATTCATTCATATTTTTATTAAAAAAGTTAATATATTTTTGACAAATGAACACTCTCTAAAATACAGTGTTTAAGCCTAAGAATCCTCTAATCACATTATGGTCTGAAAACTATATGTTATCATGTATTACACACCCTAAATGCCATTTTAAAACATTTTTGTCACATTACAAAAATCCAATCAATTTTTGTTTTATCTCTGTCCCATTCAGTAATCTGTAACCATATTTAATTTGGATGATGATATAGAAATCTAAAACAATTATAGGATTTGTTTGTTAATATGCTCTTTGTCTTGTTAAACAATAAGTCTGTTATATCATTAGAATTTAGTATATAATGTTTTAAATGACTTTGTTGCAAAACTAGATAAGTGATTGTATCTATTACATCCATTAGAAACACAACCAGTTCACCTAAGCTACAGTTTAACTATTTACTTCTCATCCTCATTCAAGATTGGATGCCCTTGAATTGTCTCTAGAATGTCCGCAACTGTTAGCCAGGGTTGTCCAACAGGAAACTCAATATGTGCCACATGGCAAACATAATGCATTGTTAGATGAGACCAGTATATTGGAAGACAAAGAAGGATGAAGAAACTTATGACTACTATCCTTTTATTTAGAACACTTTTGCTCTATTGGGTGAAGATTATACTCTCCATCTTGAGTTAAAAACAAAGAAAAAAAAAGAATAATTAAACCTCATACAATGAAAATAGTCCATGTCAGCACTCCTTTCAAGACACTCAGCATTATAATAACTCAAGCGTTTATACTGAATGATAAGTGGCAATGTGTTTGCTCTCTCTGTCTCAAACTCGGCTAGCTTGAAATCATTTCTCATGCAGGGTGACAGGATGACAGACTTCTTAGATAAAGAAAAAGAAAAAAAACTAATAAATCTGTATTTTACCAAGACCTCTTGGCACCGTTTCACACAGCATGCTCATCAGCATGCTTGATGTATTGTGTAGTGGGCCAGAAGGGTCATACCCAAATAGTCGTAATCAATGGCTCTGTCAGCCTCAGACAATATATTTAAAAGGCATCAACACAGTTGAACCAAGAGACATTATGGATATATTTCACAAGAAATCTGATTGAAAACCTAATACAACAATGTTTACTAAATTACCAGAGGATGCCAAACCATGTAAAAGTTTTGCCTAAGACAGCAGCAAAAGATTTCCAATAAGTGAGGAAAATTTAATATTAATTAATGTAAACCAGTATGGTTATTGAAGTGAAAAGAACAGTCATGTAAATATATTTCTGTTATAAAAATTAAATATTGCCAGGCAGTGATGGCACATGCCTGTAATCCCAGCACTTGGGAGGCAGAGGCAAGTGGATTTCTGAGTTCGAGGCCAGCCTGGTCTATAAAGTGAGTACTAGGTCAGGCAGGGCTATACAGAGAAACCCTGTCTCGGAAAACCAAATATATATATAAAATAAAAATGATATATATACATACTCACACACACATATATAATATATATTATATATACATATATAATACCAGAGGATATTATATATATATATATATATATATATACATATATATATATAAAATTTGTTTCAGACTATAGAAAACAACAACTTACCAATTAGTATCCCTTTGCTTTTGCTTTTTCTACAGCATGTAGAAAGTCCATATTAATATGTGAAACTAAATAAGCATAAAATTGCAAGAAATCATAATCAAAGCCTATAATATAGTTTTATGGGCTGTATTTGATTAATCCTTATTAATATACCTTTACCTTAATAATCAAAACTTAATATAGTTATACAAAATTACAATGATATATATATTATATATTATATGTTATATGTTACATGTTACACATTATATATTATGCATTATATATTAAATATTATATTACAAATTATATATTAATTATTATATATTACACATTACACATTACATGTTACATATTATATTATATATTACATGTTACATATTACACATATATTACACATTATATATTATATATCACATATTATATATCACATATCATATATTACATATTATATATTATATAATTGCATATATATATATATCCCAAATTTGTCAGGAAAAAATATAAGAAATTAAAACAACTAAATGTGACAAATATCTTTTTGATTCAGAAAAGCTGTCAGGCATGCCAAAAAGAAAGCTTATGGAGGAAGAACTGTGACAGATGCTCAACAATGCAGAGAAAGCATGATTAAGCAGAAACTGATCTGAATTTCAAAAGCCAGCAACAACTACCTATCTCAGATGCTCCAGAGTATAGAACCACTATCTAGGAAACTAATATTCAAACACATGATCCTAATGTGGAAAATTCAAAATCAAAATATATATTAATTGAAATGACTAATTTTGTAGGCTTGCCTTCTTGTAGTATTTATTTGATTCTTTTATCCATTACCTTTCTCCACCCTTTAACCTTTCAATTCCCCAACACTAGGTAGTACAGAAAGAAGGTTAAAGAGGAAAGTGGATATATCTCTTTTTGGACTACTTCCTGCTGATTAGTGAGTGGCAAGTCCAATCTGTCATCAGGAGACCTCCAACCACCAATCTAGCAAACCAGGAAGCTACAAACCAGCAATTCAGAAAAGGTAGCAAAAGAGCAAAGACAACAGCAGGAACCAGCAGCAGCAGCAGCAGTTACTTTCCCAGTGTCCTGCTTGTCCACTGTTTGGACAGCATGCTGTCAGCAGTTGTGGTAAGGTACAGTTTTTCTTGCCCAGTGGCCATCTTTGCCACAACTGAAGCAAATCCCTAGCCCCACAAAAAAATGAAGTTTCTTATTTGTTAATCAACTACATCAGGTCAGGCCTGGTATGTAACTGATACATTTAATTCATGAAGATAAGTATTGTTTCAAAGATACAGTATGAGTTATGGCAAATATATATGTATAAATAATGTAAAAACAAAAGGTGACCATGAACTGCCTGCATTAGAGAAAAATGTATGTTACTCATATGTGACAAATGTTTTCTGTGTGATAATTTTCAATTAAATGTTTTAGATATAATTACCCCTTAAACACAAACACAAAGATCATTTGTTCTGTGTAGTTACCCTGTGTGTTTTTCTTATTATTCCAAACAACATTAAATAGTAAAAAAAAAAAAAAAAAAAAAAAAAAAAAAAAACCTGTGCAGCTGGGAAGCTCAGCTGTAGAATAACTCAATTATGATTAGCATGAGATTATCTTTCACGTGACCAAGAAGTCTATGAGGAAAAGACCTCCTTTAATCACTAAAGGATTTCCTGGGATCTCAGTTTTCATATGTAGACAGATAAATGTATTGTGACTAGGAAACATGACAGGCATGCTTACTGTCATGAAGCATTTCTTCAGTAGTCAAAGATCCGGAGTCAACTACTTTACATGAGCTCTGGAACGTGTGGTCTACATGTCTGTGTTGTGATCTGGTATAACCTCTGTCTGCCTTTGTCTTTGGTGAATTGGGGTCCTCATCGAATCTCTAAAAGTTGCAAGTAGTTTCTTGACAAGGATGCTATCTATTTTTCTAGGTTTGTATTTTCTTTATTTCATAATTTAGCTTGTTTTCCAACCTTAAGGTAAGGTGGGTTACATAGAAAGAACAGGTATTGTGAGCATATTTAAAGGAACACACGGAAAACAGCACTAAGCTCAGGAGTAACTTACTACTCAGAGAGGTTGAGAGGTTACCCTTACAAGGAGAGTCTGAGGTAAACTCTGGGTCTCATCTTCTATGCACACTGGAAAACAGTGGGAATCTAGAGAAAATATATAAAACACTCTAATGTATGTATTTTTCCATACATTTTTCATCTGAAAGATATTTGGGATTGAAAATGAAATACTTGAAATAAATTGAAATATTGCTCTTAGCATTCTAGTAAGTCAGTTAAAAAGCTCAAGAAATTATTTAATAAGTCATGCAACACACACACACACACACACACACACACACACACACACACACACATTGCTACTCTACACAGCACACTGAAAGCAAAGCCAGGATAAGATGGAGAGTCATTGAATACCAACAAGCATATTGGTTCTAAATTTACAACTGTCTATGGGTATTTTTTCATTGCTAATAGGATAGATCTTTCTTATCTCCAGAGTTATTCATCCTTATATGAGCAGAGCTTTCAAGGTGAATTGATTTCAGCATAAGAAAACAAATACATTGCTGCTAGCCATGTCTTATTAATGCTGCCTCATGTGCGAGCTCAGACTGCAGAGTTTGGCCATAAATAAAATGACATGTACCAAGCAAAAACATTTCATGACCAGTAAGTGTCCAACCAGAAGACACAACCAAAAAAAACTGCAATCCTAAAATCTCCTAAATTTGTTATAAGTGCTTGAGTTTGAGACCCAATTGTATGAGGTATTGATTTATTATTCAGATAAAAAACAATATGTACAATAAATAAAAGTGTTTCTATATGAATACATTGAAATATCATAGAAATAAAAGTTTTCCAAATACATATATTAAAATTAATCTATAACAGTATATATAAACAACATTTGGAAATTATTTGTTTATGTTTATATGAGGCAAGGAATTTGTATTGCTTTCTCAGTATTAAATACTAAACATCTTATAAACATAATACTAAAAGGAATGGTGTCTCAACCATTTCCAACTAGCCATACCAAGAACATAATAGTGAGTTTCAGTAATACTATCTGCAAAACTGTGTCTTTTTTTTTTATATAGTTGTTGTTAGATTTACATCTGAAACACTAACCCCTGGCTCCTACTCTCAAAGAGACCCTATGCCATGATAAAAACAATTGTCACTTAAAATTCAAGTTTTGGTTTGGAGAGATACCTCAGTGGGTAGAGTGCATGCCAGGCAAATGGAAGAACTCATGGAACCCAGGTGCTTTCATGCACATTTGTAATCTTAGTGTTCCCCTGGCTAAATTCAAGGCAGAAGCAAGAGAAGTGCAAGGTTCAGCTACCCTGATGCATTCAAGGGTGAGCAGCAATGATAGCCTATCTCATCAAGGAACAAGGGAGAGACTATATCTAAGCTTTGCATCTAATCTCCACACATGTGTCTTGATGTATACAGAGATGTATTCACACAGATGAATGTCCATACACACATATACGTTTACACATTGTGCTTAAGTACACAGAGAAATACTAAAGTTTGAGAATTGAAAAGGACTATTGATTACCATTGCCTATAGAAAATATGAAAAAATTAAATAACACATTGGAAAAGGTAGACATTTGCCATTTTTCTTAAAACACTGTACCCTTGAAAGCTTAGAGAAAGAATGTTTATGATCTATTTGAAAAAAAAAAAGAAAGAAAGTCTCTCATTCATAGCCCACCCATTAAATGAAGGCAGAATTCATCTTTTGCTTTTACTTCTCACAATTTCATCAAAGTCCACTCAATAAGCAAGATTTTAAGGAGTAGATTTTCAACCATAAGTAAAATTCCAGACATGTCTTTTCCTGTAACTGGAAGTCATGTGTTCTTAAACTCTCAGTTCGTGATAAACAGGTATAATGCAGATTTTGAGCTTTACTTCTTTCTAACTCTCCAAAATTCTTCCTCAAATCGTTTTTTGCACCAAACTCTTATTCATCTTATTAATCATCTTTAAGGGGATTTTAATCTTCTTTTCAAGTGGTATAAAAGACGTGTTTCAATGAATAAGCATTTGTCTTTTTACTTTCTTCATAATTGAAATGACTCTTTCATCAATAAGTGTGACCAAATAACTCTAGAAAAATTACTCAAAAAATTACTGACAATGAATAGTAAAATTTGAGGAAAAATATTGCTGCTTTTTCAAATTGTCATGAGAGAAAGAAGGATTAATGTAAAAAGCTACATTCTTATAAAAGGACCATTAGCCTGATTACTGAGAAATTCTGAAGATAAAACATTGCCAAACTACTTAGGAAGTAGACATATTCATAAAAGTTCTTCCATATGTTAAAACTACTTTGTCTATGTAGGTTTGTGTGTTCTGTCTGCTTGTTTTGTGTGTGTGTGTGTGTGTGTGTGTGTGTGTGTGTGTGTGTACATTTGTAGGTCAGTGTATGTGTTTGTTTGTAGGTCAGAGTTTGATGGCATATGTCTTCCTCTTATGATATACATGCTATTTATTGAAACAAGGTTTCTCACCTGAAGTCAGAGCTAATAAATTAAGCTTATATTTGCTAACCAGTTTTACTGTGATCACTTGTTTCCACTTCCTGATCACTCTGATTACAGATAGGCTACTCATTTCTTTCTCACATATTTGGGTCCTGAATATAGGAACTCAGGACTTCACATTTGTGTGACAAGCACTTTTCTTAATTAATCATCTTTGTAACTCCTTAACTTACCATATATGATTCCAAGAGTTTATGTTTTCTTTGCTAAACATTCTAGCTTCCAAAATGATGTATTTTAAATTGATCCACAATGATTTGTAATGATATGTAAATGTAATAAAACAATATCTATACAATAGTCTTTAATTAGTCTTTAATTTGTTTTAATTCCCTAAATCTAGGTGACATAAAATTTCAATAATGTTTATATAAATTTTAATATAGAATTTTACATTTAATCTTACATAGAATTATATTCAAAATTTGTGATTTGTCAATAATAAAAATATCTATATAATAGAGAGACTGACTATTAATGTACTGAAATTGTAAAATATGAAAAATACTTATATACTGTAGGAATGTAAATCTTGATGCACAGTGACACTGAGTTTATTTGTGGTTAAATATTGATTTTTGAAAATGAATAATGAATGCATTTCATTTTAAGATTTTATAAAATATTTTATAAACCACACAAAATTAGAATAAACAATTGGTATGATTTGTACTTAATTTAGATGAGCTTATGGCTGTAAACTAGGAGGAAATTTCTTCTACACTAATGTAGTATTTTTAAAACTACAGTTATCTGGAAAATGCTTTCACTACTTTGAATTTATGGCACTTTCTGCTTTCATTCGGTGACTAATTATATTAATTTGTGCCACCTTAGAATATAAATTGTATTCTCTTGCAAGCTTGAAACTATAAATGTGAGATCATATTCATTATGTTTTGTGCTTCCAAATCTCTTGAAAACATTCCTGTACCTGCCAAATGTTTTATTCCTAATTTTGTTTTTAATACCTTCCATTTTATATTTTTTCGTACTTTCCGTATACTTTCAGATGACAAGCTTTGTATTTTAGTTCAATTATTAAATAAGGTACAAACAAGTACAGCATCTATTGTGTTTCACCTTCATTCAACTCACTGAAGAATCTTGTCTATGGATAGCCATATGACAAATAGCTGTTATACATTTTAAAATGTTCAAATAGCCTGTGTTAGAGATGATGTATAGAAAATGTTAGAATCACTAGTTCCCCTTAATGACTAACAGCAAAAGATGTAGTAACAAAGATTATGTAAGTTAAAAATGTTGTATTTTGTATTCTATAAACCTCCTTTATGCATATATTGAAAAAATTACAAGAAGATTGTCTTCATTAATAATGTTAGATGGTTCAGTGACTTTGCAAGATAAAAATGAACAACATATTCATTTTAGAAACATTTAGTAGTGGACCTAAAACGACAGATAAGTATTTCAGCAGAGTCATTTAGTGATTTTTATTACTCACTGGATTATAGGAAGAGTTCAGAATATAAAAACTTCTTGCAGTGGAAAAAAATTGTTTGGACATTAAGGTTAGATGAGAGGGAAGGCAAAGAAAAATAAAAACGGTTGTCTATAGATAAATACAACATACATGAGATGAATATTTTCATATCAAAGTATATTCTTCAAGGTGTCTATAATTTTACAAACAACTAATTATCAATTAATTTTCAAAATGCCCATTGACATAATATACTGGTGTTCATTTCAGTATGTTACTTTAATTTCACAGAGGTCTATCTCACCCAGATAGCTGATGAAAAAGTCCATTAATTAAGACATATATTATTGATGAGAAATAAAAGTTTAATGGTTAAGATTAATTTTTGACATGCATTTATATGAACTCTCTAGTTTCAGGGACCATCTAGAAAAAGCTAAAAACTAGCAGGTGTTCATCCTAAGATGGTTCTGCCATGAACTGTAAATCTATAACAAATTCAATTTTGTAGGCAAGGCTGAGGAGATTACATCTGAGGAAAAATTCCTGCTACTAATATGTTCTTTTTGTTATTATTAATTATGTAACAATCATTAGGTTTAAGCCTAGTCTTTTGAGAAGATTTCTGCAGAACAGCAAAGATATACTGTCTTATAGTCATGCTATATAGACAAATAGATTATTTCTTAATTATTAATGATGAATCTATAAGAATTTTGTAAAATTATATTAGTAATTATAAGAGCTTTCTTTTAGAATAGGACTGCTATTAAGTTCTCTCTGATAGTCAAATCTGCAATGAAAGTTCTGCCGATCTTTAGATGTCACGTGATAATTTCTTCTGGGATAACAAAAAGGCATCAGCAATTTAGAGCATTTCTGAGAGGCTGTAAAACAATCAACCAAAGATCCCAAAAAGGAAACGAATGATTTACTATAGGTACAAAGTCAGAAAATAAAATACTGACGTGGTTTATCTATAAAAAACTTCATTGATAATTATAGGTTTAGCTTTCATTGAATGTGGAAGTAGTGACAGATAATGAATGTTTAGCCAGATAATTACTCGTAATGGATAAGAATGTAAACACTCTCTGTTGTAAACTTCTTATTCAATTTATGACTTGAATTTATGTATAAACTTGTGGTGAACTTCTTCCCATTTGATTATGTATTCTGAAAGATGTATAAGTGTAAGCTAGAATCCCTTTCAAGAAAATCAAAGATAAAAGTAACCAATTACTAGCAGATTCACTTAATCAAGAATTTGGATCCTTATTGTAACAGTAGAAAGAAAAATGACTATATATTATAATGTTACCTTGGTTAATTGACTTAATTTTGACAATGTCACAATTAATCCTAACTCAGCATAGTGCTTCAGTCTGAATAATGAAAACAACTTTAAAGTGTTTAAAAAGTTGTACTGACTAGTTTTATGTTTCAACTTGACACAAGCTGGAGTTATCATAGAGAAAGGAGCTTCCCTTGAGGCAATGCTCTTGAGATACAGCTGTAAGGCATTTTTAAAATTAGTGGTCAAGGGTGGGAAAGCATATTGTGGTTGGTGCAATCCCTTGTCTGATAGTCTTGGGTTCTATAAGAAAACAAGCTGAGCAAGCCAGGGGAAGCAAGCCAATAAATAACATCCCTCCACGGCCTCTGTATCAGCTCCTGCCTCCTGACCTACTGAATTTTCAGTCCTCACTTCCTTTGGTAATGATCAGCAATGTGGAAGTGTAAGCTGAATAAAACCTTTCCTCCCCAACTTGCTTCTTGGTCATGATGTTTATAGAAACCCTGACTAAGACAATAGTAGAATGTTCTCATATTAATTACCCGTATTACTAAACTTGTGATTTTCTGAACTACATCATTAAAAATAATCTCTATTCAAAGTAGAATTTATGCATAGATTTTGAGCCAAACTGCATCTAGTTCTCAAGGACTAATTTTTTATTAATATTTTATTAGATATTTTCTTCATCTCCCACATTTATTTCAGAGTTTTCTTTGTTTTGGGAATTTGATGATTGTGTTTATTTTATGGATATCAAACAACAATCAATAGCTACAGCCATACAATGTTAAGTCCCTGATAGTTTTGAACATTTTTCACTTTCATTTGACTTTCTTTCTGATCTGGTCCTCCAGTTTCTGTTTATCCTTTGATCTTCCTGACTCATTTCGGTAACCATTATCAGTGTGCTTTGATGTTCCCTTCACAATACTGTGCATCTTCAGCATTTTCTTTTTATCGAGTTATTATTTCCTCTGGCAATTAAAAAAAAAAAGTGTTTAGTATTATCCTAAAAGATAAACAGCCCTGTCTATGATGAAACCTAATTAAGAAAAAGAATGTTATTTTATTGTTTTATTTACATATATTTGCTTATTTTATTTCTATGCAAATATGTGTTTTCCTTGCATGTATGTATACACAACAGGTGTCTGTCCAATGGTCACATAGGTAGAGGAAGGCATCACATACCCTTGAGTTACAAATGGGTGTGAGCTATGGCTTCCAGAGATTGTCCAATGATCTTCAAGAACAAGTATTATTAGCCACTGTGCCACTTCTCCCACCTCAGGACATCAGATGTTATTAAAAAGAGGTAAATCATTCTGTCCTACAAGGAAACTCCTCAAAACACAGGATATTCTAAGGGGAACCATTTCATGCTTCAAGGAAGCTCATTAAGACACAGCGTGATTTATGGGGAGGTAAATAAATCCATTCTGCAGTGTTTGTCAATCACGTCAAAAAAAAAAAAAAGCACAAAGTCTTGAGAAAGTTCTTGAAAGTGACTAGACACACTTAACATCTAAAATACATAAGCAGAAAGGATGTGTGATAGGCAGTCTCAGACTATCTAAGTTACCTAGAAGAGGCTCAGACCAGCAGAACTGCCTGAAAGAAGAAAGATTGTCATGTTACATAAAAGAGGCTCAGATTAAACTGTTCCAATGATGAACAATTAAGATTATGGTTACTTGTTAAAATCTTCAACAGACACATTATTTTCAAAAGGACCTTAAATACAGTCATACAAAGATGATAGAGGCCTTTGCAGGCCTCTATAATTAAGGGATTAATGAGTAAGGGATTAATGAGTAAATCCCCTAAGGAACACAGGAAAATTCAGCGGGTGAAAGAAATAAAATAAAACTGTTCAAGTCCTGAAAGTACAAATAGAAGCAATAAGGAAAATATAAACTGAGGGAATCCTGGATATGGAATATCTAGGGGAAGGAACAGTAACAACAGATGTAAGCATCACCAACAAAATATGAGAGATGGAAGAGAGAATCTTGGGTAGAAGATACAAATGAAGAAATTGATACATCAGTCAAAGAAATTATTATATCTATAAAGTTATTGACACAAAACCCAGGAAATCTGGGCTAGCATGAAAGACCTAACCTAAGAATAATAGGAATAGAAGAATAAGAATCATAGTTCCAAGGACCAGAAATATTTAGCAAAATCATAGAAGGAGATTTTCCAATATAAAGAAAGAGATATTTACAAATATACAAGAAGGTTACAGAACACCAATTAGATTAGATGAGAAAAGGAAGCCCCCTCCCCTGATAAGTAATAATCAAAATACAAAATCTACATACAAAGAAACAATACTAAAATTAGCTGGGAAAAAGCCTAAGTAACACACAAAGGCTGACTTCCAGAATTTCACCTGACCTGCCATAGAGACTGTAAAAGCTAAAAGGTACTTTGCAGACATCATTCAACCTCTAAAATAACACAGAAGCCAACCTAGATTACTATACCCCGCAAAACTCTCAACGAATAGATTCAGAAAAATATTTCAAAACAAATCCAAATTTAAAGAGCTTCTACCCACAAATGCTGTCCTAACAAAAATACTTGAAGCAAATCTCCAACCCAAGGAAGATAACCACATCCAAAAAGCACAGGAAATAAGTAATTCCATGCAACCAAAACCAAGGGAAGCATTCTCTGTCTCTCTCTGTCTCTCTGTCTCTCTGTCTCTCTGTCTCTCTGTCTCTCTGTCTCTCTCTCTCTCTCTCTCCCTCTCTCTCTCTCTCTCAAAAATACTAATCCAAAATTTCTCCTGTCAAAAGGAAATGCAGAGATAGAGTGGAGCAGAGACTGAAGGAAAGGCCATCCAGAGACAGCTCCACCTAGGGATCCATCGCATCTGCAGACACCAAGCCCAGACACTATTATTGATGCCAATAAGCACTTAATAACAGGAGCCTGGTATTGCTGTTCCCTGAGAGGCTCTGTCAGAGCCTGACCAACACAAATGTGGATACACACAGTCAAACATTGGATTGGACACAGGGACCACAATGGAGAAGTTAGGGCTAGGACTGAAGGAACTGAAGGGGTTTGCAACCCCACAGGAAGAACAACAATATCAACTCAACAGAACCCCCAAAGTTCCCAGGGACTAAACCACCAACCAAAGTGTACACAGGGGTTACCCATGACTCTATCTGGATATGTAGTAGAGGATGGCCTTATCTGGCATCACAGGGAGGGGAGCCCCTTGGTCCTGTGGAGGATGGATGCCCCAACTTAGGGGAATGTGAGGGTGCTATGGTAAGAGTCAGTGGGTGCGTGGAGGAGCACCCTCATAGAGGCAGAGGGACAGGAGAAGGGATAGGGGGTTTGTGGAGGGGAAACCATGAAGGTAGATAACATTTGAAATGTAAAAAATAAAACGACCACCGGGCATGGTGGCACACGCCTTTAATCCCAGCACTTGGAAGGCAGAAGCCAGCGAATTTCTGAGTTTGAGGCCAGCCTGGTCTACAGAGTGAGTTCCAGGACAGGCAAGGGTACACAGAGAAACCCTGTTTCGAAATAAATAAATAAATAGAAAACAACCAATGGAAAAATAGAAAAAAATAAAATGTGATACAACTACACAATGGAATACTATTCAGCCATGAAAAACAAAGCCATCATGAATTTTGCAGGTAAATGGTTGGAGTTTGAAAATATCATCCTGACTGAGGAAACGCAGACCCAAAAGGACATGCATGGTATTTACTCAATTATAAGTGGATTTAAGCCATAAAGTACAAGATATCTACCTTATACTCCACATACCCTCAAAAAAAGTTAAATAAGAAGGAAGGTCCAAGTGAGGCTGCTTGAATTTAGACCAGGGAATAAAATAGTCATAGGAGGCAGATGAAGGGAGGAGACCTTGAAGGGAATGAGTGTGGGTTCAGAATCAATTTGGGGGGAGAGTGGAGAAGAAACCAGAGGACCAAGGAAAGTTTCAGTGTTTGTGGCATCTTGAGACTTGCCAAAGAACTGGGATAAGGGAAGCTCCCAGGATCAATAGAAGAGACCTTATCAGAAACTCTCAGCAGTGGGGATATGGAACCTGAAGTGGTCACCAACTATCGCCAGGCAAGAACCTCATTGGAGCAATAGGCACACCAATCCAATCACAAATTTTTCAACCAGAATTTATCCTATCTACAAGGAATTCAAGAACAGGAGATGAAGCAGAGACGGACACCAAGAACTGGGCCAATTTGAGGCCAATCCCATGGCAAGAACCAATCCCTGACACCAGCTTGCAGAGAGGAGCCTAGGATTGCTGTTTTTCTGACAGGCTCTACCCAAAAGTTAATTGAAATAGTTGCAGAGACCCACAGCCAAACAGTGAATGAAGCTTGGGCATTCTTAGGGCACAATAGGAGGAGGGGGATAGCAACACCACAGGAGGACCAACAATCTCAAATAACTAGGACTCTGAGGTGCTCTCAGAGACTGAACCAACAATCAAAGATCATACATGTGCTGGACCTAGACCCCTTGCCCCACATATGTAGCATATGTGCAGCTCAGACTTCATGTTGGTCTCCCAACAACTGGAACAGGCGACTATCCTTAAGGACATTGCCTCTCTGTAGAAAACTTTCCCCTAACTGGGCTACCTTGTCTAACCTCAGCAGGAAAAAATGCACCTGTCCCTGCAGAGACTTAATGTGCTAGAGTAGGGGACACCCTAGAGAATGCCTCCACCCTCTCAGAGGAGATGTGGAGAGGAATGGGGAATGGGCTTGTGAGAGAGGGAGGGCGGAGCAGCAATCTGAATGCAAAGTGAATAAAGAATATTTTTAAAGCCTGTATATTATAATTCTCATGATTATGATTAAAGAGTGTTTATATGCAAAACTCAGTGCCATTAGGCAAGGTGATTAGAGGCATGATAATTAAGAAAAGAAGATAAAATTTCCCAGATTTGCATACAAAAGCTAAATACATACTTCTAAAAATAAAGCATTAGTAGGTAAACAGGCAAACTCAAGAGGTAAGACGTTGGGGGAGAGGCAACCCAGAATGCACCAGAGACCTGGGAAATGACTCTCAGGACTCAGAGGGAGGGACTTTAGATGACATGCCCAACAGTAGTGAGAGGGAACTTATAGAGCCCACCTGCAGCAGAAAGACTGGGCATCAAGTGAGGGGTGGAGTTTCCATCACACAGTCAAATCTCCAACCCATATTTGTTCCTGTCTGAAAGAACTACAGGGATGGAAATGGAGAGGAGCCTGAGGAAAAGAAAGTCCAGTGACAGGCCCAAAGTGGGAGCCAGCTCAAGTGGGAGGACCCAAGGTCTGATACTATTACTGAGGCTATGGAGTGCTCACAAAAGGGAACCTATCATGACTGCCCTCCAGAAGATCCAACAAGCAGCTAAAAGAGTCAGATGCAGATATTTGCATCCAACCAATGGACAGAAGCTGCTGACCCCCGTGGTTGAATTAGGGAAAAGCTGGAAGAAGCTGACGAGGAGGGCAACCCTGTAGACGGACCAGCAGTCTAAATTAACTTGTACCCTGAGATCTCCCAAACACTGGACCACCAACCAGGCAGCATACACCAGCTGATATGAGGCTCCCAATACATATACAGCAGAGGAATGTGGGGACTTGTCAGTCAGAGAAGATGCACCTAACCTTCAAGAGACTGGAGGCCCCAGGGAGTTTAGAGGAATGGTTAGGTGGTGGGTGGTGGGGACATCTTCATGGAGACACGGGGTGGGAAGTATGCATAGGTTGTGCAACAGTCAGAGAGTGAATAGATGGGGGGAGTAAAATCAAGAGTGTAAAAAAATAAATCAATAAATAAAAAAGAAATAAGATCATAGTAACATGGAATATGGCCTATATAAAGAAATCAATTTCTTCTTGTAAATAAACAATGGTAAGGTATGAGATATGAAAGAACATTAAAAGTAAGATGTTGAGAACTTAATAACAAAGTACCAAAATGTAAATTCACTATAGCTAAAATATACATCATAGGAACAAGGGAATGTATAACATAGAAACTAAGTATGAGTAAACAGGGCAATAGTCAAGTGTAAATATACAAACAAGAGAGAGCCTCATAAACACAACTCTGAAACACACTCAAATCTCAGGGCTCAAAGTAGCAAAATTTACACAGGTCACATTAAGACACATCCCCTATTTAAAGGCAAATGTTTGAATTATTAAGTATATAAAATCTATAATCATACAATCACACAATAAGAGTGCCAAAGTTGCAATCCAGTATTTCATTATGGAACAAATTTTATAAAAATTTATATCTAAAAAGCAATAGGTAAGTATCTAGTCTTGTCTTTGCCTTTATACAAATAGTTCTTGTTCTCTTACTAAGTATTCATGGCTAAGAATGAGAGCTCCCTTGCCAAAAAAAGAAGACATGTATAGCTAATTTATTTAGAAACAAAATGATGTTTACTGGTGCTTTTGAAAATGTTATATTGCTCATGAAAGTTGAAAGTATGCTTTCCAATTGGTGCTCGATTTATCTCAGAATATAACACAGGAGTAACTCTCTAAACAGACTCTGTGTTATTTCTTAATCACACATCGGAGCTCTCAACTGGATTTATCCTAGGATAAGGATGTAAGCTAAAGTCAGCAAAGCACCACATGCCTCACAGAGATAAACAATAAATCTGAGGTTAGCAGGATGTGCAAATGGTTTAATCAACTCATATGAAACAAAAGTTTAAAGTTTAATGAGGTTTCTGTATATCGTAATAATTGAGTTGTAAATGAAAGCAATTATTTCCCACATCAAAACCCACAGAATGTATGTTGGATAATATTATGTTTATTTAAATGATATTCTAGGCAGAAAACACTCCTCATGCTCATGTGACTGAGGATTTTACTAACGTTCCTCTGATTTAGAAGATCAGAAATATATAAAGTAAAATACAAAAGCCAAACAAAAAAATCCCTTTCCTTTATATTTTGATACATTCTCTTAAAAGCTCATAAAGGAAATTTGAATTTTCCTATAAATGCTCATAATGATAAGAACATGTACCTTGAATTAGATGAAAAATTGTCTAGGCAAAGAAAATTATGAAATTGTTTTATTATATGTGAATATTTGTTTAAATGCTAATTATACTGTGGGTTGATTTTCTACATTTAAATATAAATTTAGCATGACTAGGGTGAATCTCTTAATATCTCTAAAAGATACTTTGTCTACTTTTATATGACAATTACCTAATTGAATTTGAAGTTCACTGTAAAATGTTCTTTTACTAGCAGCACAACCTAATGTTATATGAATTCTGATTTCCATGGGTACTTATCATTTAAATTTGTTCCTATATAATCAGACAAAAAGTTGCCATTTTTTGAATTTTTATAAAGATCACTATGTTAAATATTATTAAATGATTAAAAGCTATCACAGTACCATAATAGATAATAGAATTTAAGTCAACATAATAAATGTAACAATTTCTTCAATATTAGATGCTTTGTAAATGCTGTTAAATATTTTATATACTTATGATTTTTATTCCTACCAAGTACATGTCATTAAAAGTTTGATTTCTCTCTATGTAAGTATATAAAATATAAATTTTCATATATCTATATCTATTTCTATCTATCTATCTATCTATCTATCTATCTATCTATCTATCTACACATTACGTTCAAGCATAATCCTCAGCCCTCTTTACTAGCCTAATATATAAAAATGCAACAAAGTATCAATCTGAATTTCATAATTAACTCAGTTGCCACTATGCAGGGAAGGCCTAGTAACTTGAATTTTTGTTGCACATGCATGTGGAGATCAGCCTGCATCTCTAGGCCCATGTAAAAGCTGAGTACAGGATTGTTAATCTATCTCTACAATTCAGGATGAAGGTAGAGACATGTGAATACCATCTGATGTGGCTAAAATGGTGAGTCCCATATTAGGTTTGCCACTGTATCTCAAAACATGTCATACAAGAAGATAAAACAATTATGTTTGCTGAATACACATGTACTTAACACATCCACAAACATATTTGAATGCACATGCTTATATTAGACACACACACAATTGAAACCAAAACAAAAGAAACTATTCATTTCAAATATGCATTGAACATATGAAACATATTCATTTTAAATATGCATTGACATGAAATTTCTTCCTCAAGCCCATCAGCCACAGGGCTAATTGTATTTAACTTCAGGCTTCTATTTAGCTACTTGTATTGGCCAGAGGGCATATCTCATGTTCAAATGGGATGAGAGCCAATTTAGTTTTTTTGTCTATTCACGTTAGTACAACTAAAAGTAATAGAAGGCAGTAGTTCAGATAAATGTGATTGTTAAGGCTAGCATGATAAAATGAAATACTTTTGTATTCAGAATATTTCCAATATAGTTTTGGGGTAGAACATAAGAGTAACTGAATATATAAAAATTTACAGAAAAGATTCATACATAATAAGTTTAGTTCATATTATCAAAATGAGAATTATAATCATAAAATCCATGCTTAAATTTTCTTAGTATTTTTAGAAAAGGGGGGAGGGGGCAGTGGGGGAATGTGGTGTGTGTGTGTGTCTGTGTGTGTCACTTTTAGTATAGGAATTGAAACTTTGCTAAAATAGTTTTTCTTTTTTTTTTTTTTTGAGAATATAATGTGATTAGATGCTTTCCCCCTTTCCTTTTTTCAAGTTCCTCTGTGTACAGCTTCCCACATGCTCTCTGTTCAAATACATTCAAATGTACACACACACACACACACACACACACACACACACACACACATGTATGTGTATATAAATCTACAATATTATATACACATATAAATTACATATGCATTCCTAAATACATAAATACAGTCTGATTTCTTTCTGAAGTAAGAAGTTCTTATCAATGGCATATGGACAAAACTATAGAATATGTTCACATAAAGAGAAACTGATAATTTGTAATATTAAACTATAAAATTTCATCTTTCCTATGAGTTTTCCTCTATCCTCACTGAGTAAACTAAGTGCACTGTAATTTCTTTTCAGAATACTTTTTGGTTTCATACTCTACTGACTTTATCATAAATGTTGTTATTTATTAAAACCAATTTTAATCTCTTCCTATCTTTTACATTGCTTTATCATTACTTTGGTTAAATGGGTAGCAAGCTTGTTGGCAATACTACACACACACACACACACACACACCACACAATCACACACACACACACACACACACCACACACACACACACACACACACACACACACACACACACACACACACACACTCACACATACACACCATACACACACACACAGACATACACACACACACACATATATTCTGCTCTCCTAGCTTTTGACTTATTGGGTTCCCACACTGCTGACTGGTATAACCCAAGGCGATTATGTCATAATACACTCGGCGCCAAGCAACTACCTCAACTGAGAGACTGGGATATAGTTTGTATTTTTAGTGAAGCTACATTTCAAAGCCTATGACACAGATATCCCTTGGCTGTAACCTAGAAAGGGTCTTTAAAGATTTCCCAAAGGGGTAGAGTATTTAGTAATAACACACCTGGAGAATTATAAAAGAAAGGGTTTATTTGAACTTACACTTCCAGAGAAATATTGTTCCATCAGAATTACAGGCAAGCATCTTGACAGCAGGAGGACATGGTAACCAGCTCATAACTTAAACTTCAAGATGAAGGCAAGATAAAGAATTTGGAATAGCTATGGCTTTTGAAACCTCAAAACCTGCCCCCAGAGACATACTTCCTTCACAGAGCCATGCCTTCTGTACTTATACAAACAGCACTACCAACTGGGAATCAAGTATTGAAATCCTGATACTATGTGGAATATTTTGTTTAAACCACGACAAACAGGAAAGGTTTAAAATTGACCTCAGGTCCACTGCTTCATAATTCTTATCCGTTCTGTCTTGTACAAAGTTTAGTCAAATTTCTTTCCTTTCTAGAACTTGGCTTTCCTTTATGTCTAAGCAAAGAGTTAAAAAAAATGGTCTATCTCCTACTTTAGTGGGTTTCAGTGAGATCTAACTGAACACAGAAAAACACTTCCTGTTAGATCACTCTATTCACTGATTCACTGGGCATTTCTTGTCTAGTTTCCCATTTAAAAATATTTTGTTCCAAAGCTTGTTTACCATGTTGGCACCTTATAAAAAAAGGAAGCTTATTGATTTTTCTGAGTCTTGTAGTTTCCAGAGATTGTTTTCCATAGTGAAAATACCTTTGAAATTGAATTTTATTGTTATTAAATACAAATATATATTTGTTTAACAGAAATTGCTGTTCAATTTTGTTCTTTAACACACACAATTACTGATGAAGATTTCCTTATAGAAAAATGTTCAAAATATATTTTAAAAAAAACAATGAATCAGATTGTTTTCTTGCATTTATTCTCATGAGAGGGTAGCCGTTACAATATCAGCAACAAAATCTTTAATGGAATCATATGTCAATCACGAAGAACATCATAAATCGCTAGAGGATATACCTCAGCTCCTGCAGTGTTGCCTAGGATACACAAAACCCTGAGCTACGTTTGATAGTTAATGTACAAAATCTCAAGCCTCTGGAGAAAATGGTGAGTAGATCAAAAGTTCAAACTTATCTTTGATTATATAGTAAATCAAGCCCAGCCACCATTAAATGATGCCTTTTTGCAAAAAAAAAAAAAAAAAAAAAAAAAAAAAAACCAAAACAAAACAAAACAAAACAAAAAAAAAACATAAAAGGATCAGGGATCATAAATGTAACTTTTATTCACCAGATGTAACTGTCATCGCGGAGGCTTACTGCTGAATTGGCTCACACCCTTGTCCATTCTTTCTGAACACTGGCTATCTGGTTCAACTTACCTGTTTTGGCTCACAACTCCTCTCCAAGCTGACTGATTCAAGTGGTTACTCTTAGCTTCACACTGAATTATTCTGCTTGGCCTCAAACTAATTCTGGCCATCTGTTCTAACTCTTTCTTATTCTGTGGCTTCAACTGCCTTTGTCTATCTGTGCGGAGCTGTGTGGATTCAGGAAGGAACTCAACTTACTGCACTGCACTCACCACATTGCCGCTCAAACCACTCACCTCATCTGCATTGTTTCGTATTAAGGGTACATATCAAGGGTATGTTTGTATTCTGACAGGTCACACAGCCATAGAAAATATTTTGAAATGATCCCTTTTCCAGAGCATCCATGTTGCTGGATTAAAATTCTCCTACAACAGAGGATGGATGGATGGAAGGAAGGAAGGAAGGAGGGAAGGAAGTGAGGAAGGAAAGAAGGAAGGAAGGAAGGAAGGAAGGAAGGAAGGAAGGAAAGAAGAAGGAAGATGGAAGGAAAGAACGTAGGAAGAAAAGAAGCAAAGGAAAAGGAAGGACAAACATGGAGAATCATTTTTTTAAGAAAAAAAATAAAGTTAGGTAACATTATGTTTCTTTAAAGGCATCTTTGCTGTAGGGTCATAGGAGCCACCAGAACTTTCAGACAATGAAAATTACTGATCCTGAGTATTAGTGGCAGAGACCTTGGCTGGAGAAATGTTTATCCTTAGTTATTGAGAATGAGGACTCTGTGAACTAAAATATTTTAAACAAAATGTTTTCTGTGAAAGAGCCAAAGCATGACTCACGAAAACTAACTTAGAATACTAAACTCAAAGATTAAAATTCTGTAGCACATACATGGTAAAATAACTGAGTTGATACAGCAGGAATGTTACTATATGAAATTTGTAGAGGTGCAGCAGAGCATCAGAAATGGGTAGATCAGGGTTAAATTGAAACAACACAATATTAAAAATAAGAGAGCTATATCAAGGTGTCCATATACTATTGTGTAAAGGAAATGGAATTTATCAGCAAAAAAAAATGCACTATGCACTCTGAACTGGAAAAATGAAACAATGGAAATATTACTTCCTAGCACAGATACAAATGCAGGAGGAATAAGAGGTTGTCAGTCTTCCATCTGCAAGACTAGCCAGTGAGATAAAAGAGTTTGGTCCCTTTATATCAATCATGTTTATGCTATGTTAAGTGCTCTTCAGATACCTGAAAGTAAAAAAATCTAAAACATGTGTGATCATTTCTCCATGAAGCATTTCTTAAATTCCTTCAGAAATGATGTTAAGAATGGCACCTCATTGAAATATGCTGGCATATTATGTGGGAGCAAGGATGCCTTGTATCAGGAGAAATACAGAAAAAATGAATTTTATGTTCATATTTTTAGATAAACTGGAAACGAAGACATATTCTTTACTACTCTGCAAGAGCCTACTGGCATTATCTTCTATCCTGCTTTTATCCCTCCTTTCTTGACTTATTTTATGTGCTAACATTCTCTTAGGTGATTTATGCTAATCTTAAGAGCAGTATTTATTCAGAATTCTTATCTGACAAATGCACACTCACGGAGCATTTGTCTTTAAGCTTAGCACCCTTTTAATGGAGATAAATAGAAATACTTCCAGGAGTAATTGACTGCCATTTTCTAATTACGTTTTGTTCTATTACTTTGTGGAAAAAGATTTTTACTGATGCATGAAAAATATTCCAAAGGCAAGAGGCATGTTTTTAATTATTTTATTGTCTCCTTTCAAAGACTTAGTTTTTGCTTCAAATCCATACCCCTGGATATTTTAGTATCTAATAGCTTTTGTTTCTTAGAAGTGATTAACATACATTTAAAAATATCCACACGGAATGGTTGTATCACCAAAGTTTATATAAAATAAGTATTTAAAACTCCCACTCTACTGGGTTCACAGATGTTTTATGATGCTCGTTTTCATGGCAAGTACAAAGAGTCTAAAAATATTACATGAGGGAAAATTAATTTCAGGTGTTTGAAAACATGTTCTTGTGAATATAACAACTAAGACTAATTAGCAATGTATATATAATTATATGATTTTCTTTAGGCTATCTAAGCTAAAATGATATATAGCTTATATACTTAAACACAAATGCTAATATAGATTTCAAAATAACACTAGGCTGGTGAATGCCTCAACTGGGTGATTATCTACTCAATACATACTTATGTAGCAGTAGAAAGATGTAAATAGCGTTTTTTTTTAATTATCTGTTTCTCCTGGACCTGACCATTATGAAAAGGGGGTATAATGGCAGTGTAATGGTCACCCTTTAGGTGTTCAAATAAATTAGATCAACTTAGAGCAGAGGAAAATTATTACCCAGTGTACAAAACAAGAACCACACTAGTAAAATCTGTTTGAGTATAAAGAAGTCAGAAAGAACATAGCGAGAAGTCTCACCTTAAAAAGATAAAAAGATATACCATGGCTGAGACAGACTGCTGGGTAGTCTGTTCCCTGGAAGACACCATATCCTGGGGAAACCCAGAAGATTCACTGTGCTCAGAACATTGGTAAGAACCCCCCCCCCCCAACGTCCCTGGGAGCCGCTGGCAGCTCACTGGACTCAGGAACACATCACCCTCCAAAAATCCCTCCCACTCCCGTTTTGCTTGGTCCTTTCTGATGGCACAGACTGCTAGCTAGTCTGTTCCCCTGAAGATACCACATCCTGAAGCATCCCAGGAGATCACTGCACACAGGGCATCTAACACCACAGCCTGGGGCATCCCAGGAGATCCACTGCACACAGGTCAACTAACACCACAGTCTGAAGACCCCCCAGGGGCTCTGAGGTATTCAGGGCAACTGACCCCACAGACTAAAAGCCTCTCTGGAGTTCTACTCCACACAGGGAAACAGAAAACACATCCATACTCATCCCTGGAGAACAGCTTTGTACAGAACAACATCTGAATACTACAAAGCTATTAGGAAAGAGGACAGCCTGAGTTTGGCAGGCAAATGGGTAGAATTAGAAAATATCATCCTGAGTGAGATACTTGAGACCCAAAAGGACATGCATGGTATGTACTCACTAGTACATGGATATTAGCCAAAAAAAAAAAAAAAAAAAAAAAAAAAGAAAAGAAAAGAAAAGAAAAGAAAGAAAGAATATCCAAGATACAGTCCACAGAACTCAAAAATGTCAACAAGCTGAAGGGCCCAAGTGAGGATGATCAGTCCCACGTAGGAAGGAGAGGAAAGCAACCACAGGGGGGTAGAAGGGAGGGAAATTGGACAGCGGTTGGGTGGGGAAAGAGTTGAACATGATCTGATATTGGGTGGGTAAAAAAGACTGAAGCTCTGAGGGGCAAAAGAAAGAATGGAAACAGGCAACCTCTGGAGCTAGGAGTTTGGGGGAACCCTCCAGAATGCACCAGAGAAGTGCAAGTTGAGAACCTCTCAGGACCTTAAATAAAATGCCCTATAGTGGCGATTGGGAACTTGTAGAACCCACCTCTAGCAGGAAGACAGGACATCAAGTGAGGGATGGGGTTGCCATCCCACAGTCGAAACTCTGACCCATAATAGTTCCGGTCTGAAAGAACTGCAGGGATGAAATGGAGAGAAACCTAAGGAAAAGAAGGTCCAGCAACAGGTCCAAAGTGGGGATCCAGCACAAGAGGAGGCCCCAAGGCCTGACACTATTATTGAGGCTATGGAGCACTCAGAAAAAGGGACCTAGAGTGACCACACTTCGGAAGACCAACAAGCAGCTGGAAGAGTCAGATGCATATATTTGCACCCAACCAATGGACAGAAGCTGCTGACTCCTGTGGTTGAATTAGGGGATAGTTGGAAGAAGCTGAGAAAGAGGGCAACCCTGTAGGAGGACCAGCAGTCTCAATTAAACTGGACCCCTGAGATCTCTCAGACACTGGATCAACAGCCATGCAGCATACATCACATATGCCAGATCTGCCAGAGGACTTTCAGATCTGGGTGCAGCCAGAGACGGTGCACCTATCCTTCAAGAGACTGGAAGCCCCAGAGAGTCTAGAGGTCTGGTGGGGTCGGGGTTGTTTGGGGACTCCTAGTGTAGGCAGAGAGTGTGTGTATGTGTGTGGGGTATGAAATGTGCAACAGTAAGAGGGTAGACCAGGAAGGTAATAAAATCTCTAGTGTATAAAAAAAAAGAGGAAGAAAAAATTAAGTATATTAATAATAGAAAAGATATACCATACAACAACCCCAATAACTAAACTAGTGTGATCCATATTAACACATACATATTTTCCTTATGTCCAAAAATAGCTGCGGTACTCACCCTTCTTCAGGGAACTTCTCTTTGTGAAACAGACAATTACAGAAAACCACACCTGATTAAAATGCGGAGCTTTGGAGCCTGTCCTAATGGATGCATCTGCACAATACTTACTCCTCTAAATAAGGTTCATCACACATTGGCTGAGAGGTACAAAATATTGTAAGAGAGAGAGAGGGGACTCAGGAATTTGTTTTGGGAGGCTGTTACCTATAACCATAAATTCACACTAATATAACTGCCAATATAACATTATCTCAAAAAAGACAGTAAATACAGACATCCTAAACTACACTGGGGAAAGCTCCAGGGGCTTCAATCCTACATAAAGACTGTAGGCAATTAAGGAATTATATCAACGGGAGAAATATTGTTCCTCAGGAGATATGCAATAAGTTGATTTTCATCACTTTGGCATTAGTTATTTAAACAGGTTCTGAACTTTCATGAGGTCAAGTATTTCTCATTAACCACGTAGAAACTCCATTCCTAAAGTCATGACTCTATCTTTATAAGTATGAATTGGAAAGAAGTTGTATTTTTCACATCTGCGATTATTTATTAGTGTTTCTCAGGTGAGATTTTTAATGATCATTCATGGTTTTTCTTCTTGTTTTCTATTAAAAAAATATGCAGTTGCTCTCCAATTACAGATTAGAATGAATATTAAATTAGATGTATTTTCATAAGAAATGTGGTTTATATGTAATTGTGACTTAAAGTGTGTCCAAACTTGCATCTGATGTGTTACAAGATATTCACTGTATTAGCATGTGACTCTGTGATGAATCAGTGTATATGGGAAGAAACAGGAGGCAGAAGATGCTTCTCTTGTTACACCTGGAAAATAAATAGGGGAAGAAACTTGATCAAAGTCCCAATCTTCCATTAACTTCATGTGGTCAGTGACCTACTCTCTTCTACTTTGTTCAAATTCCTAAAGTTTTGCCAGTTCAGTTCTCTTCAACACAAAGGCTGTTAGAAGACATCCAATATCCAGAGAGCAGCACTACCCTTAATGGTCTATAGTTTAATGATTATTTAATGTTCTCTTTGTGGCCTGTTTCTGTATGAGGTGCTTAAAGTATGTCTGCCTGTTTTTCTGTTTTGAATATGTACTTAGCATTTCTATTGTTATGACAAGACACCATGACCAAAAAGCAACTTGGGGGAAAATGGGCTTTTTTTTTTTTTTCACTTTTTCCTCCATAAAACTGTTCAGCACTAAAGGTATTCCAGGCAGGAACTCAGCCATGGTAGAAACTGGTGTCAGGACCTGACAAAGTGAGCATGGAATAATGCTACACATGGCTTGTTCTATGTGGCTCACTCAAACTCTGCCTACTTATATATAAAACCCAGAATTTCCAGCCCAGGCTTGTCTTCACCCATAATGGACTGTATCCTCTACCATAAATTACTTCAACATCAATCACTCATTAAGAAAATGAATACAAACTTACCTGAAAATAGTTCAATCTTCTGGAGGAATTTCCTCAGTCAAAGTTCCCCACTCTCAGGTGATTACAGTGTATACGAAGTTCATATAAAACTATCTAGGACAACATGCAGTAGAGGAATATCTTTTTATTTTTTTTCCAATTTTTATTAGGTATTTAGCTCATTTACACTTTCAATGCTATACCAAAAGTCCCCCATACCCACCCTCCCCCACTCCTCTACCCACCCACTCCCCCTTTTTAGCCCTGGCGTTCCCCTGTACTGGGGCATATAAAGTTTGCAAGTCCAATGGGCCTCTCTTTGCAGTGATGGCTGACTAGGTCATCTTTTGATACATATGCAGCTAGAGACAAGAGCTCCGGGGTACTGCTTTGTTCATATTGTTGTTTCATCTATAGGGTTGCAGAACCCTTTAGTTCCTTGGGTGCTTTCTCTAGTTCCTCCATTGGGGGCCCTGTGGTCCATTCAATAGCTGACTGTGAGCATCCACTTCTGTGTTTGCTAGGCCCTGGCATAGTCTCACAAGAGACAGCTATATCTGGGTCCTTTCAGCAAAATCTTGCTAGTGTATGCAATGGTGTCAGCGTTTGGAAGCTGATCATGGGATGGATCTCTGGATATGGCAATCACTAGATGGTCCATCCTTTCGTCACACTTCCAAATTTTGTCTCTGTAACTCCTTCCATGGGTGTTTCGTTTCCTATTCTAAGAAGGGGCAAAGTGTCCACACTTTGGTCTTCGTTTTCTTGAGTTTAATGTGTTTAGCAAATTATATCTTATATCTTGGGTATCCTAAGTTTCTGGGCGAATATCCACTTATCAGTGAGTACATATTGTGAGAGTTCCTTTGTGATTAGGTTAACTCACTCAGGATGATGCCCTCCAGGTACATCCATTTGTATAGGAATTTCATAAATTCATTTTTTTAATAGCTGAGTAGTACTACATTGTGTAAATGTACCACATTTTCTGTATCCATTCCTCTGTTGAGGGGCATCTGGGTTCTTTCCAGCTTCTGGCTATTATAAATAAGGCTACTATGAACATAGTGGAGCATGTGTCCTTCTTACCGGATGGGGCATCTTCTGGATATATGCCCAGAAGAGGTATTGCTAGATCTTCCGGTAGTACTATGTCCAATTTTCTGAGGAACCACCAGACTGATTTCCAGAGTGGTTGTACAAGCTTGCAATCCCACCAACAATGGAGGAGTGTTCCTCTTTCTCCACATCCTCGCCAGCATCTGCTGTCACCTGAATTTTTCATCTTAGCCATTCTGACTGGTGTGAGGTGGAATCTCAGGGTTGTTTTGATTTGCATTTCCCTGATGATTAAGGATGTTGAACATTTTTTCAGGTGCTTCTCTGCCATTGGGTATTCCTCGGGTGAGAGATCTTTGTTCAGTTCTTAGCCCCATTTTTAATGGGGTTATTTGATTTTATGGAGTCTACCTTCTTGAGTTCTTTATATATATTGGATATTAGTCCACTGTCCAATTTGGTATGGGTAAAGGTCCTTTCCCAATCTGTTGGTGGTCTTTTTGTCATATTGACGGTGTCTTTTGCCTTGCAGAAGCTTTGCAATTTTATGAGGTCCCATTTATTGATTCTCGATCTTACAGCACAAGTCATTGATGTTCTATTCAGGAATTTTTCCCCTGTACCCATATCTTCGAGGCTTTTCCCTACTTTCTCCTCTATAAGTTTCAGTGTCTCTGGTTTTATGTGGAGATCTTTAATCCACTTAGATTTGACCTTAGTACAAGGAGATAGTACTGGATCAATTCAAAATCTTCTACATGATAACAGCCAGTTGTGCCAGCACCATTTGTTGAAAATGCTGTCTTTTTTCCACTGGATGGTTTTAGCTCCCTTGTCAAAGATCAAGTGACCATAGGTGTGTGGGTTCATCTCTGGGGCTTCAATTCTATTCCATTGCTCTACTTGTCTGTCTCTATACCAGTACTATACAGTTTTTATCACAATTGCTCTGTAGTACATCTTTAGGTCTGGCATGGTGATTCCACCAGAGGTTCTTTTATCCTTGAGAAGAGTTTTTGCTATCCTAGGATTTTTGTTATTCCAGATGAATCTGCCGATTGCCCTTTCTAATTCGTTGAAGAATTGAGTTGGAATTTTGATGGGGATTGCATTGAATCTGTAGATTGCTTTTGGCAAGATAGCCATTTTTACTATATTGATCCTGCCGATCAATGAGCATGGGAGATCTTTCCATCTTCTGAGATCTTCTTTAATTTCTTTCTTCAGAGACTTGAAGTTCTTGTCATACACATCTTTCACTTCCTTAGTTAGAGTCACGCCTAGGTATTTTATATTATTTGTGGCTATTGAGAAGGGTGTTGTTTCCCTAATTTCTTTCTCAGTCTGTTTGCCCTTTGTGTAGAGAAAGGCCATTGACTTGTTTGAGTTAATTTTATATCCAGCTACTTCACTGAAGCTGTTTATCAGCTTTAGGAGTTCTCTGGTGGAATTTTTAGCGTCACGTATATATACTATCATATCATCTGCAAAAAGTGATAATTTGACTTCTTCCTTTCCAAATTGTATCCCCTTGATCTCATTTTGTTGTCTAATTGCTCTGGCTAGGACTTCACGTACAATGTTGAATAGGTAGGGAGAGAGTGGACAGCCTTGTCTAGTCCCTGATTTTAGTGGGATTGCTTCAAGCTTCTTACCATTTACTTTGATGCTGGCTACTGGTTTGCTGTAGATTGCTTTTATCATGTTTAGGTATGGGCCTTGAATTCCTAGTTTTCTAAGACTTTTATCATGAATGGGTGTTGGATTTTGTCAAATGCTTTCTCAGCATCTAACGAGATGATCATGTGGTTTTTGTCTTTGAGTTTATTTATATACTGGATTACGTTGATGGATTTCCGTATATTGAACCATCCCTGCATCCCTGGGATGAAAGCTACTTGGTCAGGATGGATGATTGTTTTGATGTGTTCTTGGATTCGGTTAGCAAGAACTTTATTGAGGATTTTTGCATCAATATTCATAAGGGATATTGATCGTAAGTTCTCTATCTTTGTGGGGTCTTTTTGTGGTTTAGGTATCAGAGTAATTGTGGCTTCATAGAATGAGTTGGGTAGAGTACCTTCTGTTTCTATTTGGTGGAATAGTTTGTGAAGAACTGGGATTAGATCTTCTTTGAAGGTCTGATAGAACTCTGCACTAAACCCATCTGGTCCTGGGCTTTTTTTGTTTAGGAGACTATTAATGACTGCTTCTATTTCTTTGGGGGATATTGGGCTGTTTAGATCATTAACCTGATCTTGATTCAACTTTGTTACCTGGTATCTGTCTAGAAACTTCTTCATTTCATCCAGGTTCTCCAGTTTTGTTTAGTATAGCCTTTTGTAGAAGTATCTGATGGTGTTTTGGATTTCTTCAGGATCTGTTGTTATGTCTCCCTTTTCATTTCTGATTTTGTTAATTAGGATGCTTTCCCTGTGCCCTCTAGTGAGTCTGGCCAAGGGATTGTCTATCTTGTTGATTTTCTCAAAGAACCAGCTCCTCGATTGGTTGATTCTCTGAATAGTTCTTCTTGTTTCCACTTGGTTGATTTCACCCCTGAGTTTGATTATTTCCTGCCATCTACTCCTCTTGGGTGAATTTGCTTCCTTTTGTTCTAGAGCTTTTAGGTGTGTTGTCAAGCTGCTAATATATGCTCTCTCTAGTTTCTTTTTGGAGGCACTCAGAGCTATGAGCTTTCCTCTTAGAAATGCTTTCATTGTGTCCCATAGGTTTGGGTATGAAGTGGCTTCATTTTCATTGAACTCTAAGAAGTCCTTAATTTCTTTCTTTATTCCTTCCTTGACTAAGGTATCATTGAGAAGAGTGTTGTTCATTTTCCACGTGAATGTTGGCTTTCTATTATTTATTTTGTTATTGAAGATCAGCCTTAGTGCATGGTGATCTGATAGGATGCATGGGACAATTTCAATATTTTTGAATCTGTTGAGGCCTGTTTTGTGACCTATTATGTGGTCAATGTTGGAAAAGGTACCATGAGGTGCTGAGTAGAAGGTATATCCTTTTGTTTTAGGATAAAATGTTCTTTAGATATCTGTCAGATCCATTTGTTTCATAACTTCTGTTAGTTTCGCTCTGTCCCTCTTTAGTTTCTGTTTCCATGATCTGTCCCTTGGTGAAAGTGGTGTGTTGAAGTCTCCCACTATTATTGTGTGAGGTGCAATGTGTGCTTTGAGATTTACTAAAGTTTCTTTAATGAATGTGGCTACCCTTGTATTTGGAGCATAGATATTCAGAATTGATAGTTCCTCTTGGAGGATTTTATCTTTGATGAGAATGAAGTGCCCCTCCTTGTCTCTTTTGATGACTTTGGGTTGAAAGTCAATCTTATCAGATATTAGGATGGCTACTCCAGCTTGTTTCTTCATACCATTTGCTTGGAAAATTGTTTTCCAGCCTTTCATTCTGAGGTAGTGTCTATCTTTTTCTCTGAGATGAGTTTCCCTCTAAGCAGCAAAATGTTGGGTCTTGTTTGTGTACCCAGTTTGTTAGTCTATGTCTTTTTATTGGGGAGTTGAGACCATTGATATTAAGAGATATTAAGGAAAAGTAATTGTTGCTTCCTGTTATTTTTGTTGTTAAAGTTGGCATTCTGTTTCTTTCTAGGACGTTGTTCCCGTTCTTGTATTGGTTTTTTTCTGTTATTATCCTTTGAAGGGCTGGATTCGTGGAAAGATAATGGGTGAATTTAGTTTTGTTGTGGAATACTTTGGTTTCTCCATCTATGGTAATTGAGAGTTTGGCTGGGTATAGTAGCCTGGGCTGGAATTTGTGTTCTCTTAGTGTCTGTATAACATCTGTCCAGGCTCTTCTGGCTTTCATAGTCTCTGGTGAAAAATCTGGTGTAATTCTGATAGGCTTGCCTTTATATGTTACTTGACCTTTTTCCCTTACTGCTTTTAGTATTCTATCTTTATTTAGTGCATTTGATGTTCTGATTATTATGTGTCAGGAGAAATTTCTTTTCTGGTCCAGTCTATTTGGAGTTCTGTAGGCTTCTTGTATGTTCATGGGCATCTCTTTCTTTAGATTTGGGAAGTTTTCTTCAATAATTTTGTTGAAGATGTTTGCTGGTCCTATGAGTTGAAAATCTTCATTCTCATCCACTCCTATTATCCGTAGGTTTGGTCTTCTCATTGAAAAGGTACACAGTTTACTTTAGTCTGATTAAGATAATAAAGGAATACAATCAACATGAATCCAGATATAGTACAATGAACAGCTTTCAAGGTAAAAAGGGTTTCAAAAGGCATTTATGGAATAAATGCTAAAGACTGGCACAGAGGCAAAATAAGTAACATGAATAATGAAAATAAACGTTGTAGCTAAATATATTAAACAATTACATATAAGTTTCACTTATCATGAATTTACAAATGTTTTAGCATATGTAGTTTTTTTTTTTCATTCCTCATGCATAAATTTGTGTGTCATCAGATGGCAAAAGAATTAGCCTTCTTTCTCTTCTTTCTGTTTTCCTTACATCCACCAGGAGAGTCACCCTTCAAGGTCTCATTCCAGCCCAATTGATGTGCATAGATCACACATCAAGTACCAGTTATCTGAAGATCAGGATTCCTTTCAGAGATATCTTGCTAAGACACAACATCCAGTTCATATCAAATATGTTTTAAAAATTAAGCTATTTCTTTTTGGACAGCTTGCTGTATTTAGGAAACATATTTTCACATTTCTTATCCCACTATTCATTACAGTACCCTTTATTTCTCATGGTGTTAATGTTGGCAAATATGAAAGTGAAATTCACCTGACAGGTAAAATACTTCAACAATTCTGTTTTTTAAAGAATTTCACAGGGTCTCAAGAGATGGCTTAGCTCCTAGGAGATATAGTTGTTATACCAGAGTTTTTGATTTCAAAAACTTAAAATGCAGAAACAAGTATCTGCAACTCCAGATTAAGGGGATCTGACCAAATCTTCTGTTTTCTGAGGGAACATGGTTTGGACATAGGATGAAGTTATAATGCATAGAAAGTACTCAAGATACTACTCAGCTATTAAAAAGAATGAATTTATGAAATTCCTAGCCAAATGGATGGACCTGGAGGGCATCATCCTGAGTGAGGTAACACATTCACAAAGAAACTCACACAATATGTATTCACTGCTAAGTGGATATTAGCCCCAAACCTAGGATACCCAAGATATAAGATATAATTTGCTAAACACATGAAACTCAAGGAGAATGAAGACTGAAGTGTGGACACTATGCCCCTCCTTAGATTTGGGAACAAAACACCCATGGAAGGAGTTACAGAGACGGAGTTTGGAGCTGAGATGAAAGGATGGACCATGTAGAGACTGCCATAGCCAGGGATCCACCCCATAATCAGCATCCAAACGCTGACACCATTGCATATACTAGCAAGATTTTATTGAAAGGACGCAGATGTAGCTGTCTCTTGTGAGACTATGCCGGGGCCCAGCAAACACAGAAGTGGATGCTCACAGTCAGCTAATGGATGGATCATAGGGCTCCCAATGGAGGAGCTAGAGAAAGTAGCCAAGGAGCTAAAGGGATCTGCAACCCTATAGGTGGAACAACATTATGAGCTAACCAGTACCCCGGAGCTCTTGACTCTAGCTGCATATATATCAAAAGATGGCCTAGTCGGCCATCACTGGAAAGAGAGGCCCATTGGACTTGCAAACTTTATATGCCCCAGTACAGGGGAATACCAGGGCCAAAAAGGGGGAGTGGGTGGGCAGGGGAGTGGGGGTGGGTGGATATGGGGGACTTTTGGTATAGCATTGGAAATGTAAATGAGTTAAATACCTAATAAAAAATGGAAAAAAAAAAAAGAAAGTACTCAAGAAGTAAAATGATAAAATTTTTAATAAGATAAAAAATTATTTTCATAAGTAGAATTACTCAAGGAACACCCCATGATGTATCAGTTCCACAAAAAATTACAGGCATCTGAGTAAAGTTGGCAATGGAGAAGTATTCCTCCCCATGGAAGAGCACACTAGTTGGTTGACTAGTACCTAGGAGTCAGCCCTGAGGATATAAATACAAAAACTCATACACACAGTATGTATGTGTGTGTGTGTGTGTGTGTGTGTGTGTGTGTGTGTGTGTGTGTATACATAGAGAGAGAGAGAGAGAGAGAGAGAGAGAGAGAGAGAGAGAGAGATTGCGTGTGTATGTATGTGTACATCGATACATGTGTAATATACATGAACTGTGCTGTGTTACAAATAGACATTAATGATAGTAAATTTAGGATGTATTTAATAATCACTTAGATATCATTTTTATTGGATATTTTCTTTATTTACATTTCAAATGCTGTTCCCTTTCCAGATCTCCCCTTTGGAAATCCATCACCCTGCCTCTGTGAGGGTGCTTCCCCACCTACCCACCCACTCCCATCTTCCCACCCTGGCATTCTCCTACACTGGGACATCGAACACCCTCTGGCCCATGGGCTGCTTCCATGATGTCCAACAAGGACATTTTCTGCCAAATATGAGGCTGGACCCATAGGTCCCACCATGTGTACTTTGGTTGGTGAACCAGTCCACAGGAGCTACAGGGCATCTGGCCAGATGACACAGTTGCCCCCCCCCCCATGGGGCTGCAAACCCCCTTAGCTCCTTCAGAACCTTCTTCAACTCCTCCATCAGGGACCCCATGCTCAGTCCAGTGGTTGGCTGCAAACATCTGCCTCTATATTTATCAGGCTCTGGCATAACCTCTCTGGAGACAGCTATATCAGGCTCCTATCAGCAAGCACTTCTTGACATCAACAATAAGATCCAGGTTAGGTGTCTGTATATGGGATGGATCTCCAGGTGGGGCAGTCTCTGGAGTCTCTTTCCTTCAGTCTCTTTTCCATACTTGGTCTCCATATATTCTCCTGTGAGTATTTTGTTCCCCCTTATAAGAAGGATTGAAGCATCCACACTTTGGTCTTCCTTCTTCTTGGGCATCATATGGTCTGTGACTTGAATCTTCTGAACCTTTGGATTAATATTCACTTATCAGTGAATGCATGCCATACGTGTTCTTTTGTAACTGCCTTACACAAAATGATATTTTCAAGTTCCACACATGGGTTTGCAAATTTCATTAAGTCATTGTTTTTAATATCTAAGTAGTATTCCATTGTGTAAATGAACCAACTTTTCTGTATCATTCCATAGTTTAGGGACATGTGGATTGTTTCCAGCTTATGGTTATTATAATTATGGATGCTATTAACATAGTGGAGCATGAATCTTTATTACACATTGGAACATCTTCTGGGTATGTGTCCAGGAGTAATATAGCTGGGTTCTCAGATATTAATATGTCCATTTTTCTAAGGAACCACTAGATGGATTTCCAGAGTGGTTATACCAACTTGCAATCCCACCAGCAGTAGAAGAGCTTGACTCTCTCTCTACAACTTAGTCAAAATTTGCTGTCACCTGAGTTTTTTTAATTAGATATTGTCTTCATTTACGTTTCAAATGCTATCCCGAATGCCCTCTATACCCTCCCCACAACCCTGCTCCCCGACCCAGCCACTCCTGCTTCCTGGCCCTCCCATTCCCCTGTACTGCGGCATATGATCTTCACAAGACCAAGGGCCTCTCCTTTATTGAAGGCCGAATAGTTCATCGTCTGCTACATATGAAGCTAGAAACACGATCACTTGGGGAGTACAGGTTAGTTCATATTGTTGTTCCTCCTATAGGGTTGCAGAACCCTTTAGCTCCTTGGGTACTTTCTCTAGCTCCTTCATTAGGGGTCCTGTGTTCCATCTAATAGATGACTGTGAGCATATACTTCTATATTTGCCAGACACTGGCATAGCCTATCAAGAGACAGTTATATAAGGGTCATGCCAGCAAAATCTTTCTGGCATATGTAATAGTGTCTGTGTTTGGTGGTTGTATATGGAATGGATCCCCAGATGTGGCAGTCACTGAATGGTCCTTTCTTCCATCTCAGCTCTGAATTTTGTCTCTGTAACGCCTTCCATGGGTACATTGTTCCCCATTCTAAGAAGGACCAAAGTATCCACACTTTGGTCTTCCGTCTTGAGTTTCAAGTGTTTTGCAAATTGTGAACCCACACAGCTATGGTCACTTGATCTTTGACAAGGGAGCTAAAACCATCCAGTAGAAAAAAGAAAGCATTTTCAACAAGTGGTGCTGGCACAATTGGTGGTTATCATGTAGAAGAATGCCAATTGATCCATTCTTAGCTCCTTGTACAAAGCTCAAGTCTAAATGTATCAAGGAACTCCACATAAAACCAGAGACACTGAAACTTATAGAGGAGAAAGTAGGGAAAAACCTTGAAGAAATGGACCTAGGGGAAAAATTCCTGAACAGAACATCAATGGGTTGTGCTGTAAGATCAAGAATCAACAAATGGAACCTCATAAAATTGCAAAGCTTCTGTAAGGAAAAAGACACTGTCAATAAGACAAAAAGGCCACCAACAGATTGGAAAAGTATCTTTACCCTTCCTAATATCCAATATATATAAAGAACTCAAGAAGCTGGACTCAAAAAAAAATAACCCTATTAAAATATGGGGTACAGAGCTAAACAAAGAATTCTCAATTGAGGAATACCGAATGGCTGAGAAGCACCTAAAAAAAATGTTCAACATCCTTAATCATCAGGGAAATGCAAATTAAAACAATCCCTGAGATTCTACTTCATACCAGCCAGAATGGCTAAGATTAAAAACTCAGGTGACAGCAGATGCTGGCAAGGTTGTGGAGAAAGAGGAAAATTGCTGGTGGGATTGCAAACTGGTACAACCACTCTGGAAATCAGTCTGGAGTTTACTCAGAAAATTGGACATAGTACTACCAGAAGATTTAGCAATAACTCTCCTGGGCATATACCCAGAAGATGCCCCAACTTGTAATGAGACATATGCTCCACTATGTTCATAGCAGCCTTATTTATAATAGCCAGAAGCTGGAAAGAACCTAGATGTCCCTCAACAGAGGAATGGATACAGAAAAATATGGTACATTTATACAAAGTACTACTCAGCAATTAAAAACAATGAAGTTATGAAATTCTTAGGCAAATGGATAAATCTGGAGGATATCATCCTGATTGAGGTAACCCAATCACAAAAGAACACACATGATATGCACTCACTGATAAGCAGATACCAGCCCTTGGTGCTTCTTGGCCATTCGAGCTTCCTCAACTGAGAATTCTGTTTAGCTCTTTTTCTCATTGTTTAATAAGGATTTTTGGTTCTCTGGTGTCTAAATTCTTAAGTTCTTTATATATATTAGATATTAGTCCTCTATTGGATATAGGATTGATAAAAATATTTTCCCAATCTGTTGGTGACCTTTTTGTCTTATTGACAGTATCTTTTGCCCTACAGAAGCCTTTCAATTTTATGAGGTCCCATTTGTTGATTCTTGATCTTAGAACATAAACCGTTGGTGTTCTTGATTGGCAGGATTCATACAGTAAAAATGCCCATTTGCCGAAAGTAATTTATAGATTTAATGCAATCCCCATCAAATTTGCAAATCAATTCTTCATAGAGTTAGAAAGAGCATTTTTTTTTTGCAGGCCATTTTCAGGCTCTCTCTCTCTCTCTCTCTCTCTCTCTCTCTCTCTCTCTCTCTCTCTCTCTCTTTAATTACATATTTTCCTCAATTACATTTCCAATGCTATCCCAAAAGTCCCCCCATCCCCCCCCCCACTCCTCTATCCACCCATTCCTAATTTTTGGCCCTGGCGTTCCCCTGTACTGGGGCATAGAAAGTTTACCTGTCCAATGGGCCTCTCTTTCCATTGATGGCTGAGTAGGCCATCTTTTGATACATATGCACCTAGAGTCAAGAGCTCCAGGGTACTAGTTAGTTCATAATGTTGCACCTACAGGGTTGCAGATCTCTTTAGCTCCTTGGATTCTTTCTCTAGCTCCTCCATTGGGAGCCCTGTGATCCATCCAATAGCTGACTGTGAGCATCCACTTCTGTGTTTGCTAGGCCTGTCTCACAAGAGACAACTATATCACGGTCCTTGCAACAAACACTTGCTAGTGTATGCAATAGTGTCATCGTTTGGAGGCTAATTATGGGATGGATCCCTGGATATGGCAGTCTCTATATGGTCCATCCTTTTGTCTCAACTCCAAACTTTGTCTCTGTAACTCCTTCCATGTTTGATTGTTTCCAATTCTAAGAATGGGCAAAGTGTCCACACTTTGGTCTTCATTCTTCTTCAGTTTCATGTGTTTTGCAAATTGTATCTTATATTTCGGGTATACTAAGTTTCTGGGCTAATATCCACTTTTCAGTGAGTACATATCATTTGAGTTCATTTGGAATAACAAAAAACCCAGGATAGTGAAAACTATTCTTAACAATAAAGGTACTTCTGGGAGAATCACCATCCATGACCTCAAGCTGTACAACAGAGAAACTGTGATAAAAACTTCATGGTATTGGTACAGTGGCAGGTAGATAGATCAATGGAATAGAACTGAACACCCAGAAATAAACCCACATACCCGTAGTCACTTGATCTTTGACAAATGAGCTGAAACTCTCCAGGGGAAATAAAGATAACATTTTCAACAAATGATGCTTGTTCAACCAGCAGTCAGAATGTAGAAGAATACAAGTTGATCCATTCTTATCTTCGTGTCCAAAGCTCAGGATCAAGGACCCCCATATAAAACCATATATGCTGAATCTAATAGACAAGAAAATGGTGAAAAGCCTCAAACATATGGTCACAGATGAAATGCTTTATATATATATATATATATATATATATATATATATACATAATATATGTACACACATAATATATATATATATACACAAACACATTATATATATATATATATATATATATATATAAGGTGTGTGTGTGTAATACATACTAGTAGGGCACAGAATTGAAGAAGAATGGAGAGGAGTATGTAGAGTATGTGGAGGGAGGAAAGGAGAGGGAGAATTGCAATGAAAATCTGATCTCTAAAAACAACAAAGAAAATATCAATGAGTTCTGAAGTTAATATATAATTTTGACAGACTGCATTCATTAAATGAGATATGTTGTTAAACACAAAACACCTTCACATTCAATGTAACATGCTGATATCTATTCCAAATGAAACCAAAAAGGAAAAAAATTAATGGACAGAAAGAGAGAAATAAGGAGAGAGGCAAAGAAGAAAGAAGAGTGAGGTATATTTCAATTGAAATTTAAGAAAATTAAATGTATTTAAGCAATGAACTGTGCTATGCCCCAAGCAAAATAATATCAAGAATAATAAATTTAAGATGTTATTTAATAATCACTTTAGATACCTCAATTTCACCAATGTAAAATTTTAATGTTATAAAAATAAGCAAAAATATTATATGCTCACTGTTTTTATACTATGTATATGTTATTTGCATTCATATCTGTATATCATATTAATTATTTCATATTTGACACATCATTGATATATTGAAGTCTTATTTTCCTGTAGAATTTCTTATAGAGTTGAATGTAAAGTGAATACTGATTATATATAATAATATACTGTTAGATACAAAATATTATCATCATTTTTATAAGGTTGTTCTAAAATCATTTCTAAACATTTATATTTTAATTAGTCACAAGTAGTTTAATATGTTGCAATGAATATTAAAATTACAAAAAAAAACATGTTGAAAGTTTGTTACTGATGTTTTGATCCATGTGTTCTTCTTTTTCTTTCTAAAGCTGATACAAATGCAGATGTAAGTATGATAAAATTTCCAGGTCACTGAATATGTACATGTCACGATTAATTTCCATTTTTTATGAGTTACCAATGTTATATCTTCATAAAAAGTTATAGAACTAGTCACTATAATAAAATAATTGGTAGATAAAATCATTAAAATTTTTTCTTTTAAGAAAAATCAGTTCTCCTCTGACTCTCTAAGGCAGGACACTCGGGAAGGCACAGGCATCAAAAGCAGGAGAGCAGCTGGGCCAGGGTTGAATGGGCCTACATCTGCATCCAAGATGTGGGGCTGGTCCTCAGCCCTCTGTGTACTGGTCTCACCAGGAGAGAGCTGGTCTCCCAGGAGTGCTGACATGGGCTAACAGAATCACAGGAGGAACAAGCTCCAGCCAGAGACAGCAAGAACATCTAACACCAGAGATTACCAGATGGCAAAAGACAAACACAAGAATCTTACCAACAGAAACAAAGACTACTTGGCAACATCAGAACTGACTACCCCTACTACAGTGAGTCCTGGATGCCACAACCCACTGGAAAACCAAGATTCAGATTTAAAATCTTATATCATGATGGTGAAAGAGGATTTGAAGAAGGACATTTGTAAATCCCTTAAAGAAATACAGGAGAACACAGCTAAACTGGTAAAAGCCCTTAAAGAGGAAACACAAAGATCCCACAAAGAATTAAAGGAGAACACAGGTTAAAAGGTAGAAGCCCTTAAAGAGGAAACACAAAATTGCCTTAAAGAATTACAAGAAAGCACAACCAAACAGGTGAAGGAATTGAGCAAAACCATCCAGAATCTAAAAATGGAGTAGAAAAAAATAAAGAAATCACAAAAGGAGATAAATCTGGAGATAGAAAACCTAGGAAGGAAATCAGGAGCCATAGATGCAAGCATCACCAACAGAATACAAGAGACAGAAGAGAGAATCTCTCGGGTGTTGAAGATTCCATAGAAAATATTGACAGAACCATAAAAGAAAATGCAAATTTCAAAAAGATCCTAATCGAAAAGAGGACAAAATGTGAAGAGCAAACCTAAGGATAATAGGTATAGATGAAAAGGAAGATTTCCAACTTAAAAGGTGAGGAAATATATTCAACAAAATTATAGAAAAAAACTTACCTAAACTAAAGAAAGATCATACAAGAATATACAAGAAGCCTACACAATACCAAATTGATTGGATCAGAAAAGACCTAATACCTATATACCTCAAACTATTCCACAAAATAGAAACAGAAGGTACTCAGTCCAATTCATTCTATGAACCCACATTTACTCTGATACCAAAACGACACAAAGACCCAACAAAAAAGAAAAGTTCAGACCAATTTCTCTCATGAATATCAATACAAAAATATTCGATAAAATTCTTGCAAACCGAATCAAAGAACAGATCAAAGCAATCATCCATCATGATCAAGTAGGCTTCATTCCAGAGTTTAATATACAGAAACCCATCAACGTAATCCACTATATAAACAAACTCATAGACAAAAACCACATGATCATCCCATTAGATGCTGAAAAAACATTTGACAAATACAACACTTCTTCATGATAAAAGTCTTGGAAATATAAGGAATTCAAGGCCCATACCTAAACATAGTAACAGCAATATACAGCAAACCAGTAGCCAACATGAATCTAAATTCAGGGGCTAGACAAAGTGACCCACTCTCTCCCTACCTATTCAATATAGTACTCAAAGACCTAGCCAGAGCATTTACACAAGAAAAGGAGATAAAAGGTATGCAAATTGGAAAGAAAGAAGTCAAAATATAACTATTTGCAGATGATACTATAGTAAACATGAGTGACCAGAAAAATTCCACCAGAGAACTCCTAAACTTGATAAACAACTTCAGCAAATTAGCTGGATATAAAATTAGCTCTAACAAATTAGTGGCCTTTCTCTACACAAAGGATAAACAGGTTAAAAACGAAGTTAGAGAAACAACACCTTTCACAATAGTCACAAATAATATAAAATACCTTGGTGTGACTCTAACTAAGGAAGTGAAAGATCTGTATGACAAGAACTTCAAGTCTCTGAAGAAAGAAATCAAAGAAGATCTCAGAAGATGGAAAGATCTTCAGTGTTCATGGATTGGCAGGATTAGTATAGTAGCAATGGTCATCTTGCTGAAAGCAATCTACAGATTCAATGCAATCCACATCAAAATTCTAAATCAGTTCTTCACAGAGCTAGAAAGGGCAATTTGCAAATTCATCTGGAAAAACAAAAAACCTAGGATAGCAAAAACTATTCTCAACAATAAAAGAACTTCTGATAGACTCAACATCCCTGACCTCAAGCTATACTACAGAACAAATGTTATAAAAACTACATGGTACTGGTACAGTGACAGACAGGTAGATCAATGGAATAGAATTAAAGACCCAGAAATGAACCACACACCTATGGTCACTTGACAGCATTTTCCACAAAACTTGCTGGCTCAACTGAGGGTTAGCATGTAGAAGTATGGGAATCAATCCATTCCTGTTTTCTTGTACAAAGCTCAAGTCGAAGTAGATCAAGGAGCTCCACATAAACCAAGAGACACAGAAACGTATAGAGCAGAAAGTTGGGGAGAGAGTCTTGAACATATGGGCAGAGGGAAAAATTTCAGAACACCAATGACTTGGGCTTTAAGGTCAAGAATTGACAAATGAAACCTCATAAAATTTCAAAGATTCTGTAAGGCAAAGGGTACAATAAATAAGAGAAAAGACAACCAACAAATTGGGAAAATATCTTTACCAATCCTAAATCTGATCGAGGACTAATATCCAGTATATACAAAGAACTCAAGAGGTTAGACTCCAGAGAACCTAATAACCCTATTGAAAATGGGGTACAGAGCTAAACAAAGAATTCTCATCTGAGGAATACTAAAGGGCTGAGAAGCACCTATAAAATGCTCAGCATCCTTAATCATTAGGGAAATGCAAATCAAAACAACCCTGAGATTCCATCTCACATCAGTCAGATGGCTAAGATCAAAAACTCAGGTGACAGCAGATGCTGTCAAGGATATGGAGAAAGAGAAACATTCCTCCATTGCTAGTGAGATTGCAAGCTGGTATAACCACTCTGGAAATCAATTTGGCAGTTCCTCTAAAAATTGGACATAGTACTAGAGGAGGATCCAGCAATACCACTTCTGGGCATATACCCAGAAGATGCTCCAACTTGTAATAAGGAGGCATGCTCCACTATGTTCATAGCAGCCTTATTTATAATAGCCAGAAGCTGTAAATAACCCCGATGTCCCTCAACAGACAAATGGATACAGAAAATATGGCAGATTTACACAATTGCCAATTAGATGGATCTGGAGCATATCATCCTGAGTGAGGTAACCCAATCACAAAAGAACACACATGGTATGTACTCACTGATAAGTGGATATTAGCCCGATTAGCCCAGAAACTCGAAATACCCAAGATACAATTTGCAAAACACAAGAAACTCAAGAAGATGGAAGACCAAAGTGTGAATACTTTGATCCTCTTAGAATGGGGACAAAACACCCATGGAAAGAGTTACAGGGAAAAAGTTTGGAGCAGAGACTGAAAGAATGATCATTCAGAGGCGGCCCCACCTGGGTCTCCATCCCATTATACAACCACAAACCCAGACACTATTGTGGATGATAAGAGCTTGCTGACAGGAGTCTGATATAGCTATCTCCTGAGAGGCTCTGCCACTGCCTGACAAATGCAGAAGTGGATGCTCACAAATATCCATTGGACTGAGCACAGCGTCCGCAATGAAGGAGCTAGAGAAAGTACCTAAGGAGCTGAAAGGTTTCGCAGCCCTATAGGAGGAACAACAATATGAACTTACCAGTACCCCCAGAGCTCCCTGCGACTAAACCACCAACCAAAGAAAACACATGGTGGGACTCATGGCTCTAGCTGCATATGTAGCAGAGAATGGCCTAGTAGATCATCAATGGAAGAAGAGGCCCCTGGTCTTGTGAATGTTCTATGCCCCAGTGTAGGGGAATGCCAGGGCCAGGAAGTGGTAATGGGTAGGTTGGTGAGCAGGCAGAGCAGGGAAGGGATAGGGGGTTTTCTGAGGGGATAACAGGAAAGGGGGTAGCATTTTACGTGTAAATAAAGAAAATATCTAATTAAAAGAAGAAAAAAGAATAATCCCCCCAAAAAACAAAAACAAACACCCCAACCTTGCAGAGGCTTATTCAATAAGAAAAGATTCAGTCAAGTTTCCTTTTATAATTGAATAATATTGAATTGAAGTTGACCACTGAATTTATTAAATGCAGGGAATAATCAATTCTTCTTATCGTTAAGTTGAAGCTTGAAAAGAATGAAATTATCCTGACCCAAGTGCTATTTTCATTCCAAGGAGGATCTTGAAGGAGAAAAAAAGAATCAATGTATGTGATATCTTTGGTGGTTTTAAAGTTATTAACCTTAAACTGAGAATCCACTTATAAAAGCGAAAAGATATTAAAGTTCACGTTTCATTTTCATACAAAATCATTTCATTTTCAACTCTAGCATTGGCCACTCTGAAGTAGTGCTGGTTATAGTTATATGATGTCAAAAGGTGAAGAAGAAGCCATTGAAACAGTCTGTTAAGCAAGCATCATACAAAGGACTGCTCCTACCTGGAGATCTTAACTTTTGTGACTGGCATAATGTTCTCAGGACTTTTAAGGCATAATGTGGGGTGTGTATTGGAAACTTTCCATAGTGACAAAAAATAGAACTTGATACTTCCTGTGATCAGCATACCTTTCAGTGTGTCCCGGTCACACTGCTTCCTGGCTCTCAGCCAGCCCATGCAATTCTGGAATAGCATACTCACTGAATGTGTTGGTAGCAGTTACCTTTGTTCCCTGTGTATAACAGTTACTGCAATTTCCTTCTTCTTTGGAACACTCATTCAAAGCAATTTGTATCTGAGCTCATGGGAGCATGTCACTTGTATCCAGCTCAAAATAAACTATTTTGTATTTTCCTTTAAAGCAGGGTCTCTGTTTTGAGAATAGAAAAGATACTGAACATATTTTATTTTCAAGCCTGAGGCTTTCATTTTTTTGCTACATTATTGTTCAGCAATTCAGTCCTCAGCAATTGCTTAGGGATATTGGAGAGAAATTAAATAGAGAAACTAGACAATAGCTAGATTTTTCCCTCTAAGTTAATATTTAGAGTTTTATATTTATTCCAGAATTAGTGATGTTTGTTAATATTCCATATAATAAAATTAATGAATAATAAATTCATAAGTTCACTATAACATTCACCATGTTTTCTTTAGATTAGATACCCAGGCTGTAATAAACATTGGTCATGGTGTAATTTAGGAAATTCTGATGATACAATGGAGTAGGTAATTTTAAATAAAACATTTTAAAAACCTCTTTCCTGAACCAATTACATGGATTTATTAGATTTACTGTTCTTTTTTCACTAGAAGTTCCTTTACCTTAGAAATAATTTTATTTGTGGCTTTAATATAAGACATTTATATCAAAAGTTCTAACACATGTTTGGATTTTTAAAGAAATATGAAATCAGTGGAGAAAAGGTACCTTTCAACATAACAGACAGCAATCTCTATATCGAGTTATGCACATTAAGCCTTAAATACATGGTCTTTTGATATGTTTCAATAGATTCCATGTGATAATTAAATGTGTTTTAATCACACAAGAGTTTGAAATTTTGTATGCATTTGTGTTACATAGGAACGATAATAATGACCCAAGTAACTGTAGGATTCTGCTGAGCTGTACAAAAAATTAAATTTATAACAAGGCCTCCTCAAGGATGTGAAGCAGAAATTCATATCTCCTCTTGTAGGTGTTCCAAGTGTAATGGTTACATCCACCATATTCCGAGGTATAAATTCAGGCTACAACACCACATCTCCACATATCCAGACCTTAAATCATGTCACATTCTAACAAAATTATTAAGCGTCTGCAAACTTCTGGGTTCTCCACTTTTTTCTTTATTTTTCTCATGTAACATTATAGATACTTTCCAGATATGAAAAAAGATTTCTCCTCAACCTGTCTGGAGAAACTAAAGAAAACGTTACTTTTCTGTTTGATCAACATGTCTGGGATAAATTACTCTCTATGTGATGCTGAATGCTCAGACCTCATTGCATCCAGAATAATATCTCTAGCTTAGGTTCCCAGAAAGGCAGGCGATATAATCTGCTGCCTATTTATGGTTTATTTTTGCATATTGTTTACAATATGTATTATCTTGTAAGCTACAACTATTAAAAATAAACTATCTTTTAAATTGACATGGACTATTTTACAGAACTTACCTAGATACAAATGTTGAGTGAAGTTTCTTACTGAAATAGGAAAAGGTCTTCCTCTCAGTTCCTTATATTTATATAATAATTTAATTATATTCTGACAGACAGGATGTTTCTCCCCATAATATTTCTTTCTCTATACTACAGCTTTAAATAAAAATTGAGACAATAGCATAAAAATGGCTAAAGATTACCCAGAAATAATAAGAATTTTCATTTTCCCCTTGCAAAAGGGGAATTTACTTGCTCAAGCAAGAAGGTAAAAATATGTCATTCAAGGTGCATTTTATGTTAAACTCTTTTATGAGAATCATTTATAGGCAGCATATTTTAATTAAATTATTCTTTTAAGTGAGAAGTTAACTAAAAATGAACAAAGAAAATAATAACTTTTGAGCTTGAGCTTTACATATACATATGACATATCAGTGCTACATAATAAATAATATGCTTGATACATCACACAATTCTAATATTTTTTTTCTTGAAGATAGGAACACATATAACCAAAGCTGTCCTTACATTTGTTATAAAGCATGGGATGTCACTGAACCCTTAATCCCTTTACCTCTATTTTCAGACTGCTGTGATTATAACTACGAACCATCAGGTCTAGTTTTATGTTTTACTGGGATCAAATGCAGGGCTTATGTATGCTCAGTAAACACTGTACTAACTATGCTACACAACCAATCCTTCAGGTAAGTCCCAAATGCTGATTTCATTCATGGTTTTCAAGCAATTCATAGTTCATTTAAAAGACAGTGATTTTATCTGTTCATGTAATGAAATTTAAGCAATTAACCTGGAATACTGTTATATAAATATTTAATCCCAATTCAAGGTTTCTAGCCCAACTTTGAATATTTAGTTCCTGGATAAAAGACAAACGTAATCTTTATATGTATAATTAGCCTTAAGCAGCACTAGAGCTGAGCAGATATCCACTCTATGCTATCAGGTTCTGCTTTCCTACCCAATAACCCAGATTTATTACTTACTATGTTTCACCTAGGCTGCTCCTAACACCAGTGAACCAGACCCCAGTGCCATGTTTTTAGACTTCTAACCCATGGCATCTTTCTCCTTTCTTCACTCTCTTCTTCCTTCACTTTTGATCTCCTCTTATTCCCCAGGCTAGGAAGACAAAGTATCACCTATTTTGTCCAGCTATAGTCTGTTAGCATCTTTATTTACCAGTCAGAAATAGCTTGTAGGCAAGGCCACATAGTGCCACTTGGGTCTACATGTAGACTCTCTCATCTCTGGGGCAACCAGATCTTTAGTGCATAGCAACAGACCAAATCTCAACAGGGTATGTTAATATAAATTCTTTATGACTATTAAAATATATTGGTGAATGTGATTGTATCAATTTAATGTGTTAAACACCTAAAACAAGTAAGAAAAAGAAATAAGCTTTAGTGACAAGAAAACCAACTGATAATTTGAAATATTTTGAAATTATTTCTGACACTGTCTTTGCTTTCTGCACATACTGTGCTGGCACTGTTTTATCTAACGTTTAATTGCATTTCTGCTTATTTTTATGTCAAATAGCCTTGGGAAATATTCTCTGACAATAATATGTGTAATTTATAAAAGTCAACCAAATATAATTAAGTTTACTAGAGACATATCTATGACATAAAAACTTCCATTAAACATGAACTAAACATTCTTTGTCTGTCTCAGAAAAGTGATTTTCCCCATAGGTAATTATATTTCAAGACAAATATTATAAATGGAAAGCTACATATTTCTACTTGGCAACTTTATATAAAAACATAGGGGAAGGAAATTTTCTCCTGTAATATACGATGTATACAACAGAGCAATGATTCTCATATTTATAATTAACTAGGTAACAAAGAGGAATAGTACTTTTATGTCAATTATAAAAGCAGAATACACAGCAGAAAAGTTCTATTTTAAAGTTTCTCTATTTAATTAATTATAGCTATACATCTTAACAGGGATACTTGGTCAAGATGAAGAAGCATAGAAGGTAAAGATTTTGAAATTGCTTATAAATAGTAACAATTGGATACTTGACAAAGAAATAAGTAAAATTTACTTCCCTATTGTTGAAGTCAGAATGGTTGAATTCCCTAAAAATATTATATAGAAAACTAATATTAAATATGTTGATTCTTTTGGTAAAGGTCTTGGGAAAAAATATCACATGCTGTGAGCCCTCATGGACACAATATGTGACCTTCAGTATAAGGGACAAAGGAGGCCAGAGAGCTTTCTCTAAGTTTTGCAAGAACAAAACAAGAAGGTGCTTCCCTGTGAAAGCGCACTGTGACAAGATGCAAGACCTTTTGTCACCTTGTTCTTGGGCTTCATTGCAGCAATAAGTCTTTTTCATTGTTGTTATTAATATTTTAAGCGGCACTCAGACTAGGATATTTCTGTTGTTGGCTTAGTAGGACATGAAGTGAACATGAGCCCTCTAGCGTCTCCAGATGCAATAAAATCAGAACTCATGGCAAGTTTTGAGGCAACTCCTAAATAAGCAGGTGATAGGATTTCTTGGTATAAAATGTAACTTAATTTGTGTTTTATAGTAAATATTGACAGTGAATGCAAATTCAGCATGCTAATTGTTTTCTGTTTCGGGTGTTTATACTCACTTAAACTCAAGGTGCAAATACATGTAAATTAGATAAATTATTCTTCCAAGCTAATTGCCCAGCTTCACTAAGCAATCATATAAAGCATCAAATGTTTTCTGCATCACAGTATTTACATTGTAATATGTAAATATTCTTTCAATCATCTGTGACAGAATTTATTCACTCATTTGTTTCTTCATTTATACATTTAGTTCTAAATAGTTTGTTGGACTAACACTAGCAATACTTCTCATAAAGAAAGGGTTGAGAAAGTTTAGTCTTTCATTATTTACTATAAAGTATTATGATTCAAAGAGCAGCTAACATAGTAAAAATAAAATCATACTTTTTTTTTCCTTTTCTGAGTTCTATATAAAAGTTCATATTTTCTGCTAATTCAATGTAGAATTCAAGGCCTTCATTCTGGTTTGAAAGATTTCCCTTTCCACTTAACATGCTTTAAATTTCTTTGCCATATTTTATATTGTCATTTTACAAGGACAATGCACATTGGTAGGGCTTCATAAGTAGATGACTTCAGATGATATGACAACAGAGGAGTGTCAACAGATTAAAAATAAAATCAATGTTTCTTTCTTTGTCATGGAAAATATTTGAATCTATTGAAAAATGCAGGTGTCTCGATGTCACAAGTAACAAAAACCAGTGAAACTCTGTTAAGAATTTTCAGAGGCAAAGATGCCCACACCCCCTCATCAACTGGGTAAATGGAACTATTTTCTAGGAAATTTGGGGGAAAAGGGTTCTAAGATATCAACCTCTAGAAGCAATCCTGTTTAGGGCATTTTTGTCATGTACTTCTACCATCATGCACATACTATTTTAATGACTGCCCTTGTGTATCTTTTTATACACTTTATGAAAATTACACTACATTATTCATATTGATTCAAAACTGCATGCTTTAACAGGGATTATTCTACCTACAAAAGCATGAATTTTATAATTTACAAGAGGAGAAAAAAAAGGGAGGATAAAATATTACATACTTTCTTTACATTTCAAATGTTATCCCCTTTCCTCATTTCCCTTCTGAAAATCCTCTATCCCATCTCCCTCCTCATGATCACCAACCCATCCACTCCCACTTCCCTGTATTGGCATTCCCCTACACTGGAAGCATTGAGCCTTCACAGGACCAAGGACCTGTCCTCCCATTGATATCTGATAAGGCTATCCTCTCTGCTACATATGTGACTGGAGTCATGGGCTCCTCCATGTGTATTCTTTGGTTGGTGGTTTAGTCCCTGCGAGCACTGGGGGTACTGGTGAGTTCATTTTGTTTTTCCTTCTATAGGGTTGCAAACCCTTTCAGCTCCTTGGGTCCCTTCTCTAGCTCCTTCACTAGAGACCGGGTGCTCAGTCCAATGATTGCCTGAAAGCAACCACCTCTGTATTTGTCAGGTACTGTCAGAACCTCTCAGGAGACAGCTATATCAGGCTCCTGTCAGCAAGCACTTGTTGTCACCCACAATATAAGATTTGAAATGTAAATAAAGAAAATAATAAAAATTTTTTTAAAAGGATTTTGTGCTAAAATAGAAACATGCTATTGTATACCTAACATGAAATATATCATCACTAGGTTGAAATCAGATAAAAGGTTGGTACTATAGACATAATACAAGGTAGTGTTCTGTATAGCTCAATCTAGTTCAATGTAACTGATGATGTACAGTTGAAAGTCAAATACATTCTTTAACAACTAAAACATAAAAATGTTACATACTGTTGTCTTTGGCAAGTAAAGCAGTTTGTTTATTTCTGTAATTTTATTTCTTAGATTATCTGACTGGTTTGTGAGCCTAAGGGAGCTCTATTTGTATAACTTTATAACAACATAGACTTTATTATAATGATTTAATTCACTTATCTGGGTTTATAGAATCAACTCATTAATTGATTAAAAGATATACATGCTCATTCTGATCAGTTGAATTACATTTCATCAAAATTTAGAAATTTGAAACTTTCCTTAATGGCTTTTAAATTTTCTATTGAAAATCGATTATTCTCTTATACAATCCATCTGACTATACTTCCCCTCCTTCTACACCTCTCAAGAAGGCCCATTTTTCCTCTTCCCCAAACCTACTCCCTCTTCATTTCCCTTCAGAAAAAAAGCTGACCTCCTAGACATAACAGTCAAATAGGACAAATTAAGATATAATTAGGCAACGCCCTCATATCAAAGCTGGACAAGGTAACCAAATAATCCCAAGAACCAGCGTCAACTTTTTCGCGGATCCCGAGAAAGGGTACAAGCTAACAGTTCTACTCAATATGGCTACCTACACAATTCTCTGTAGTCTGGTTGAGATAGCTTTTTGATCTAGACAGCATTCTGGTTGAGACAGATCTCTCTATGTGAACCAGCTCTCTGCTAGAGGCAACTCTCCTATGCTGGAAAGATGTCTAAAATCTCGCTAGATAGCTCCTGAGTTTTCATTCTTCAAGCAGTTCTCTCTAGGTAGCTGCTAAAAATAAAATAAAATGAAAGAAAGAAAGAAAGAGAGAGAGAGATCTAAAAGAGCTATGTTTGCTCTCTCCAGAGGGCTGTAGACAGCTCAGCTTTTGGTTGAAAAATTTTTTTTTTTTATCTCCTTGTACTAAGGTCAAATCTAAGTGGATTAAGGAACTCCACATAAAACCAGAGACACTGAAACTTATAGAGGAGAAAGTAGGGAAAAGCCACGAAGATATGGGTACAGGGGAAAAATTCCTGAATAGAACAGCAATGACTTGTGCTGTAAGATCAAGAATCGATAAATGGGACCTCATAAAATTGCAAAGCTTCTGCAAAGCAAAAGACACAGTCAATAAGAAAAAAAGGCCACCAACAGATTGGGAAAGGATCTTTACCTATCCCAAATTGGATAGGGGACTAATATCCAATATATATAAAGAAATCAAGAAGGCAGACTCCAGAAAATCAAATAACCCCATTAAAAAATGGGGCTCAGAGCTGAACAAAGAATTCTCACCTGAGGAATACCGAATGGCAGAGAAACACCTGAAAAAATGTTCAACATCCTTAATCATCTGGGAAATGCAAATCAAAACAACACTGAGATTCCACTTCACCCCAGTCAGAATGGCTAAGATCAAAAACTCAGGTGACAGCAGATGCTAGAGAGGATGTGGAGAAAGGGGAATACTCCTCCATTGTTGGTGGGATTGCAAACTTGTACAACCACTCTGGAAATCAGTCTGGTAGTTCCTCAGAAAATTGGACATAGTACTACTGGAGGATCCCGCAATACCTCTCCTGGGCATATATACAGAAGATGTCCCAACCGGTAAGAAGAACACATGCTCCACTATGTTCATAGCAGCCTTGTTTATAATAGCCAGAAGCTGGAAAGAACTCAGATGCCCCTCAACAGAGGAATGGATACAGAAAATTGGTACATTTACACAATGGAATACTACTCAGCTATTTAAAAATGAATTTATGAAATTCCTAGGCAAATGGATGGACCTGGAGGGTATCATCCTGAGTGAAGTAACCCAATCACAAAGGAACTCGCACAATATGTACTCACTGATAAGTGGATATTAGCCCAGAAACTTAGGATACCCAAGATATAAGATACAACTTGCCAAACACATGAAATTCAAGAGGAATGAAGACCAAAGTGTGGACACTTTACCCTTTCTTAGAAATGGGAACAAAACACCCATAGAAGGAGTTACAGAGACAAAATTTGGAGCTGTGACGAAAGGATGGACCATCTAGTGATTGCCATATGCAGGGATCCATCCCATAATCAGTTTCCAAATGCTGACACCATTGCATACACTAGCAAGATTTCGCTGAAAGGACCCAGTTATAGCTCTCTCTTGTGAGACTATGCCGGGGCCTAGCAAACACAGAAGTGGATGATCACAGTCAGCTATTGGATGGGTCACATGGCCCCTAATGGAGGAGCTAGAGAAATTACCCAAGGAGCTAAAGGGAACTGCAACCCTATAGGTGGAACAACAATCTGAACTAACCAGTACCCGGGAGCTCTTGTCTTTAGCTGCATATGTATCAAAAGATGGCCTAGTCGGCCATCACTGCAAAGAGAGGCCCACTGGACTTGCAAACTTTATATGCCCCAGTACAGGGGAATGCCAGGGCCAAAAAGGGGGAGTGGGTGGGTAGGGGATTGGGGGGGGTGGGTATGGGGGACTTTTGGGATAGCATTGAAAATGTAAACGAGGAAAATACCTAATAAAAAAAACTGAAAAAAAAAAAGAATTGTTGCTGCTTTCTACTAGCTAATCTCATGCAGACTAAAAGCTTGGTCATTTATTTACAAAACAATTCAACTATTTACCAGGTTACCTTTTGATTTAGACATGAAGTAGAATTTTATGACCTTACAACTTGACTCTTAGAAGAAGATAGCAAGTACACGTAAAAAAATATGAATAAATAAACATGGCAAATGAATTTAGAGATCTGTCTACATTTGAAATCACAAACAATACTTAGCTGAGAGGAATCCTGTCATGAGATTACCATTCTGATTAGGTCTGGACCTAAATTTCTCTGCCCCATGCTGACTTTGAGCTTAGGAACTTGCCTACCTTTGTAAGCATAAACAGTAAAATTACCAGGATCACTACTCCCCACATCCCTTTATCTCCTTCCTTATTACCTTTCTGACAAACGGGCTCATAGCACAGCTGCCTTAGCTGGTTTTAGGCCTTTCATATAATTCATAATGCATCCTTATAATTTTGCATTGTTAAGAACTTATATATTATTGAACTTGTGTTTTCAGAGTTTTTTCCCAAAGCCTTGAGGGCTGTCCTGAAGGTCAGTATTTACCATTTTGCTGAGATATTAGACACACCTTTGCCTCCAAGACTTGTGTTGTTTCTGGTTATCTTGGAAGCATGAGTCTTGGCAGAGAGGACATCTTCCTGATGGAGCATAAAATGAAATATACAAACAAGCCTTATACCTAGGAACCATCAACACATGTGGAGGCTAATGCCTTGCTGGATCTGCTGCCCAGTCAGGAACTGTGCCATGCCTCCCTTTGACAAAGCTGGACTTGGCAAAATAGAAAGAAAAGAGTCTCAAGAGCAGATAAGAGTAAGAGACACCTCTTCCTACTGTTAAGAGTCCCACAGAATGCTAAGCTATCAGGCATAATATGTACACAGAAGACTTGCAGGCCTTATGTTTGCTGCATCAGTGTCTGTGAGTCCATATAAGCCTTACTTAGTTGATTTGATAGTCCATATTCTTCTGGTGTCCTCCAACTCTTCTGACTCATACAATCTTCCTGCCTCCTTTGTTTAAGGGCTCCCTGATCTCCAAGGGGAGAGACCCAATGTAGACCTCAAATTCAGTCTCTTATCTAGCTGTGGGTCTCTCTCTGCACTTGCTCCCATCTGTTGCAGGGGAAGCCTTTCTGATTATTATTGAACAAGGTACCAGTCTATGAGTATAGCAAAGTATCTTTCGGAATGATTTCATCAATTTATTATTATTTTTCCCAGTAGTGTTTGGTTTTACCCAATGTCACTGGGCTATCCAGTCTCTGCCATCCAGGTAGTGTAGACCATGAGATCGTTCTCATGACATGAGCCTTAATTTAAACAGATCATTGTTTGGCTATCCCATAATTTCTGCACTTTCATTGCACCAGCATATCTTGCAGGAAGGACAGAATGTAGGTTAAGGGTTTGGGGGCTGGGTTGGTATCCAGGTTTCTCTTTCCATAGCATGCAGAATATCTTCCTGTGCCAAGAAAAATAAAGTATAGGGTTAAGTCTCCATGACTACACCAGATTGATCTTTCTATATTCAGTGTTCGTTGAGTGGTATGGATACTTTTCTAGGCAAAGGGGATCCTTTGTCAATTTTCAGAGAGTTACCTTCCATCCTAACATCAGCTTGGATATTACTAATTTCCATGGATCTGTTGGCCAAAAATGGAAAGATATATAAAGCAGTCTACCACTAGATGCCTGGTCTGGATAAGGGGGGGGGGGAAGGCCATTTTAGAAAGCTTATCTTCAATTACTATGAGTCCTCACTAGAGTCACCCTCATAGATCCTACAGAGTTTCTACTGTACTGGTTTATATAGCACCATTATATCACACTCTTCCCAGTGCTCCCAATTAGAGCTGTCTGTCTCCACATTCTTTTCCTCTTCCTCTTCCTTTGATCCTGCTTGATTCTTCCCTCCCATGTCCTAACCTTCCACTTTTAAATTTATTCTATTCCACTGTTCCAGGGAGGTCCATTAGTCCTACCTATAGACTTCCTCTTTACCTATCGTCTCTGGGCCTGTTGATTATAGTTTATCATTTATTTAACAGCTAATATGCACTTAATGATTATTCATCTTGTTTGTGTCACAATTTATATCTTATAATCAATGAACATTCTGCTCATGAAAATTATAATATAATAGTATAAATGATAATTAGACTTATGTTTACTACAAATGGATAGTGACAATATTCTCATTAAAGAAGATATTATATAAAATATACAGTATATATTATAGACTACATATAATATATTGTGTAAAATATCAGTTAGTAAATAATTAAGATATTAAATTTTGTAGGACTTAGCTTTAATAACATATTTGCTGTTTTTAACATTAATTATATATATATATATATATATATATATATATATATATATATATATATATAAAACTTTTTGGTATTAATGGACTTGATTGTATGAATGTTTGCAATTAAACTGTTTTTGTGTTTCCAGTTTAGCTGTACTATTCCTTTGCTAGTATGTCTATAATGTACATTTTCTTTTCTATATTTTTTCTGGTTATGTTCCTCAAATGTATTAATTTCCTAGAATGTCTATAATAAAATAACCCAAGATAGCAGTTTGCCACACAAGAAATTTATCCTCTTATGTATTTGGAGTGTAAACAGGCAGTGTCAGTATCAGTGTCTCTAAAGCCAAGACAGACACATTAGCCCTTCCTCTTTCTGCCTTTCATACTTTGTACCCTTGATAAGCCTTACCTTACAATTCTAAAGCATAAGTTGCTCAAATAATGGCCTTTGTCTTTAAGAATGTCTTTCTAATCTTTGTTTATACAGATGCCAGTCACATTGTATTACGACCAGCCCCTTTGTATTGAAGTCATTCTGCCTGTTGGTATTTTACAAGACCAGATTTTACTGAGATACTATGAAGAAAAAGCTCTTTTGAGGGGTATAATTCTGTATAGCTCAATTATAATCACAATTTTTTAATCTCCTTTAGTTTTTACTAAAATTTGGGTAGCAATAGTGGTTATTTATAACAAGGCATAACAAAATACTAAACCTTTCTATTCATGACTATTATATTTGTGCATTTTCCCCATAGCTTTTATCATTATCTACAATTTTATTATTCTACTCATTGAGATACTGTCTTATTGTTCACACAAAATTGAGTTCAAAGAGGAAGAAGTGCTGTCAATTTTATTGATTTTTCTGTCTGAATCAATTATATCAGTGGATATAAATTATGAGGAGTTTGATAAGTGTTTGTAGACTAACTGAAAGAATGAAACCAAATAAAGTGGAAGTTAATCGTAGATTTCTTCAAATTTCTCATCACATTTAGCAATTAGATAATAAGGTTATGTGAGGCAGAATTTCAAGGTAGCAATACCAATTTAAAACAATGAAAAGTGACATTACTCAAGAACATGTCATATAATAATTTCAATGGATATAAGCTGCCCATCTTGGAGAAAAGCTCATTAAGACAGATGATATTCTATAGGGATGAAAACATTCTATCCTGCATAGAGACACCTCATAGAAATGATTCAGTATTTGAAAAGGAACAAGGAGAGGTATATGGTGTAGTAGAGGAGGAAAGGGCAGAGAGAAAAAGTATAATTAATCATAGTCACAACAAAAATAAAAGAACTAATTAAAAAGAAATCAAAGCTATCTATATTTATAATAACAAATTTGCATTACATTTATCTTAGTAAGCTATTACATAAATGTAGTATTGAAATTCATCTGTTAACCCATTTCTTCAGCCCTAAAATCTGAGTTTTTATTTTATACATATCAAATAGGAGAACAATGCAGTAAAGCTACAATATTGAGTAACTTTAATGTCACACAACACTGTTTTACTCATTTATTAAACTTTCCATATCCAGATTAAATATGAGTTTCATTTATAGCTACCTATGCCTGTATTTACTAAAATTTTAGTGAAATTTTATGAAAGTCTGTAACAATTTTCTCTGACAACTAAACATTTGACAACAGTACCTGCTTCTCTATGTAAGAATAATACGGTGTAAAAATATTTATGTGGGGCTTTGTCTTCCCTGTTATTTGATGATCACAATTTAGAATTCAGAAAGTTTGTGTGTGTGTGTGTGTGTGTGTGTGTGTGTGTGTGTGTGTGTGTGTGCCAATGACAGGCTATTTCCAAATTTCTCTTCTATAATGTTCAGTGAACATGGAATTAAATTTATATCCTAGATCCATTTAGAGTTGAGTTTTGTGGAACTTATAAGAATGTATACATGTGGATTTTTCTACATGAAGCCATCCAGTGTCACCACTACCTTTTTGTGAAGATGCTGTCTTTTTTCACTACATATTACCGGCTTCTTTATTAAAAAAATCACATGTCGACAGGTATGTGAACCTTTGGGTCTTCAATTAGGTTACATTGATCAATGTCTGCTTTATGCTGAAATTATCCTTTCACTATTATTATAGCTCTGAAATCACAATTTGAAATGATGGATGGTGAGATATCCATTAACTCTTTTATTTTTCTGAATTGTTTCATCTACCCTGGGTGTACTGTGTTTCTGTCTGAAGGTGAAAATTATCCTTTCATTTTTGTGAAGAAGTGTGTTGAAATTTTCAGGCAGATTATCTTGAATCTGTAGACTGATTTTGGTAGGATGACCATTTTCACTATATTAGTCCTACTGATCAATGTGCATAATAAAGAACTGTTGAAAGACAATGATACCTAATGACATTCTGCTAGTTTTATAGCTCAGCATCTCACATGTCCATCATGAGAGCGACTTTCTCTTGAAGCCGATGGGAATATATTTGGAGACTGTCAACTGGACAATGCATAAAGGGTGAAATACCTTGGAGTAATCAATCTAACATTAGATATTTTTCAAATCTCTTACTTCTGGACTCAGTTAACTCTAAGGAAGAGGCAGAAATATTTTAGAAGGCAGTAGACAAAGAATACAAGAAAAATAAAGCTTTTTAGATGCAAAAGTACTGAAGCCCATATAAGCAGAGACTGTGGCTTCAGGCATAGGGGCTATACAAGCCAAATTAACATGATGTCCCAATGCCAATAAGGGAAGCTGAGGCAGTCTCCCATATCTTACCAAGAAGGTTTCTCCAAATGGCAAGTGCTTTCTGTAAAAGTACTTTTTATTCTCCAGATATAATCGTCATCTTGAAGGCTTATTGCTGAATAAGCTCATTATTTCTATTTCTTTCTGAACTTTATCTGGCTGGTTCATCTCAGCTTTTCTGTTTCAAACCCCTCTCTAAGTTAACTGATTCAAACCGCCTTCATTCAGCTTCTGGCAGAATTGTTCTGCTTAGAAAAATCACTTCTGAATTCCACAAACTGAACTGCACTAATAGCAAACTAAATGAACTCCACTGCACAGCCTGAACTCCAGACAGTTGCACTTACTGAACCAGATTCCAATAGATGTCACTGTTTGGAATGAAAGGTGTGTACTAAAGGCAGTTCTGTACTACAGCCAGAGGGATTAAAGGTGTTTACTAAGTGAGTATCTATATTCCAGCAAGATAACACACATCTAGAAGGTCTTTGGATGTGATACCTTACCAGAGCAGCCATTAAAATTTCTCTATCGCTTATCAAGTAGAAGATTATTTCCTCTAAAGGAGTCTTTCTGGATATACAAACTACACTTAAGTTCATGCCCCATGTGTAGCAGTAAATGGCCAACAGAAATGTAACACAATGGGTATTTTTGATTGTTATTTTGTGTGTTACCTACTTTATCTGGGAATTTTTTTGGGGGGGTGTGAGACAGGGTTTCTCTGTATAGCCCTAACTGTCCTGGAACTCACTCTGTAGACCAGGATGGCCTGGAACTCAGAAATAAGCCTGCCTCTACCTTCCAAGTGCTGGGATTAAATGAGTGTGCCACCAAGCCCAGCATTATCTGGGAATTTTTATTTTGTCCTATAGATCTTTTGCTTGTGTATTATGGCATCCAGTTTCATATTTACTGGTTTTTAATGTGGGCAAATATGTATGTCTCAGCATCCATATGTGTATCTTATGCTTTTACTTAAGCGTTCTCTTGTGTTTATTTTTTCCACTGTTGTTTGTTTTTATTTTGTTATTTTTTTACTATTATTCCTGTAGATGACTGTTTACATTTTAATGACTTAATTAACATGATAGGGAAGTGGGGATAATATGACACAATTTGAAGAGAGGGAACTGTAATCAAAGTATGTTGTACAAAAAATTAATTTTAATCAAAATGGAATAATAATAAGAGATATGTTAGTAATAAACTCTGTTTACTTTGTCCAAGAGATGTAGAAGATACTGTCTCTAAAGGAAATCTTAAAAACTTTGCTTTGGGGGTCTAATAATACATTGGTGTTTGCTTCTTTTCCTACTTCAATAGTCCTGAAATTTTATAATATCTGAATTTACCACATTTCAAATTTGATTCTCACATTGCACATAATAGGATATGTTTTCCTCAGATAACCGTGTTTACATCTGAATTGATATCTAGAGAGGCTCATGATTTTCCTTTTTCCTCCATTAGTATATATAGCAACATCTGTCACTATGAACATCAAAAAAATAATGGTGACACATCCAGTTTCTTTCAGCTAGATATCTTCATGTCCTGTGTCATAGGAATATAGTATTTACAACAATCAAAAAAGTCTTACCGCTGTTCTTGTGGAATATAACCAATAGCCAAGCAAGAGTATGCAGAATTGATGTGGGATAAAATCTGTGGAATGCTTTTGTCCAATGACTTAAAAATATTTAACCCAATCCTGGCGCTAAATGTTTTTTTACTTGGTGACATATAATGCTGGGATATTGTCTCTATCATTGTATGTTAACCCCATTTAAGTTAGTTTTATATAGGCATAAAATTTAGGACTCTTGTATAAATGTATTTGGTGCTTTTATTTCCTCAGATAAAGTGATGAGATGTGAGCCATATATAAACACTGTATACGGCTGAATTTTAATATAGCAACATGGTTGATCAAAAGATAGGATCCAGGTGGAATACAGACACACCTTTACTACATACTTTTTATCCCAAACAATGATATCTAATTGAGGGGCAGAACACAGAGCATTTGTATCTACCTAAACTTAGACCTAGTTCTGGAAGTTTCTATCCTCTGTATAATCTAATCTTCTACAAGCCCAGACCTTGAAGGCTTCAGCTTCCAACCCCCATCTGTTAACCCAGACCTAGACTGTTTCAGACTCTAATACTTGCTGCTGAAAACTCTCATCTCTTTCTAGCTCTTTCTGAACTCTCATGGCTGGTTCAACTCAGCTGTTTTGACTCAGACTCCTCTCCAATATGATTTATTTAAATTGGCTTCTCTTGGCTTCTGACTGAATTGCTCTGCTTGGAAAGACTAACTCTGAACTCAACTGAACTGCACTGAACTGAACCAATTGGAATTCTCCTCTCTTTCTCCATGATCTTCTGTACCCTCTGTTTGCTATGCTGGACTCATGTGAGTTTGTGAATTGGACTTATTCTATCTCTGACTCACTGTGTCAAATCTTTCTCTGATCTGTCACTTTGTCTGCCCCTCAACTAGATGTTATTGTTTGGGATTAAAAGTGTATACTGAAGGTTTTTCTGCAGGTGAACCCTTGCCAGAACAGCCATGTTACTGGATTAAAATTCCTCTAGACTCATGAATATTAATATGTATTCAAATACCTCTTTAAAATTACTTTGTTAATTATTTTCCAATATTTCTTAATTGTCCTGTTAGATTTTTTCTTTATCTATTTAAAATATTGTATTCTGTAGTACCTTCCTTGGAAAATTCCCTCCTACCTCATGGTACCTTACCAGCTAAGCAATCTCATTGAGTATTCCAAAGAAGTCACACATATAAAACGCATAAAGGTGGTATCCACAAACAGAAAAAAGTTCAACATTTGTCCTTTTGGTTCTATGTTACATTTTGTTTTGTTTTGGAGTGTGTGTGTGTGTGTGTGTGTGTGTGTGTGTGTGTGTGTGTGTATGTTTGGGTTTTGTTTTGTTTTGTTCAGAAATCTGCCTGCCTCTGCCTCACAAGTGCTGGGATTAAAGTCGTGTGCTACCACTGCCTGGTGGTTCTGTTATCTTACTCAGAGTAATTATTTCTAACTCACTACTAAAATTCAAAAGACTAAAATTATTATGCTCACTAAAATGGTAAGAACAAATGGAAAGAATAACAGAAAAAAAAGTAGGAAGAAGAATGTTGAGAAGAATGGAAAGATATAACTAGGCACTGTTTACACTGTAACAATCTGATGCTAAGTATCATTGCTAAAGCTCAGAGACTCTTACAGAAGGGTTGGAGGAAAGATTGATGGACACAAAGTCTATAAAAGGTCTACAGAACACCAACAGTTAATTAACCTGGACCCTTGGGGGCTTTCTGAGCTTGTACCCCTAACCAAAGAGCATATGTAGGTTCAAACGAGGGCTCCTGCACATATGTAGCAGATCTGCAACTCAGTGTTCATGTGGGTTGCCCAACAACTGGAACAGGGTAGCTGTCCCTAAAGCCTATGGCATTTGTTCCCCAAACTGGTTTGCCTTGTCTAGATTCAAGAAAGAGACTTGCTGTGCCAGATTGGGAGGATACACATGGGGGACCTCTACCCTCTCAGAAGAGAAAGGTCGCATGGGCAGAAGAATTGATGAGGGGAACAGGAGAGTATGGTGTACCCATTGGGATGTAAAGTAAATAAATAAATTAATTAGTGGAAAAATTATCCTTGATATGCCTGGACATTATTATATCTATACTGCCAGAATTTTGTACAAAGGTTCATAAACACACACACATAATAGTAGCTGAAAATTTAGAACCACAAATATTGCTTTTAAATGTGTAGCAGTATTGCTTTATGAATCCAAACTCTAAGAAAATAATTATGTCCCATAGGTATAAATCAACATCCTACAAAGTGATATAATGCTCTACCAATTTCCTCTAGTAATTCATGTGAAATTTAGCAGAAAATAAGATTCTCTTTTGATCTATTACATTTGGGTTCAATAATTTAAAAGCAAATAAAAGTTCTGAGAAGTATAATGATTATTCCTTTTATCCAGAATGAAACAAATGGATCAAGCAGAAAATCACAAGAGATACTTAAATGCAGTAAATGTTCCTATGTTTTCACACTTGTGTTTAATTTGAAAGACAGGTAAAATTAAATTAGTTATCAAGTCCAATTACTGAAAAGTCATTAAGGAACACTATTTAGGGTTTTGGCTTTATAAAATTGAATTAAATGCTGTTAAGCTACTTAATATTTGCCATCTGTTAAATCATTTATAGTGTCATATTAATCATTGTCTATGCTAATAGTCTGTCTCAAAGACTCTTACTTGTAACAGAATAGATGTTCCCTGGATAGCGGGAAATTTTTAATTAAAGCTTAGCATTCATCTATGATCTAGTCTACTTAAGCATTGCATATGTCCTAGTTTACTCTCTAATGCTGTGGTAGAGACCAGGACCGAAAACTGTTCAGAGAAGAAAGGGTTTACTTTCTTTTTCTTTCTTTTTTTTCTTTTTTTTTTTTTTTTTAGTTACACCATTGAAATAAACCAAGGCATGATGGTCTGGCTGGAATACAGACACACCCTTACTACATACCTCTAATCCTTATCTATGAATGTAACGTTAGTGAATCCCTCAAGAATGACACCCTAAACTCACAAAGTTTCCAAAGTCCAACAGTGTTTATTCTGCAGGAATTAGTAGCATGCTGGGGTACACCATATCAAAATGGAGACCCTTTGAGGGGCTTGCAGGCCCCATTTTATGCAGGTCTGTGTGAATTTCTGAGAGGGTTAGATTGAGGGGCAGACAAAATGATGAGTGAGAGAAAGATTTGACAGATTGAGTCAGAGATAGGATATGCCTAACTCATATGAGAACAGCCCAGGAAAGAGAGGCTACTGAAGAACAGTGAGAGAGATAAAAGGCATGGTGTGTGGCAGGTGGCGTGTGTAGGGGAATTTTCCTGGGTCAGTTCTACAGAGACAGTCTGTGCTCCAGAGTCATCCCAAGCCTTGTATTCGCACGAGTTCAGCTCTCACCTCATCACTTCATCTGAGGAAGTAAAAGCAACATTTAAATATGGCAGCTGACATGATTGGAGAAGGAGAATGAGATATAAAGCTGATTATAAAATAAAGAAGCTAATCAGGTAGAAATGATTCAACCGTGTGAGCATTTGAATGTAGAATGTTCCCTTCTTTGTTCTAACTGTCCTTAGGCGTAGGTCACACAATTCAGTTCCATGTGCTCAACCACCCAGAAACTAAGAAGTTCCAGCAGCCATGATCCAAAGGTAAAGATGACTGCTAGAGACAGAGACAGAGTTTAGTGTCATTCGTACGATGTCAATTTGGGAGAAATACTCAATTTAAGAGTCATAAAAACATGGATTCATCCACCCAGATTATTTTATAGAGATTATAATTTAATTGCAAAATTTCTCTCCTCTCTTTCCTTCATCCAAACCATCATGTACATCCCTTCCCACTCTCATTCAAATTCATAGACTTTTTATTTACTAATTTTTTGGGGGCATACTCGATGACCTGTTTGGCTTGCTCAGTGGAGGGAATGGTGGTATCTACTGGCTTCTGTAGATGGCTGGCAAAACTGTAATAGTCTTTAGGCCCCATCACCCAAGCTTCTTTCTTGGAGTCCTTTGTCATCTTTTTTGGGTGTATTAAAGAAGGGGATCTAGGTGGCCTCAAAAAGGATTTTCTCACAGGCCTTCTCAATGCATCCTAGAATTTCTTCCCTAATAGTATCCATCAGGATGTCAATGAAGAATGACAGTGTGGATGTCTCCCTTGACCAAGATCACCTTGTTGTAGCTAATCTCCATGAGTTATTGCTTGAGGAACACAGGGTACTTCATGTAGCCATTTGTTTAGATGTCCTTGGCAGTCAGTCATTCTAATTCTCTGTGGAACTCAGACACTCAGTTCTGAGAGAAGGGTTGTGGCCCAGGATCTAATATATGTAGGCTGACTCGGAAACTCTTCCTTTTAATCAGAGTAGTAGCATTTGAGCTGGTCCAAGTAGTGCTAGAAGGAAGGGGTGTCTCTGTATAGGATGATGCACTGGGCCCCAATCTCCAGAATGTCAAAAGCCAAAATGAGCTGCTGTTTGGTCAGTTTGCTCCCTGTGGTTGGTAGGAAATTGAGCTTCAGCAGGAAAAATATCAGAAAGCCCAGCTATTCTCCACATTTCCTAAGATTCAGGCTCTTCTGTTACCAGTTGTTCTTGAGTTGCCTGTACATTCCTGGTCACTGCCTGCAGGTCCTAGCCTGAGATGGCCTCAGCACCGAGCTCGGGATGCTCAGTTCACCTTAGCTGCCATGGCCACCATCTTTCTTGATGCAGCAACCAGCAACCTGACTCACAGCAGCGATGCTGTGCAATGGTTTCCCCTGAAACTACAGGGGCAGTAGCAAGGCTGAGCCTTGTAAACTTTGATAGTGACGTAATAATTGAGTAGCAGGGAGTTTTCACATTCCTTACATTGGCAGTCCTAGATACCTTTCCTCATGTGCTTTCCTCCAATATTTGTCCAGATAGAAGCCAAGGACAAAGGCACAAGACTTTGTCATAGAACTTACTCATTTGTATGTGAGAAATCTAACATGCCTTCTGTCTAGTGTTGCTTTCAGCACTTTCAGCTGATCATCTTTATGGCTGTGATCTGGAGTTACCCATTATATTTGGAGAGGTCAACTTACCTACTTGTAAAAAGCACAGGTCCTTGTTCTGGTGCCAGCTGCAGAACATGGACAGCAAAATGGGGAGAAAGCTCAGTCCCCAGAGACTAGAATCTGTGTGCAGATCTAACTTTTATTTTCAGTACAAAAACTTATATACAAGTTCTCAGCCAATATCTAATCAAAGCCCAAAGGGGGATTACACTAGCTGTCCTGCTGAATTTAATTTGCTTGCCTATGACTCTGTGGGGAGGGAGTCTATTGTGGGGGCAGGGGGGGAGTTTCTGAATATAAAAGAAGTGGCCATAGCCCTGGTCTCTGGTCCATTGCTCTGTCTCACCTGCTGCTAGGACACAAGTTAGATATGCTTCTTGTTCAGGATTTCTAGAGCAGAAGGAGAAGACCAAGGCATCTGGATCCCTATCCCACTTCTTCCCTGACTAGGTTCACTCTCACATACCCACATTAATTGTTATTCCACACATATATGTATATGCATATACAGGTATATATTTCTAAATATAACCTACTCTGTCCACTTATTACTACATTTGTGACTATTTTAAGGGTTGATTGCTTTGCACTAGAAATCCAACTGCTCCCTGGGGAAGTCTATTTGTACACGTAGTTATTAATTAGTGTTATAGCTTCTTGTCTGTAAACAGTTGATTCCTTAGCTTTTTTTTTTTGCGGACATTGTCATAATTATTTTAACCAGTCCCTCATTTTTCTGTACTCACCTTCTTTCTCTTTCCCTACAGATTTTAAATGAAAATTTTGGAGATCAGGTAATATACAGCAGAGTCATATATAGTGAAATAGCCCTGGATATGTGATATGTGAAGTCGTGCATATAATCTAGGTTTCAATTGGGGGATACATGAAGTTGTAAATGATAGAACTGCAAAATGTCTTACCAAAAGATAGCAGTCAGTAAGCATATAGGATCCATGCAATGTAACAAAAAAGACAAAGGTGTGGGCTACCACAACCTTTGAGCACAGTCTCCACACATACTAGATACTGCCAATTACCCTATTACATGAGTGAACATATTCTCTTGTGATATTTGGCTTAATTTTGTCTAGCCCTTCATACTTTTAAAGAAAACAAGAAAATTCTGAAGGCCGAATTAATTTTGGAAATTCAAGAAAGAAAAAGTAAGTATATTTACAACAGAGTCATGTAGGATAACTGGGATAGTTATGGGGTTGAAACAGACCTTCAGCAAGCTTAGAGAAATGTTTGTGTTCACTTTCTTAGGTAGTCTTAGAAATCACTGGGAGGGTTTGTATATACATAGTGGCACTCACTTAAAACAAATGAAAGATTATGCTTAAGTTTTTAATGACTTTCATTTATAATACTTGACACATAAAGACAATTAGTTTATTTCAGAGAGGATATTTCAGAATATGTTTAATTTTATCTAGACTTCTAATCCTCTTAAATTATTTTGTCCTGAAGTAATTACAGGATTTCATTTCTATTTAGTTTACAAAAGACAATTAAGAAAAGTACATCATATAATTTTAAACAATCACACTTTAAGCTTATGAATTAATGGAAGAATTTTAATGTGAATAGTATAGTCAGTTATCATTAAATTTTAATAGTCTCCATAAATTGGCTGTTATACTATATTTACTCATTCACTTCTACAGATCTTTATTTACCATGTAAAAATGTAAATATAAATATAAATATATCTAAAAACATCATGCAGTTTCCTTGACCCTTCTGGCTACTACAATTCTCCCTCCGGTTCTTCAGCAGTATTACTGGGCTCCACCTAATGTTTGGCTGTGGGTCTCTGCATTTGTTTCCATCAGTTGCTGCGTGAAGCCTCTCTAATGACAATCAGGCCAGGCACCGATCTATGAGTAAAGAAGAATATCAGTAAGAATCATTTCATTGACTTTTTTTTTTTTTTTACAGTTGAGTTTGGTTCTATCCTAGGTCTCTGCGCTCTTTAGCCTCCGTGTCCTGACTCTACAGATAGTGGCAGGGATGGGTTCCTCTTCCTCTGGAAAAGCAGCTAATGCTCTTAACTGATGAGTCATGGGTCTTAGGCTGGACCAGTCTTTAGTTGGCCACTACTACCATCTGTGCAAATTCACCCAAGCACATCTTGTTGGCAGTGCAGGCTATTACAGTCAACTAAGCTGGGCTCATAATGACTGACAAGAGAGTGAACTGACAGGTAGCCTGCATGGGACTGACAACCTAGGTCCTCTGCACAAAAGTTATAGTTGTGCACCTTGGTCTTTTTGTGAGACTCTGAACAGTGGAGGCAGGAGCTGTCTCTGACATTTTTGCCTGACTGTGTTGTTTTATCCAATATTAATACAAGGGGATGTGCCTAGTCTTACTGATAATGCCATGTTTGGTTGATACTGGTGGGAGGTCTGGCCTTTTCTGAAAAGAAACAGAAAATAAATGTTGGAGAGGGGAGATGGGGGAAGGAGTGGGAGGAGAAGACAGAGGGGAAACTGCTGGGGATGTAAAAAATACAAAATGAAGAGAAAGAACAATTCACTACATGGTTCTTATATTAAATAGGTACAAATGAAATATATTTCATAGAAATAAACCATTAATATAAAAATCTTACTTTATCTCATGGTGTATTCAAAAATACATCTACCTTTTATTACTTTATAATCAATTAAAATCATGAACATATAAATCTGTTTTACAACTCTTTAAATATTATATTTATCTAATTTATGAGTACACTGTCTTCACACACACCAGAAGAGGGCATTGGATCCCATTACAGATGGCTGTGAGCCCCCAAGTGGTTGCTGGGAATTGAACTCAGGACCTCTGGATGAGCAGCTCGTGCTCTTAACCACCGAGTCTTCTCTCCAGGACCTACAACTTATTTCTCAATAGATAAGAATGGCATTACCCATGATTCCTTTTCTCTCAGTCTGGTCATGTTGCAAAATGAAAATTGCTGAGGCAATTCCAAGTTGTAGTCCTGAGGCATTGCAATCCAATGAAGCATTCAAAAATAATTTTATTTGAAATTTGACTCTGGGAATATTCAATTGGAGTAACATTTCCCCATAAATCTTAAAAAATGACCTCTTAGTTTGTAAATCATAACGTATGTTTGTGTGTATGTAATGATTAACCTTAGCTAATAACTTGATTGGCTCTGTACTCAACAAGAACACATATCTCTGTGACTCTATGAGTATTTCCTAGAAGGACTCACTAAGGAGGGTAGAGCCTCCCTAAGAATGGATATCACCAACAGCAGCTCCCAAAAATAACTACAGGAACATGCATCTACTCTGTTACAGATGCTGTTGTCAACCTTCCCTGTCATCAGAACACCCCTTCCTTGGCTTTTTCCCTTGGGATGGAGCCTAGCAAATTACTGAGAGTCCTTCATGTCCTCATTGCCAGATTGTGAGCAATGTGGCATCTACCCTGGTTAACTGAGCAGCTACTGGTTTGTTAGCCTCCTAGGCATGAAGCTGAAAACAATTATGCTAATTATATAGAAGCAAGTAAGCAAATATAGCAAACTTACTATCCACCCCCTCTGTGTGTGTGTGTGTGTGTGTGTGTGTGTGTGTGTGTGTGTTTGTCCGTGTATAATGAAGGTGAAAGTTTAAAATCTTAGCTAATATGATCATCAATCCTTTTAATTCATTTACATATTGGCAATCATTTCACAAGAGTAATTTGTTGCATGTGTCTATTTTCACAAATAATAACTCAAACTGTACATGTTTCTCTCTGTCTCTGTCTCTTTTTCTTTCTCTCTCTTAGTCTCTCTGTTTACTTTCTAGATATATGCATGAAAAAAAAATTATATTTTTGAAAACATATTATTCCTGTTACAGCTGGTCATTGTGGCACATGCCTTCAATTGCAGTACTTGAGAAGCAGAGGTCAAAAGATCCCTATGAGTTTGTGATCAGCCAGGTCTACTTAGTATGTTCCAGGATTGTCAGAGCTACATAATGAGACCCTGTCTCAAAAAAACAAACAAAGGAAAAAGGATTAAAACACAGAATAGAATTATTCCTGTTACTGCAATGCAGCACTGTCACCTTCAAATTGTACATTGGTGTCTGTAGACTTTTCTATTTTTTCTTATTTTCATAATCAATACTGAATTGAGAAAGAAAGCAAAGCAACAAAGATATTTTTAATGTATTGTTGAATAAATTGTTGTAGTAAAAGTTAATCAGGGTATTTTACCCAGCTTTAATCCTTTAATTCTCAGATAAAAGACACAAATCTTTATATTAAAAATAAGCCTTAGTCAGCATGAGAGTTTGGAAAATATTAACCCTTTTATCTGTTTCATTATAAATAACCCCTGTACTGGCTAGTTTTGTGTCAACTTGACACAGCTGGAGTTATCACAGAGAACGGAGCTTCAGTTGAGGAAATGCCTCCATGAGATCCAACTGTAAGGTATTTTCCAAATTAATGATCAAGGGGGAAAGCCCCCTCCTGGGTGGGACCATCTCTAGGCTCATAGTCTTGGTTCTATAAGAGAGAAGACTGAGCAAGCCAGGGGAAGCAAGCCAGTAAATAACATCCCTCCATGGCCTCTACATCAGCTCATGCTTTCTGATCTGCTTGAGTTCCAGTTCTGACTTCCTTGGTGATGAACAACAGTATGGGATTGTAAGCCGAATAAACCCTTTTCCTCCCCAACTTGTTTCTTGGTCATGATGTTTGTGCAGGAATAGAAACCCTGACTAAGACAGAAATTGGTACCAGAAGTGGGATATTCCTATGACAACCAGGCCATGTTTTGGGGAGGACTGTCGAAGGACTTTGGAACTTTGGGCTTGAAGATCCATTCCTTGTTAAGAGCTCTGTCAGATGTTGTGTAGAAGCTTGGAAGATAATGTTGAGAATAGTGCAGAAGATGGAGGCCTTGTTTGTGAAATTTCAGAGGGAAGATTAAAGACTCTTATCAGGGCCTTTGCTATTTTGATTGTGAAGATTCTGTAGTTCTGGTTTGCTGGGACTGAAGAGTCAGCTGTGATTAACCAAAACTACTAAAGCAAAATACCAGAACTATTAAAGCAAAATCTTTGCATTACTCGAACTATTGATGCTGGTTAACTGGAGCTAAGAAATTAGCAGTGATTAAGAAAAGACCAGCATCTTTGAGGTGACATCTTCCAGGAAGTGTTTTCTGAAAGCACAAATAGGTTGTGTTCCGGAGACAGCCAAGGTTGTACTCCTGCTGCAGAGGGACTTGATAATATGTAAGGGTCACACAGGTTGTACTGGTTTTGAAGGCATGAAGGGGTCACTCAGAGCAGCTGAAGCTCATCACTGTGAGAGGCCATGGAAAGGCCATTGGTGAAGGTGCAGCCTCAGTTGCAATTGACGATCCAAGACTGAAGGGGTCATGCAGTGTTTTGGAGATGCCAGTACCATGGGATGACCATCAAGAGCAGCAGCAGTGGAGTACAGGCATCTAGAGCCTAGAGGACAATGTGTGTGCTACAAAGGGCATGGCTGGAGAAGTGACCCAAACCCTTGGAAGAGCCCAGAAGATTGCTAGTTGGACTCCAGACATTGGATGGTTAGAAATCGATTTTTGCTTTTGATTGTGACTGTGCCCTGATATTTTCACTCTTGAGGGAAGAAGCTATTTTAGTGGAGCCCAAAGTTAAGAGACTTTTAATTGTAAAAAGACTTTGGATTTTAAAAGAGATGGATATTTTAAAGAAATTGAAATTTTAAGAATATATAAAGACTGTGGGACTTTTAAAGTTATTGAGATTTTGGGGATGAATAAGAAACTAAGGGTTGAGGCTTACTAGTGATGTGTTTGTGTGTCAAGTTGACAAGGGGTAAATTGTACTGGCTAGTTTTGTGTCAACTTGACACAGCTGGAGTTATCACAGAGAACAGAGCTTCAGTTGAGGAAATGCCTCCATGAGATCCAACTATAAGATATTTTCTCGATTAATGATCTAGGGGAAAAGGCCCCTTGTGGGTGGGACCATCTCTGGGCTGGTAGTCTTGGTTCTATAAGAGAGCAGGCTAAGCAAGCCAAGGGAAGCAAGCCAGTAAGGAACATCCCTCCATGCTCTCTGCATCAGCTCCTGCTTCCTGACCTGCTTGAGTTCAAGTTCTGTCTTCCTTGGTGATGAACAGCAGTATGGAAGTGTAAGCCGAATAAACCCTTTTCCTCCCCAACTTGTTTCTTGGTTCATGACCAGTTCTCACAATCCCTTATCACATGACATCTTCCTCTCTCCTTACTAACCATGGTCTCTCCTAAGATTCCAAGTCCTGGGTACCATAGTTACACCTACCTCTTTCTGTCCAGGTATAGGTTGTAGGCATCTTTCTTCATCCAATAGTTTTACATTTAGGAGTGAGGTTACACAGCATCACTTGGTATACACAAGGATTACCTTGACCCTGAGGCTACCAGAAGCATCAGAATACATATCACAGACAAAACTTCAACACTGAATTAAGTATTAATACTTGAATTTCTACCTGGAAAATATGATTGCCAAATATAGAATGACTACAAAATACAGAAAAAGAAGGAATTAATTAAATAAGTAATATGAAGGAAACTTTGTGAATGCTCTTTAATCAGAGGAAATAAATTATAAGTGGGTTAAAGGAATGGTAGAAAAGTATTTGTTGCTTACAAGTGTAAGAAAAGTTTTATTATCTTTATCCAAACACTGTTTGAAATAAAAGGGAAACATAGACTAGTGTGGGAAGGAAGATATTAGTAAACATTAGTATATATTAGGAAAGTTCTTATAGCTCTGTGCCACTTATCTATTGTACCAACATTATTTTCCTTTTCTAAGCATTAAAATTAAATAAAAATTAAAAACTAGCTTTATGGAATATATACAGCAGGAATATATACAAAACTGGACTCAATAAAACTATTGCAAAAAAAAAGTATCATTTTAAAGTATTTTATCCAAATCTATAGGTAAAGAATCCTGTTTAGGTCAATATCTCAAGCAGTTATCATGATATGACAGGCAGGGGCTAACAATTTTTACCAACACAATAATTCAACTTAAATATAAAATCAATTCACATAATTAATGAGAATTTTAATTTTCCTGTAATTACCAATCAGACAACATCCTCCTATGTTCTATAATGATAGCCAGATGAATAATTCATTGAGCTTCTGAAGAACTATAATTTAAAGATTGTACAGATAGTATTTTCATACAAAAAAAATAGTTTGGATACTCACAAACTAAATTGTAATGATGAAGGAGAGTTGCTGCTGACTGTATTTGTAGTATTTGAAAGAGTGGCCACAGGTGGCAAACCAGATGATTACACTTAAAGAAAGCTGTTTGACACTTTGAAAAGGGAAAATGCATTGACAATTAGAAACCCTGTAGGTAAGCATCTCTATGCCAGACTAGCAGTGGGGGTTGCTAGCATAAAGATAATTGCTGCTGGTGGTATAGGCCAGCATGAAGGATGATGAAGTGCAGGGCAGCAAATGGAAGGTTGGGAAAGATGCCAACTTTGCTGGGGCCATCCTCTCTGCATTGCCTAGGCAAAATAAACATCACACCTGAAGAAAAGCATTGGTATATTAGTTAATTCTGGAGGGAGAGTTAGTTACCAAAATAGTAATTTATTTTAAATAAAAATAGAGAAGCAACTGAATCCCGTTGTTCATTTTCAGAACGTGAAAGAATAACATAGCAAAGCCACTCACACATTGTAGTTCAGAAAACTTGGGATCTGCGGGCTGGAATTGAAAAGTAACTTCATTGATAGTGAGATCCATATAATTTGGTTTATAACTAACTTTAATTTCATTGATGATCTTACCTCAAGTATGGTTGGAAATTTCCAAGCATGTCCATGTCCAACACCATTCAGGGGATATTTCCATACTGGTCAAAGTAATAGTTGTATATACTTAGTGAGCAACTGTAAGGAGGGAGCACTCACTCTGAGTCCTGGCCCCAGCCTCTTCAGATAGCACAAAAGGTTGGGATCATTTTTGCTGAGTTCTATGCTGTTTTAACACAGTGCGTTACATTTGGATCATTGCTCACAGTTCCTTCCAACTGGTGTTTCTTCATTATCAGATTTCAATATTTTTAACTTCTTGTTACAGATATTAAAGGAATCCATGCTTCTCTTTTTATCTCAAACTCTTTCTGTTTTCTCTCTGCAAAAGAGATTCTTTCACCAGGTCACCCAAATTTCATCCCAACTTACCAATCCCAGTGTTTCATTCCTTTTGGGCAAGGTGACCTAGTTGTCCTTTGACACCATCAGTCTTGTCTGACAATGAGCCTTTTATTTTTGCTTTGAGTCTTGTGATGTACCAGGGAGGTTAGTTGACATTCTCATCCTTATTAATATTATTTATCTTACTAATCTCTGCTAGCCAAAATGTAGGGTAGAGAACAGGACTGACAATTGGAATGATGAAAATGTAAACCATAAGGATGATATTTAGAAAAGGAGTGCTTTTTCTGAAGTTAAAACTGGCAACAATCAAAACAGTGTGAGCTGACATCTTGCACGAAAAAACAATGCAACGTGAACAAGTGTCTACATTGAATGGAAGTAAAATTTGAACTCTATAAAATGATGGATGTTTTAACAGAGGAGTTAACATCTCTGAAGGGAGACTCATCAGGAGCACCTAGCAGACCCTGATTTCTCTAAACTGGAGGAAATGCAAATCTTTCCTCCTATCACTAACAGAACAAAACACTCAAGATGATTGACAAGAGATCAGAATCATTTCCTGGAAGGTTTCATTTAGGGAAGCAGTTCCCCTAGACCTGGGAGATGATGTTCTTGCTGATAGATTTGCATCTCAATGTGGGAGAAATGATGCACAGGTGCACACTTTCTAAAATAACTGCTCTATGATAGCTCTCACATATATGTCTATCATAACATTTTCATTAATATAATGAGTAATATCCTAGACAAACCTGACCCTCCTTAAGTGACACTTTAATTATCCCTCCAGTTACAGGGGGTCCAGCCTAGGAATACGGCCTTGTAGTGTCAAGAATTATTACTGTAGCAAGAGTCTTTAAATCAGCAGGTAGAACCCTAGCCTCTCCTCCCTGCAATTCTGCCAGTCATCCCTACCTCCTATCCTACCCAGATCCACTGCTCCTCCAATTCCCTTCAGAGAAGAGCAGGCCTCTCAGCAATATCAACCAAACATGGCTTAACGAGTCAATAAGACTAAGCATATACCATCATATAGAGGCTGAACAAGGCAACCCAGTAGAAGAAAATGGATCCCACAAACAGGAAAAAGTCAGAGACACCTCTACTTTCACTGTTAGGAGGTCAACACAAACCCCAAGCAAAACAACCATGCCATGTACACAAGGGCCAACCACAGAATCATATAGGCTCAGTGGTTTAGGTTTCTGTCTCTATGAGCCCTTAGGTACCCTGCTTACTTGATTCTGTGAGCCAGGTTCTCCTAAGTATCCTCAACCCCTCTGACTCCTATAATCCTTACTTCAATGGGGGATCTTTGAGCTCTGCCTAATATTTGGATGTAGGCCTCTGTATCTGCAGCTGGAGTTAGCCTTTCTGACGATGATTGGGCCAGGCATTGATCCTATGAGTATAGCAGAATAGCATGAGGAATCATTTCTTTGCCTTTTCAAAATTTATGTATGTATGTATGTATGTATGTATGTATGTATGTATTTGCTGTCAGTCTTGTTTGATTCTACCCTAAGTCTCTGAGCCATGCAGCTTCCTGATCTTGGGCATTCAGGCAGTGTCTGGTATGGACTACCTCTTGTGGCTTGGACTTCAAATTAGAGCACTTACTGGTTGGCCACTTCTACAAGCTCTGAGCTACATTTGCCACAGTACATCCTACAGATAAGACAGGTTGTTAAGTTTTGTGGGTTTGTGGCTGGGTTGGTATCCCAGTCCAACAACTGTGACCCTTGTCTGGTTACACGAGATAGCCAAGTCAGTCTCCATATTTTCCATTAGGAGAAGTCCTTGCTAGCATCACCCTCATAAGTTCCAGGAAATTTCCATTGCATTAGTTTTCCACATCTCCCACGAAATGCCCACCTATTCCAGTTACCAATCCCAATACTCTCTCTGTCCATCTCCCCTCTCACACCTGACACTTTCTGTTTCCATTTCCTTCGGTGTCCAGTTCATCCACACAATCTATTCTCTACCCCTTTCCCAATGAACTTGGTAAAAGAAAACTTGGTGATGTCACTAGTGTAGGAAACAATTTTCTAAACAGAATACTGATAGTGCATGCACTAAGAGTGACAATTAATAAATGGGACCTAATGACACTGAAAAGCTTCTGTAAGGCAAAGGACACTGCCAATAGGACAAGATATACATCTACAGAATGGAAAAAGATGTTCAACAATTCCACACCTGACAGAGGCCTTATCTCCAAAATATTTAAAGAACTCAGAAAACCAAGACATGAACAAACCAAAAAAAAAAAAAAGCCAACTAAAGAGTGAGATACAGATCTAAACAGAGAATTCCCATTAAATGCATTTTAAATGTCTGGGAAGTACTTAAATACATGCTCAACATCCTTAGCCATCAGGGAAATGCAAATCAAAAGTATTTTGAGATTCCATTTTATAACAGTCAGAATGGCTATCATCAATAACAGAAGTGACAGCTCATGCTGGTGAAGATGTGGAGCAAGGGGAGAGTCCATAGTTGATGGGAGTACACACACCACAGAGATCAATATGGCGGTTCATCATTAAATTAGGAATCAAATAAATTCCTCTCAAAGACTAGAGTTTTGAGTTGTAAATCTGAGCATATTCATTATGCCCCTTATCTCTAATGTCTATCGTGAAATACTCAACTGAAGAAGCTTAAAATTTGGCAGACTTACGGTGGTCCGTGGTTTCAGATAGATTATGAGGCATCGTGGCAGGAAAGTCAGGAAAGCATGGATGTGAGTGCTGAAAGATGAGCAGAGAGGCAACCACAGTTTCATGTTGCAGAGAAAACCCAACCAGGACAAAGGAGAGGTATAAACTAAATGAAGTCCTAAAATCTCCACAGCTTTCAAAATAGTATCGTAAGCTGGGGACCAAAAGTAAAATTTTTTCTGAGGAAGGATGTCCAAATTGAAATCAAGGGAAGGACCCCGAGGAAATCATTTCAATCTCAATCACTTTCGCTTACTTTGAAAATGGAGTTGGATCAAATCCTAAACCCAGTCCTTAAGATTCAGTCAATTGAAGTCGGAAGGACATTTCTGATTGATGGGCTAGATAAAGACATTTTCAGACACCACACTTCTTTCTGAAATTCCATTTCCATTGAAAGCCAAAGATATTTGATATCATCATAGGAGAAGATTAAGATTTGTGGGAAATTTTTTATAAGGTTTTCTAGTGTGAACATTTGAAGTGAAAGGGAAATAATTAAAAACATTTCAAAAATTGTCTCATATGTTTTTGAAAATACATAGGATGACACAATAGTTTTTACAATGAATGATGTAACTATTTACTGAATTAATGACCAAATAAGTATACAGCAAAGTTAGAACATGTTTACTGTATACAACACTATTTAAGTAAAATACAATCAATCATTTGTAAAATCATGCCTGCAAATAACAGAATGAAAACAGAGAACAAAAGCAAACAATATGTACCTGTTGATGCAAAAAATGAGAGATAGAATCTAAGTGTGATTTTTGAGAAGTACAAAACTTACAAAAGTCTAGGTAATAAAAAAGGTAATTAATGTACCCATAAATAGATATCCATTTCTCAATAATTCTATACAGATAATAATAAAATATGGATAATAAAAATGGCTATATGAATAGGATTAAAAATAAAGCATAGACTGCATTCTTCTATATACTGCTCACTCTATAAGGGTCTTGAAAGCAAAGTGACTTAGCCAATATGCCTGAAAGCATGTATTAAATCTGGATGGTGAAAAGGGAGAAACTACTTCTGCAAATTGTCCTTTGACTTCAAGAATGCAGGCCACCTGTGGATACCTGGTCAGGACCCCACTCAAATAAGTGAACCAAGTAAAATGTAGGAAACAAATAGAAAACAAAATTAAGCTGGATGTGATTGCATACTCCACAGGGTTGAAGAGATGAGGAGTGGATAAGAGCACTGAAGACTCTCTTCCATAAAACTCAGATTCAACTTTCAGCACCCACATAATAATGAATAAGTATTTGTAACTCCTCTTGTGGTAGAGTTTCCAATGCCCACTTCTGACTCCCCTGATAACAGTCTCACACAAAATGAACAGACATGTATGGAGGCAAAATACACATATAAACCAATCCATCAAGTCAAATCCATCAGTCAGTCAATCAATCCATCCAATTTTAAAAATCTGAGAATGCTAGTATCAGAACTAAAATAAAGATGATGTATTTTATCTTTCATATGTCTTAAGTTTCTTTATAATAGGAGCAGTGGGTGCAGTAGGTACTCAGTGTTGGAGTCTGGGAATCACTGCACAAACCACTCCAACACCAATCTCAGTCAAATAGGGATGGTTTATTGAATGTCACACCCCAAGACTAATCGGTAGGTGCCATGTTCCAGGCTGAACCTGTGATCTTGAGTTAAGACACTACAAGGCTTTTAAGCCTAAAATACACAAACATCTGTGCCATGTTATTTTCCTAATCAGGATTTAGGGTTGGGGGTTTCCTTAGGAACCTGTGTTTGTTGTACACTTATCCTGCTCCCATTGATTGGGGTATTCTACTGTGGCAGGAGATGTGCATTGCCAAAAATTCATGCCTTAAGTTGTCAACGAGGATGGGACTTAATATTCATGCATTAACTTGTCAATCAGAATGGGACTTGTCTAACATCGATGTTTTAACTTGCCAAGCAGGATGTCACCAACCCCACATAAATGTCTCTTTCTGCCAAGAAGGATGTCAGTTCCCAAAGAGGTCTTGGAAACTTAAACTTTGAATAGATGTAAGCCTTTCTCAAAATGAAATCTTATTCCAAAGTTTCTTAGTGTAGGTGTCTCTTATGCTGGTTTCCATCTCAGGGGGCATCATATATAAGCAAATACCATGAAAGCTTATAAACAGGTAGAGAACATACTGTTGGGTGATTGGTTACTTCCAAATTTATTTGTGAGTAACAATCTGGAACAGTTCTACTGACTTCTATGTGATTGGATCCCAAGGGCACAGAACAGAAGAGAATATGTAATCAACTTGGGTGTGAGAAAGTGTCCTAGTCCAATCAGAAACAACAGGAGAAAGTGTCCTTATAATATCAGTAACAGAACAAAATGGCAGGCTAGCCAGGTCACAGTTACCTACCTAGTCCTTAATATTTTACCTAGACCTTAATACTCTATTACAATATTGTCATTTCATAAGGTCTACATATGGGCAACATGGGTCTCTGTAGCCTTAGATTTTTTAAAACCTATTTTTAATAAGGGTTCTGAAATGCTTTGAACATACCACCCCTTCTAGCCCCATGTGAAAAGGTGGGGTGAAAATAGTAAATACGACAAGGGGATTTGGACCTGTTTAGAAGTAGTTTCAAAGGACAATTCTGATCTCTGTCAGGATACCAACAGTCCACGTCAGTGATGTCAGGATACCAACAGTCCAGTTCAGTAATGTTAGGACAGCAAACATAAGTCAACTGCAATGTCATGATGTAGCAGAAACAGCCTGGCAGAAACAGCAAAGCCTCTGCCCAATCTGCTTAAGTCAGTGGGATGAACCCGGAGAAGCTGGGATGCCAGGAGAAATTCACTGCCTGCCTCTCTCAACAAAGTGAAGATCAGCGAAGATGAAGAGTGAAGACCAATGAGGCATTGCAAAGTTAGCTATGGAAGCATGCCATCACTGTCAGTTGAATCCTACTTAAACTCTCTCCAAACATTACGTATCCTCCCACAGTTCTTGCCTCAGCAAAATACCACCTAAGGTATGTGAGTCTGTATCACCTGATATATCCAGAATCTTCCATTTCAGGTATCACCTCAAATATTACATTTCATTATTGTAAGAGATTACACACTCTCTTTTAGCTATTTTGAATCCCACATCCTCCATTAGCACCATCCTCACTGAAAAACACATGTCTTGTCTCAGTAAAGTTTCACTTTCCAAATTACTCTTCTTCACCTGGCCCCTAGTATTACTCCAGTCTATACCTGTGAGATCAACTTTGGCTCAGCTCCACAGGGGAGTAAGGCTCTATGGCACTTGTCCTATTATTGTGCCCACATGTACGCACATGTATGATGCTTTATCTACTCATCTTTTAAGAGATGCTTTATTTATTTTATTTCCCCATCTATTGACAGTGGTAACCATGGTAATGCAGTTGATATCTCAGTAAAATAGATTTGATTTCCTTCTGGCATACCCATTAGAGTAATTGATCTTAGGGATTTAAACTGCTTACTTATTTCCAAATTGCAACATTCTTATCAGCATGTACAAGTTTCTTTTTCCAATATGCAATTCATTCTTATCTTTTAGAGTTAAACAATTATTATGATTAAGGTTTTCTATTGTTTTGCATCTCTGTGATTATTGAAGAACTGGTCGAAAAATGTTCAGACATCTGGTAAGCTCTTATATAAGAGAATTTGAAGTATCAAAGAGCAACATTGTTTATCTTAAAGGTGCAAGATTTTACTTTTTAATACTGTGTTCTAGGATTTTATCACACTCTCATGACCATTGTCAATATACTGATGGGAATGCAGATAGATTTCTTTTCTTTCTTTCTTTCTTTTTTCTTTTTTTCTTTTTGGAATGAAAGATTTAAAGAAACTTAAAGAATATTTAGTAGCAAATAAAGAACTTGAAGTTTTAAACTTGAGATAATGGTAATACATCAACATTGGCATACTGATTTGAAATGGCAGAATGAGAATGTAGTATAGAGGATTTGTTAATAAATTATAGCACCTTTATAATGTGAAACTTAGAAAAAAAGATAAATGTCTGCCCACAAAAATAACATATAAATAAGAATCTGAATTTTATAATGGTTTAAAATCTACCAAGTATTAAAACACACACAAACACACACACACACACACACACACACATACACACACACACACACACACACACACACAGAGAGAGAGAGAGAGAGAGAGAGAGAGAGAGAGAGAGAGAGAGAGAGAGAGAGAGATCTATAATATAGGAAAATGTTTACAGAGTTGACTCTATTGACAGTATTATAAAGTGATTTGGGAACAAACATAAGTAGCTGAACTTAATGCGATCCCCCAATTCACAGTATGGTATACACATGTAACCCAGGATTGGGGAGGTAGATGCTTTAGCTCAATGGTCAGTCAGACTAGAATTAAATAGGGATCCATATTTCTATGGATTTGTATCCATATTTCTTTGTGAATCTTTCCTAGAAAACAGTGCTCCTTAGGAAGAAAAAAAGAGTTTCATCTTTAACCTCCACACTCATATTAATAGTCGTGCACACACACACACACACAAATGAACATATATATACATACATGCATTCTCTCACTCTCTCTCTCTCTTTCCAAATGTTACTATATAAAAAATGAATGAGCATTTTGTAGTAGCATTTTTTTTCTTTTTATTTATTGGATATTGTCTTTTTTACATTTCAAATGTTATCCTGTTTCTCTGTTCCCCATGCCAAAACTCCTATTCCATCTCCTCTCCCCATGCTTGCTATGAGGGTGTTTCCCTACCCACCTACACACTCCCAACTCCGCACCCTCTAATTTCCCTACCCTGGTGCATCGAGTCTTGATAGTCTTAGGGCCTATCCTCCCATTGATGCCCTACAAGGCCATCCTCTGCTACATATGCAGCTGGTTCCTACCTGTGTTTTTCTTGGTTGGTGGTTTAGTATCTGGGGGCTTTCAGGGGGGATGGGTTTGATTGGTTGATATTGATCTTTGTATGGGGTCAAAGCCCTTCAGCTCCTTCAGTCATTTCTCTAGCTTCTCCACTGGGTACCCTCTGATCAGTTCAATGGTTGGCTGCAAGCATTAATCTCTGTATTTGTCAGGACCTGAAAGACCCTCTCTGGAGACAGCTATATCAGGTTCCTGTCAGCATGCACTTCTTCAAATCCACAATACTATCTGGGTTTGTTGACTGTGTGTGGAATGAATCCCCAGGTGGGGCAGTCTTTGGATGTCCTTTCCTTCAGTCTCTGCTCCACACTTGTCTCCCTATTTGCTCCGGTGAGTATTTTGTTCCCTTTCTAAGAAGGACTGAAGCACCTACATTTTGGTTTTCCTTCATCCTGAGCTTCATGTCTTCTGTGAATTGTATCTTGGGTATTCCAAGCTTTTGTGCTAATATCCACTTATCTGTGAGTGGATACCATGTGTGCTCTTTTGTGATTAGGTTACCTCATTCAGGATATTTTTTAGCTCTATCCATTTGCCTAAGAATTTCATAAATTCATTATTTTTAATAGCTGAGTAGTTCTCCATTGTGTAAATGTACCACACTTTCTGTATCCATTCCTCTGTTGAAGGATATCTGGGTTCTTTCTGGCTTCAGGCTATGATAAGTAAGTCTGCTGTGAACATAGTGAACATAGTGGAGCATGTGTCCTTATTGCATGTTGACAAATATTTTGGTTACAGGCCCAGCAGTGGTATAGAACCACCAGAATAACAAATAGGTATCCTTCCTCTACTCAAAGAATAAACAGGCTGAGACAGAAATCAGGGAAATGACACCCTGCACAATACTCACAAATAATATAAAATACCTCGATGTGACTCTAACCATACAAGATCTTTATGACAAGAATGTCTTCAAGTCTCTGAAGAAAAAAATCAAAGAAGATCTCAGAAGATGGAAAAATCTCCGGTGGTCATAGTTTGGCAGGATTAATAGAGTAAAAATAGCCATCTTGCTGAAAGCAATTTGCAGATTCAATGCAATCCCCATCAAAATTCCAACACAATTCTTCATAGAGTTAGAAAGAGCAATTTGCAAATTCATTTGGAAAAGCAAAAAAACAAGGACAGCAAAAACTATTCTCCACAATAAAAGAACTTCTGGGAGAATTACCATCCCTGACATCAAGCTGCATTATAGAGCAATATTAATAAAAACTTTATGGAATTGGTACAGAGACAGGCAGGAAGATCAATGGAATAGAATTGAAGACCCAGAAATGAACCCACACACCTATGGTCACTCGATAGTTGACAAAGGTTCAAAAACTGTCCATTGTGGGGAGGAAAACAGCACTTTCAACAAATGGTGCTGGTTCAACTGGAGGTCAGCATGTAGAAGAATGTGGATTGATCCATTCTTATCTCCTTGTACAAAGCTCAAGTCCAAGTAGGTCAAGGATCTCCACATAAAACCAGATACACTGAAACTAATAGGGGAGAAAGTGGGAAAGAGCCTTGAATACATGGACACATAGGAAAATTCCTGAACAGAACACCAATGACTTATGCTCTAAGTCAAAAATAGACAAATGGGACCTCATAAAATTGCAGATCTTCTGTCAGGCAAAGGATACAGTCAATAAGAAAAAACAGAAACCAATAGATTAGGAAAATGTCTTTAATGATTCTACATTAGGCTAATATCCAATATCTACAAAGAACTCAAGAAGTTAGATGCCAAAAAATCCAAATAACCCTATTTAAAAATGGGGTAAAGAGCTAAACAAATAATTTTCAACTGAGGAATATTGAATGGGCAAGAAGACCCCAAAGATAGATAGGTTCAACATCCTTAGTCATCAGGGAAATGCCAATCAAAACTACCCTGAGATTCCACCTCACACAAGTTAGAATGGCTAATATCAAAAACTCAAGTGAAAGCAGAATCTGGCAAGGATGTGGACAAAGTGAAACACTCCTCCGTTGCTGGTTGGATTGCAAGCTTGTACAGCCACTTTGGAAATCAGTCTGACGGTTCCTTAGAGTACCATTGTTTTTTAATTTGGTATTTATTTCAGTTACATTTCCAATGCTATCCCAAAAGTCCCCCACACACTCCCACACACTCTCCCTCACCCTCCCATTCCCTTCTTGGCCCTGGCGTTCCCCTGTACTGAGGCATATAAAGTTTGCACAACCAATGGGAGAGCTCCGGGGGGTACTGGTTAGTTCATATTGTTGTTCCACCTATAGGGTTGCAGATCCCTTCAGCTCCTCCGGTACTTTCTCTAGCTCCTCCATTGGGGGCCCTGTGATTCATCCAATAGCTGACTGTGAGCATCCACTTCTGTGTTTGCTAGGCCCAGCATAGTCTCACAAGAGACTTAACTGAAAGTTAAATACTCATTTTTAGATAGGAAGTTTGATTTCTGAAATTTCTAACTCTTTCTATAAAGTCTACATGGTTTTATTTTCTATTAAACCATCACAAAAGAAATTAGTGTTAAGGTAATGTTATTTAAATTTTTATAGATGTACATTTGAAAAGGAAGTCAATATCTAATAAAAATTGTTTTTAAAAAAGGAAGTCATTATGCTCTATTTTTAGAAAATTACAAAAACAGTTATCCTAGAAAATATTTTTATATTTTTGTATTTATTTATTTTTTTAATTTTCTCTTTTTCTTCCCTTACTTTTGCTGGTGCTCAGGATCACACTGAAGAAAGGACATATGCTAAGTATGACAGAGTTATGTCCCTAGTATAGTAATGAATAAGAAGCAGTTAAATAATGTAAAGACATGGTAAGATGTGGACACTTAGCCTTCAAAAATGAGGACCCTTTATGTTTCAACTACACTTCAGGTCACTCATACATCTGAAAGAGTTATAGGAGAAGAAGTTTCAGGTGACCTTATTATCAAAAGGCTATCTTAAGTTCAAGGACTTCACGCTACCTCCTTCACAATTGTCTATGAAAACTGGCAAACTTGGTAATTAGATCATACTGCACTACTCCTGAGATAGGATGTCAAGGTGTTTTCCATTTAGAATATGGAAATAATAGGGAGAGATAAGAAATAAACATTTATATAATAACTTTCGATAAAAGATGACATTTAAAATTAATTGTGTTTACATTTTATAAGATATTCAAATGATTTATCATGCTTCCTTGTCTTGTTAAACCTTGTTTAACATTATCTACAATTTTAACTTTGGATATAGATATGCCAGTTATGTTTTATTTATTCTGATTTTTTTCATTATTTTTAGGACGAAGAGAGAGAGTGGTGACAAGGAAAATGACACAGATGACAGGGTAAGACATTTAGGGGGGTTGCAGAGTGCAAACCCATGACATTAGGGGAACAAGAAAGCAGATCTTGCAGAGTTGCACAGCCAAGCACTTCCAGTTGTATTCAGTAGCTTATGCTTCAGCATGGTTCAAGTCTTTATTAGAAGAAGCAGGCTACATCCCCCTCACTGATTTCCACATGTATGTTCACACAAAATATTAGCTAGTTATTATCTACGTATGTTCTGTCCTTGCATTAGGATCAGTTATTATAAAGTATATGCTTCATAATATTAATGATTTTAATGAGAGATCACATAGAAACTTTTGTGTCTGACTCAGTATCTAGGACAGATTGTTAAGGCATGTCTTATTTATTTCCTATTTATGAAACAGGAAACTGATGCAAAATGAAGATATAGCTACTTACTCAGTGACCTTCCATGGTAAGTTGGATGGGTCATGATTCTTAGCCAAGGAGTCTTATTTAACATCATAATACCTTATTTCTTCTAATATGACAACGGAGCAGCAATCCTCTCTTTCGGTCGTAGCTGTTCTAATTTTATTCCTGGATAATGATAAACCTTTGCTATTTCTACAACTTCAGAGTCATCCAAGAGGTAACTTGTTGCTAGCAGAGAAAAAAAACACTTATATTCTGATAAAAACTTAATTTATAATTTTACCATCTTCAATATCATCTCAAGCCTAAGCCTAAATGGTATCTAGATAGTCTAGGTGAGTCAAAGACCAGGTTCCCTATTGCGAAGACTGACTCATGTCTGACTATTTCAGGCCAAGACAGTGTGACTTAGACTGGACTTCTTTCAAACCCTGCTAAATAAGAATGGACCATTTTTCACTTAAGAGGCTAACTTTATTATACTCATGTTCATTTGTGTGTCATTTTCTTATCCTTTAGATTATCCGGTTTTATGCTCTCATTCTTTATTAAAAGTACACTTGCATCATGTGTGCTCAAGTTTTCTGAAAGAAGGTGAAATTTGCAGCAAACATGCTACTTTATGGGGCAGGATAAGATGTGAATCTCTCTTTCTCACAGCCAAGTTCCTCATCTCTCTGTGCTCAAAACTGCACATTAATGATGCTTGAAAATCTGTGAAAATTATTTATTTTTATGAGAAATAGACGGGGAAACTGAATGATAAGAGCCCTTCTTTTCATTTTATGACATGAATTGTTGACAAAACTGTAAATTAGCTCTAACCCATAATGTCACTGGGAGTGTCTGAAACACAACTTTCCACTGCCTTTGGATAATCTTTTGACAAATTTCTTACGCAAGCTGAGTCACATGGCTGGATTAGCAGAACAGGAAATATTTGCAATACTTTCTTTTGTTCTGTTTACATTTGAATGCACTATCTTATTAGGATTTTGTTTTTCACCGAGAATTTATGCATATTTCTTTTAGCATTATTTAAAAAAAAAAGTTAAACATACTTTTCATACAAGTATTTTGTTCATATTGTTTTCCTTCCCCAAACTTTCTCAGATCTTTCATATGTTCCTGTGCATTCTACTTTGTCTTCTTTCTCTCTCACACACAGAAACAAAAACAAAAAACAGAAATAAGATCAAACAAATAGGAGGCAATTAGACAATAAATAAATAAGAACATAAAAAAAAATCCTCTCCTTGCAAAACAAGGAGTCATTTTATGCTAGCTACATAGCCACATCATCTTGAATACTGTCATCTCTAATGTCTTCTACTGCCCTAGTACTTCTGTTTTACATCACCCCAACATATAAGCCTATCTATTTTCCACTAGGATGAAGATTATTCTAACTCCCATGTTATATAAATTATATAGAACTGAGTAGTTCTAGTTTAGTAGAGTTTATTGTAATAATATTCCTAGCCACTTAGTCACAGACATATAAGATACTTTCCAAGACAAATTCATAGCCTCTACAGATGGGGATCTAACTACCAGCAGATCAAGCATAAAACATTTATGTCTGTTTATATTTATTTAAAATTTATATAAAATACTATTTGTAACTATTTTAAATTGTCAATTTAAGTAATAATTTTATGGTTTTTACATTCAATTCGGTGTTAAGTAATGATGATTTAAATTTTGTTGTTGATGTCTATACAAGTTGCTAACTAATACTGTGTTCCCCTTGAGCATTAGTGGATTTGACATTCCTAGAGGGAAGGCATCTCATAATCAAACCACTCTGATACAGAGCGTTGCCTATATTTGAATAATTATTCTCTGTTTTCATGTAAACAGTTTCTTCAACTTATTACTCTCCATTTTTCTTATTGAATTTTCTTTTCCAAAACCAAGTTATGTAAAATTTCAGAACATGAAATATTCAAAAATTCATTTTAAAGATCATTTTAAATATTATTTACTGTTGCAGCTGGTGCTTTCTATATTCAACAAATATTCATCAAGACCTAGTGGGACATGCAAAAAAGCATTAAAAGTACTTAAGTATCTTTTCTTTCAATTTATAGAAGCATGAGCCCCTGTAAGTGTGGAAGTGTTGAAAAGCTTAGATTCAACATCTTTATGAAACTTCCCTGATAATTATAGTCACTTATATTCACATCTTATTAGCAAGATTAAACAAAAGACCACCATCAGTAACAGGTCAGGAAACAGTATTTATCTACAAGTTACAATGAACCATTAGAAGGTCAGAGTGTGCACAACTGTAAAGAAGTCAAACTTCCTTGTTAATATCTAGCATATTCCACATACTCAGAATCATTAATAATGACAAAACAATTTTTTTTTTACAATCAAAGTGTTATAATTCTAAGAATTTGGTTTGGTGATATTTGGATTACACTTGTTTACAGCTTGCTTCTTTCATGAGCTCTGTCTTCGTTATTCTTCTCTGGCCTACTTTTGAATATACATGTGCTCACAAACTCATATGTAATACAAAGACTTATAACTCCTCATACACATACACTTGTGCAATATAACTATAATAAAAGTACTATAATAAGATTATAAAACAAAACCAAGGTGTGGAGTTTTGGTGGTTTTATTGTAGTAAATCACCAAGATTCTCTATATGTGGGAATATTCTGCAAGTAAATATAGTAGAGTGAGTTTCCGCATCGCTATTAACAACCTAGAAGTAAGCAAAGATACAAAATCTTATGCTCCTTACTTGTAGAGCAACAACTAAATATAAGAGTTGATGAAATATTTAAGTATTTACCTTCTATATAAAACCTGATTGTAAGGCTATAGTCTTGTGATTGAGCTATAGATTGAGCTTGGTACTCAAATAGAGTAACAGAGCATTTGATCAAAATAATTGTCTCAAAAATAAACAAATAGCAATAAGTGTTTAAAGATATGGCATCTTAACTCAAATGCGTGAATTCTTCAGCAATATAGATTCATCATTAAGTTCTAGAAGATATCTAAGATCAATAAATATAGCCTATAATGATTGTGAGGGTAGTGTATGGGACCCCACTGATCAAAAATTCAAAAATCAGTATTCCATACCTAGCAATAGGGTTTTCTATTTGATATCCTGTGGCATCTTCTCTGGTTATAGACATTGTTTTCCATTACAGGATCTGCCAGTACCTGACCAATAGAGATGAAGATGCTCACAGCCAACCATTGCACTGACATGGCATCCCCAATGGAGAAGTTAGAGAAAGGGCAGAAGGAACTTAAGGGGTTTGCAACTCCATAGGAAGAACAATATCAACCAACCAGATCTCTCAGATCTCCCAGGGACTAAACCACCAACCAAAGATTACACATGGAGAGACCCATAGCTCCAGCTACATGTAGCATAGGATGTCCTTATCTGGTAACAATGGGTGTGGAGGCCCTTGGTCTTGTGGAGACTCCATACCCAAGCATAGTGGAATGCTAGAGCAGTGAGAGAGGAGTGGGTAAATGTGTTCTGGAGCACCCTCATAGGAACAGGGTTTAGGGGGGATGGGATAGGGGGTTTGCGTAGGGGACCCTGGGAAATGGGCTAACACTAGAAATTTAAATAAATAAAATAACCAATAATGATAAAACAACATGTATGTATTCATAATATGTATGTACATGAATAGTCTGTAAGATTTATAGTAGTTGGGTTACATAGGGCATTTCCATAGCTCTTCAGTGTTGGTTACCCTATATCACACTCACTCTTCTCTCCTACCCTCCCACCTCCACCTCTTTTAACTCTTCTGTTGTGTTATCCTCCCATCTGTCACATCATATGTATTCCAGGACTCTTAAAACCCAGACAAGGGCTTCTTTCCAGTTTCCTGTCTTCTATGTTACTATAGTTAAAATGCACACTCATCTTCAAATATAGCATTCACATAATATCGAAAGCATAGAATCTGTTTTTCAAGGTTTGCATTACCTCACTCAGAGAAACTATTACCAGGTCCATCTTTTGACCTGTTAACTTCCTTATTTCATTAGTCTTGGCAACTGAATAATGCTACATTGTGCATAAGTACTGCTTTTTTATTGTCAGTTAATCAGTTGGTGGACAATTGACCATTTCCAATTTCCTAATATTGTGAATAAATTAGCAATGAACAAGAATAGGAAGTATATTTTATCAGGATATAGATTTATTGTGGAATATGCCCATTAGTGTTACAACTAAATTCTATGTAAGATCTGTCTAGCTTTATTAGGGTACTCAAAATAGATTCCATTGTGTTTTCAGGGGGTAAAAAGCAATCAACTGGTTTATGTAGTTGTTGTGAACTCTGCAAGAAATATCCACAGGAACAACAGGGGCTGAATGATATGGGAGTAACCAGTTGTCTAACAGGGAACTAGGCCAAAATTATGTAACTGGTGATGTCATAGTCTGTAAGAAAAGAATCTTATGCCATTATTCTGCTAAATGGACATTGTATAAAAGCAACTTTCATTGATTTAATGTTAGATATATCGATCAGTGTATCTCTCAACCACTATTTTTAATAGAACACAGTTATTATAGAGACCCACAATTAATCAACATGAAGGCAGTAAGAGATGGTGAAATACTAAGCTGATAGTGGGGCATCTATATTATACTAGATCTAAGGATCAGGGATCATTGCAGAAAGGCACTAGGAAGAGAATAAGAGCCAGCCGTATTAAACGTCTGCAGATGAACATTAGTTGCTGCACACAGCGTGGCATTAGTCAAGACAAACTCACAGTGGCTGTGATTACATGCACAAGACCTCCATGATATCAAGCCAGCCAAAATCTCATTATGTACTGCAGAATCATTAATGAGGCTCCATCTATAGCTGAAGCACTATTGTCAATTTCTGGCTTCTGAGAAAACAAGATGGTTCTATACCGATACACATAGGGATGGCACTAAGTGTACTCAGTGGGTTTAAGAAGGAATGACAGGCATCCCAGGAAAGCAGATAGCAGGAGAAATAGTCTTTACTGAGGAACAGTACACCAATTTCTAATCCAAAATCAAATTGTCATCCCTTAAAACTTGCATAAAAGTAACATTCTACAGTCTGAACTAGTTAGGTTCATGTATTCAGGAATATATATGTAACATACATAAGTATATGTATATAACAACAATTAATGAAAGGGGGCATGAATTTAAAGAGTGCAAAGAGTGATATGTGGGAGGATTTGAAGAGAAGAAAGGGAAGGGTAAACCATGTAATTACATTATTATCTTAATTAATAAAAGGAATTGTTTTTAAAAATAACACATGATGGGGCTTGAGAGATGACTAAGTGGTTAAAAGCACTGACTCCTTTTCCAGAGGTCCTGAGTTCAATTCCCAGCAACCACATGGTGTCTCACAAAAATCTGTAATGGGATCCCGTGCCCTCTTCTGGTGTGTCTGAAGACAGCTACAGTGTACTCATATAAATAAATATATATATATATATTTTTAAATTTTGCAAAAACTAACACATGACATTGAAAGGAAATATCAACTGGTAAAAGGATAGGGATGAAATGGGAGGGAGGAGGATAGGAGATGAATTTAATACAAATATATTTTAATAAAATATTTATTTTGTTTTATGATTGATTATACTTTAAAGAAACACTTATATATATACTCTACCAAATACTGTCTTTGAAAAATAATGTACCTTGTCTCACTTCTCTTCACTCTCCATTTTCATTTAAGCTTAAAAACTTACATTGAAAATAAACATTGTTGATAACTGTTTTATGTAGGCTAAACATTTTCCCCGTGTCTGAATCATGGTCAATTGCAAGAAATGCTCTTTTGTTATAATAATGAATAGGAAGGAATTTGTATTGTCAAAGTAGATAGTCTTTTTAGCCAGTCATCTTCTTTGTTTGTTGTCGCAATTACAGCTTTTGGGGTTATAATCTGCAGACTAAAAATTGCTGAAATTGAGTTTGACAGATCCAACTAATTGGCTCCCAAGGAGCCATTATGTTATACCTGGTGAACTGTCCATGAAAGACACAGCTACTTGTCCAAACTATGCACAGGACTAATTATAAAACAGCAGGAGATAGCTCATGGTAATAGGCCAGGCACTGTTATTAGTACATAATAATTCCATGACCAAGTCATCAATTATGGCGTTCTTACTACCTTGAAGAAAATGCAACTGTGCAGGAATAATTACTGGGGGACTACTCTATGAGATGAATTTGTACTATTTTTGTTGCCATAAAAGCCTCTTCTTTTCACTAACATTCCCTGAAGACTAAAATCCCTGTCTAGCCACAAAACAAACCAAAAACAATAAAAAAAGAAACAAAGACAAATCCATATGAATTTCTTTATCCCCTGCTGAAAGAAAAATAAATTTGTTCGATATTATGCATTGGAATTTATTATCTACTAAAATGTCTTCAATACTATTTATTGAAATGTATATTTAAATAGGTGCTTACTATGCAAATATGTACATATCAAATATGTTTTTCCTGTAACTTTTAAAGATTCTGATCATAACAAAGTTCTTTGTTTTATGCCAGTTGACACTGGAAAACAATATAAAAATGAGGTTAATTTATTCTAGACTGAACCTAAGCAGTTTCCCTAATTATTTAACTGTCTTCTTGGGACGATTTGTTTTATAATCGAAATCATAGTCCTACCAAGGACTTGTTTGATCTTTGCTTGGGTAATTAATGCAAGCACATTCTTGCCTTTACATAAAAAAAGAAAGTCTTGCAGTTAGACACCACTTTAATTAAAAGACTTCCTATCCTTGGCTTGTTTTCACTTTAAAACAATTTCTAATTAATTTCAGTTAATTTTGAATAAAAATTCAGAGCACAGTTTTTCTTCACTAATATGGAGCATGGCTCTTTAATTCTTATGTATGACATTAATGTTAGAAACTATTTTTATGTGATTTTGAAATTATTAGGAAATACAGATTATGACAAAATAAAATTTAACATTAATTGCACAGATTGTGTTGACAACAGAATAGAGCAGCTGTGACAAAAATAAGATTGGAGCAGGGATAATGATCTCTGTAGACAGAGAGTTTACAATGAACTCAAAGTAAAATAATAAGTATTATATTAAATTTATTTATTTACTTTTTGGTTATTTATGGGTGGGTTGTATGTGTTAATCTATATGTCAATACATATCTCAATTCACAATTTTATGCTTCATGATATACAAACTTTCTAGCTGGATAAACAAAACATTTTAATTCATAACATGGTTATGTGAATTTATGCATAATCTTTGTATGTTAAGCATATTAATATTATTGTGTTTTTGTTTTGATTTTGAAATCTTAATATTATAATGTAATGACATTTCTATTCTCTATTTTGAACATAGGCTATCTAGGTTGCCAATTCTATCTATATGTCTATTTGCTTATGTATCTTCTTATCTCTACAGTAACATACCTACCCATAAATTGTTTATGTATCTATCAATCATCATGATTTCCTTTGATTATTTTGATCAACTTGGTATGAGAACTAAATGTATTATCAAAGTTCTTTGGTAGCGAAATAGCATAAAAGTCTATTTTACTTTATAAAAAATGTACTCTTTTTACTACTGTCTTGAAATTCTTATTGATTTTAATTTTGTTTGTTTTACTTAATTTATTTATTTATACTCTATATTTTATCCCCCGACACATGATCCACCATCCAATTGTTCCATATCCAATTTCTCCTTCCCAAATCCCCATCTCCACATGGATGTCCCCAGGCCCCACTCGACCTGACCTCTAAATTTCCTGGGTCCTCCAGTCTCTAGAGGGTTAGGTACATTATCCCTGAATGAACACAGACCTGGAAGTCCTTTACTGTATGTGTGTTGGGGGCCTCATATCACCTGGTGTATGCTGTCTGTTTGGTGGTCCAGTGTTTGAGAGATGTCTCAGCATCTTTCCGACTTCCCTAATTTAACAATTAGGGCAGAAGTCATCTGCTTCTGTCCATTGGTTGGGTCCAATATCTGCACATGACTCTTTCAACTGCTTGTTGGGTGTTTGGGAGGGCAGTAATTTTTTTTTTTTTTTTGAGCTCTCCATAGCCACCATAATAGTATCAGGCCTTGGGACCTCCCCTTGAGCTGGATCCCACTTTGGCCTGTCGCTGGACTTCTTTTCCTCAGGCTCCTTTCCATTTCCATCCCTGTAATTCTTTTAACAGGAACAATTATCAGTTAAGATTTGTGACTTTGGGATGGCAACCCCATCCCTCACTTGATATCCTGTCTTCCTGCAGGAGGTGGTCTCTATAAGTTCCCTCTCCTTACTGCCAGGCATTTCATCTAAGGTCCCTCCTTTTGAGTCCTGAGAATTGTGTAATAAGTATGAGGAGCCACAGCACAGGATTATGAGGTAGAGATGACAGTGATCCCTGACATCTTTTCTGTGAGTATTTTCATGTTTTGCAAACTCTGAGTATTCACTTCCATGGAAGTTCCATGGAAGTTGCATCCAAGTTGCATCCCCAAAACATGATAGCTCCATGGTCAGTTCTCCATCAGCTTTGTGACTTTGTCCCAGAAGATCCTAGAATCCAGCAATAAAGTACAACCACTCATGAATTTGTGGATTCCAAATGAGGACAAGCAGAAGCTGAATTATTTTCTCAGAATAAATCAACCTTTCAGTTTTATAACCAGTGACTTCTTTCTCTATTTTAAAGGGAATAAATGTTAAAAAAAAAAAAAAGGTTTGCCTTACTTTTTATCTTACAACATTAACAATGGCCTGTGTTAAAAATAAACTATAAGATTAGATTACATTATGGCTAATTAAAATATATAATGCTATATATGAAGCTATAGCATTTGTATTGGTAATGCTTTCCTTAGATACCTAAGAAAGACCTAAGAAATAATACCTCAGAAAAACTCCAATTCCAGGTGTTGAGAATCTCCTTCAAAGTTGTTGGTTGGGAAATACAAGAGACCCACAGAACAATGTAGGCTATTGCAATTGTCCATAGTTGCCTCTGAATCAATTAGGTCCTTATTGTGGAAGATACACACTTCAGACACAGCACTTGAAAAAAACATGCTGGAATTGACTTGAAAGCCTCTTTCATGAGGACTAATCTTCAATACGAGAAAAACATATTAAGTACCAGAGGGTAAATTTAGTAATTTTTTTTTGAATAGCAACAACGGCAAAAATGTCAAGATATCACATAAGCAGTAACAATGGAATTATATCCTGGTCATAACTGTCAACTAATTGGACTTAAGGGAACCCATGTAGTATTGTAAGACTAGTCAACTATGGTCGTTGAGACTATAAAACACCAAACAAAAGAAATAAAAATTGACATCTTGGTAAAACAGTATAAGTTCTAGATGCATTCTAAGTACTTTTCTTCATACCACAAGTAAGTGTATCTTTCACAAAATAGGTTTTCAGCAGATAGAGATCAATATAGAAAACCACAACTGGTCAAAAGCAGAGAACAATCAACTGTGTAGTGACCAGCACTAATTGGTACCTCTTCAATACAATTCTTACACCTGAAGCACAGTGAACATTCCGGATGAAGAAGCAGAAAGATTTTGCTTTAAGGCCATAGGACCAGTACAGTGGAACGCTGTAAGACAGTGACTTCTATAAAAGGAAGGTAGCATCAGGAGATCACAACAGTGTGACTGCTTCAGCAAGAGTGATCAAGATGGCATAAGGATAAGAGTTCTCACATGGCTTCTCCTCAGCAAGATCTACAGACTACTGATTGATGCTGAAAAATAGCAACCTTCTCCATTGACCAACCTGTGATAAGTCAGCCAATTACAAAATATCAGCCCTAAACTCATGTGAGCAACAAATATTTTTCTCAAAAGGTTGCATATACAACATCTGTTTAGTACACATACATATGTATGAATATACATAATACACATATGTATGTTTACATGTAATAATTAAAGTACAATGAATGAGGTTAAGAGTGGAGTGGTATGCACACAAAGGGAACTGCAGGAAAGAAAGAGAAAGGAGATGAGTAATGTAAAGAGCATACTCATTTATAAAATTCTAGAAATTTTAAAGTATATTTTAATATAGTAAACATACATTTTTAAAATATTAAACACATAGAGACATCTCTGCATATCTAAATCAGAAAAACCTTCTCCTGCTAATCTTGACTTTATACCATGTGTACTTTATCAACAACTTTCCTTTCCATGATGATTCTTTAAATTAAAAATAATTGTTAATATGTATATTTCTCATAAAGAAAACAGGCAGTTGATACTAAAATATTTTGTATGTTTTACAATTCTTCGTGTTTTTCACATATGAATGTTTATGAATGAGTTTATGTATGAATAAATGGCCTATTCAAATGAATGGATGTAAATGAAACTATATTATAATAAATATATGTGTGTGCAAGCATTTTATTATAGGTTAAAAAAAAAAGATAAGCCAGGCAGTGGTGGCACATGCCTTCAATCCCAGCACTTGGGAGGCAGAGGCAGAGGCAGACAGATTTCTGAGTTCGAGGCCAGCCTGGTCTACAGACTGAGTCAGGACAGCCAGAGCTATACAGAGAAACCCTATCTTAAAAAAAACAAAAACAAAAACAAAAAACAAACAAACAAAAAAAAAACAAAAAAGATAAAATATTAACTATCTGGTAGGACTGATTTAATTATTATGAGTCTGTAATGCCTATATTAAACCATCTAAAAAATTAAGAATACTATAGCGATGGTCCTTCAAAAATGAAATTTTGAATTATAAATATTAGTGATATTTATCCAATTAATAATTTTTTGGTTAATCATTTATATACTGGTTATAATAAAGCAAAACTTTATTAATAGTGTTACTTATTTCCAATTTATATAATACATATTAAGCTAATATATAATACTGACCATTTAGTATATAAAGTGAGAAGCAAAGGATGACCAACACAACTTTGATAATTAGTTTTTACAGTCTACTACCAAGATATATCATAATAAAAGATATTCTGTTGCAACTGTTTACTCAAGATATCTAAATCTATAAAGTTAAAATATAGTTCAAGGAGGAGAGGTAGTGAAGGGAGGGGCAAGGGAGAGAATTCAGGCAAGATAGCTCAAATTAAGGGCCATTTGATCTTTAGTAGGATAACCTAAGGCAGATGAAACAGGAAGTCTTTAGAATTTCCTAAATAATTGAATTCAAGGTTCAGTCCTAGGCTGACTTTACCAAAAAAAACACTTACCCTTTGGTATCTCCTTTCTATAACACCTTGTCTCAAAGAACGCCCAGCGTTTTTCTCCACCAGAACCCTCCTGCGGGTCTGCTGTGAGTTAAGCTGGAGCTAGATCGAATAAGAACCCTGATGTGATTTCATGTGATCTGTTCCTGACTGGGGTTTCCAAACACTTCCTTGATACTAAACTGGAAGGAGTGGTCTGCATATATTGCATAAGAGAAGAATCTATTTTTAATAAGAAAGGAAGGAGAGAGAGAGTGAGAGAGAGAGAGAGAGAGAGAGAGAGAGAGAGAGAGAGAGAGAGAGAAGAAGAAGAAGAAGAAGGGAGGGCAGGGGAGGGGAGGGGAGGGAAGGGAAAGGGAAGGGGAAGGGGAAGGGGGAAGGGGAAAGGGGAAGGGGAAAGGGGAAGGGGAAGGGGAAAGGGAAAAGGGAAGGGGGAGGGGGAAGGGGGAAGGGGAAGGGGAAGGGAAAAGGGGAAGGGGGAAGGAAAAGGGGAAGGGGAAGGGGAAAGGGAAGGGGAAAGGGAAAGGGGAAGGGGAAGGGAAAGGGAAAGGGAAAGGGAAAGGGAAAGGGAAAGGGAAAGGGAAAGGGAAAGAAAGGAAGGATCTAGTAGGAAAAAGGGCATAGGACTAGGCAAGATGGCGAATGTACCACCTCCCTGAAATGATGGAATGGCTTTTAGAGAAATTAAAGGAGGAGGATATGAAAGGAGTTGGGGGAGAAGAAACCATATCAGGATATAGGGTATGAAAAATATCTTTTTTTCTGTCTTCATTTGCTTTTGTTGTTTGTTTTTTGGGAGAGGAGATGTTTACACAGTTCTCTGTATCGGGAAGTCAGGGCAGAAGCTCTAGGCAGATATCTTGGACAAGAAATGACTCAGAGACCATGGAAGAACATGCTTTCTGGCGCAGCTATTTTTCTTACATAACCCAAGCCTTAGCACTTAGATATGCAAGAGCCCACAGTGGGCTGGGCTCTCCCATATCCATCAGCAACACAAAAACTTTCTCAAATTATGCCCTCAGCCCAACTTGATGGAGGTGATTCACAATTCACATTTCCTCTTCCAGCCTAGGTCAAGGTTTGTGTCAAGTCAACCAACACACAAGCTCATAGCTTTATTGGCTAAGAAAAAAGACAGAAATTCAGAAATGGGCTTATGGAGATGGATCCATTTGCAAGGTACTTTCCATGCAAATGACAGTTGGTAACTGAAGTGAATGGGAAAAATATTTTCAATAAAACAAAGATTACAGGAAAATATTATATTGCCCATTTTCTATCTTTAGAGAAATTTTGAGGCTTACATATCTTTAAACTGTATTTACTTATTCATGGGATATAGAAAAAGCAGTCAGTAAAATGTTAAAGGGCTTTCGAAACAATCAAGGAATAAGTAAGAATAAAGATAAAGTGAAAGAAACTTCAGTTAAAATGTAGTAAACATGAGTGAATGCAGTATTATGAGAAAACAACATACTATCTGTACAGAAAAAAGAAATCACTATGCATCAAATACTTCATATCTCACATGCAAATGCTAAGAAAAAAACTCAATTGCGTGAAGAAAATTGCAAATTTGTTTCCCTAAAGCCTTCCCAGACTTATAGAAACAATGAGTCCTTATGATAGAACATGTAAAATAAGAATTTTGATTTGTCACCATTTGAAAATTATTTTTATAAGCATAATTTGATGCATTCTATGAATTGTATAGATTGTGATGTGGGATTAGATGTGCTCCACTTCCTCTCTGCGAGGCAATTGAGGGAGATTATGATTACTTTTGGGGAAGTGATTAAGAAAAGCAGAATGAGTCAAAAATACTGAACATTGAACAGAGCTGAAATGATAAACCATTTCAGAACAGATGTGAAAAGATGCAACTGACAGGTGACAGGAAATAATAGGAAATAGGAGACCAAAATAGCCTTTCCTGGGATCCTTCCTATAGACCACGTTTGAAAAATACAAGTACCCAAATCAGTAATGCTTTGAATGGAGCCTTTTGATTATTTATCATGAAGTGTATCATAAGCATTCCTACAGGCAGGAATTCCATAGTAAAGACAACAACAAATGTCAATGATGGTGATCATTGAGTCATTGTTGAATATTACTTACTGTACTGGCTACTTTTGTGTCAACTTGACACAGCTGGAGTTATCACAGAGAAAGGAGCTTCAGTTGAGAAAATGCCTCCATGAGAACTGTAAGGCATTTTCTCAATTAGTGATCAAGGGGGAAAGGCCCCTTGTGGGTGGGACCATCTCTGGGTTGGTAGTCTTGGTTCTATAAGAGAGCAGGCTGAGCAAGCCCAGGGAAGCAAGCCAGTAAGTAACATTCCTGCATGGTCTCCGCATCAGCTCTTGCTTTCTGACCTGCTTGAGTTCCAGTCCTGACTTCCTTTGGTGATGAACAGCAATGTAGAAGAGTAAGCTGAGTAAACCCTTTCCTCTCCAAGTGCTTCTTGGTCATGATGTTTGTGCAGGAATAGAAATCCTGACTAAGACACTTACTATACTACAAAATAGACAAATGCATATGTATGCATATACAAGCTAAAAATAATTGAGGAAATGATCATGAATTTGGGAGAGAGAAGAGATAATATGGGAAGTGTCGTTGGGAAATAGATGGGCAGAAAGTATGTATATCTAATGCTTATGTGTAGAGATTTTTTAAAAAAAAAACAAATCATAAAAATAAGCAAGTAAAACATTGCTGTAATAAAGATTGACTATATGTGCACAAAAAGAAATATTACCAAACTACCAAATTAAACTCAAATAGTGAGTGTTTAGTAAAAGCATAAATTTAACATTCTACCATCACTGAAAGCAGTGATGAACATATCCTGTCTTAGGTACAACAAGACACATGCTGAAAGCCAGTGTTATTCTTCTAACTATGAGAGCATATTTTAAAACCTGGCCCTATAGGACTTCATGATGCAAATGAAATAAGGGCAGATAATCACCTAACCTTGAGATGCAGATGTTATTCTAGCTTAATAATGTAGATCTAATGTACCCTTGAGGTTCTCAGGGACAGGAAAACCAGACAGAGTGACAGGACCAGGAAGGTGGCAATTGCAACTTGCTGATCTACTCTACCTGTATATTGGGATAAGAGCTAAATGTACAAATATTAACACTTGAAAGAAAGTAAAAAAAACAAAAACAAAAACAGTAAAAGAATATTCTCTAAACTTCTGGAAAAAAAATTCAATTTCACCTGCAAGCAGTATAATTTTTGTCCACTGAGAAACATTTTAACCCTGACATCCATAACTAAAAAGGAACAAATCTGTGCTTCCTCAAGCTACTGAATTTGTGATATTCTTTAAGAGAAGGGTAGAAATGTACTAGATATTAGCAGTAAACTATTAAACAAAAAATAGTCTTCAGTTTTGGTATGTCTATTCCCTGAGAGGTTCTACCAACACTTAACCAATACAGATGCAGATAGTCATAGCCAACCATCAGACTGAACCTGGGTATCCCAATGGAAGAGCTAGGAGAAGAACTGAAGGCGCTGAAGGGGAATGCAACCCCATAGAAAGAACAACAATATCAACTAACCTGAACAAATAGAACTCTCAGGGACTAAACCACCAACCAAAGAGTATATGAGTATATGTACTCCAAAGAGTACATGGAGGGATACATAGCTCCAAATACATATGTAGCAGAGGATGGCCTTATCTGACATCAATGGGAGGAAAGCCCTTTGCCCTGTGGAAGTTGATGCTCCTGCATAGGGGGATGCTAAAGAAGTGAGGTGGGAGTGAGTGAGTGGGTGGAAGAGCACCCTCATATAAGCAAAGGAGAGGGGGAAAAGGGAAATGGGATGGGGCATTGTGGATGGGTAACTGGGAAGGGGGATATCATCAGATACAGATATTTACACCCAAACAATGGACAGAAACTCGTGATCCTTGTGGTTGAATTAGGGAAAAAGCTAGAAGTTGAGGAGGAGGATGACCCTATAGAAAGACCAGCAGTCTCAACTGGACCCATGAGAGTCCACCAAACAGAGAGCATACACCAGCTGATATGAGACCCCCAATACATGTACAGCAAAGGACTGCCAGATCTTGACTCAGTGAGAAAAGATGCACCTAACCCTCAAAAAACTTGAGGCTCCAGGGGAGGAGGTCTGGTGGGGTGGGGGTAGGATACTGGGGACATCCTCTTGGAGATTGGGGAAGGAAGTATGGGATATGGATTAGTCAAAGGGCAGACCAAGAGGGGGATTAAAAAAAAAGTGGGCCATCCCCGCCATCTTCCACCTGAACCAAGCAGAGGCCTCTAAGAGCTCCAGAGTAGTCACCATGCTGTAGGACCTCAGGACCACCTCGGATCACTGGTGAGTAGATGGCAACATCAGCTCCAAAGAATCGAGGAGGGTCTTGTGCCAGCAGGAACAAGGACATAGGAACCCTGCCCTACCAGAGGCTGGGATCCATTTAGGTCGGGGACAATCTGGCCATATTCTGCATGAACCAGGCTGAGGGCATCTAGGGCCCCAGAGAACTCTCCAGCTGCAGGAACCCTAGCACACCCAGGACCTCCTGATCCCCTGAGAGCACACAGGCAACTGAAGCAACAGAGCTTCTTAGACAGAGTGTCCTTGGGCCTTCATCCTCAGCCAGGAGGCTGAGCTGAGACCCAGAACCCTGGGCACCTTCCATGCCAGAGGAGAGTAGGCCTACAGAGAGTGCTCTGACTCCAGGACTCAGGAGGTGGATCAGAGCTCCAGACTTCCAGACTTCTCCCTGCAAGCGGAGAGTTTGCCTGCAGAGAGTGCTCTGACCACTGGAACTCAGGTGAGAGTTGGACTCCCAGGAGTGCTGACAGAGGCTAACAGAATCACAGGAGGATCAAGGTTCAGCCAGAGATAGCTTGAACATTGACACCAGAGATTACCAGATGGCAAAAGGCAAACATAAGAATCTTACTAACAAGCCTTTGTTGCAAGGACAAATATAGCTGTCCCTTGTGAGACTAGGGCGGGGCCTAGCAAACACAGAAGTGGATGCTCACAGTCAACTATTGGATGGATCACAGGGCCCCCAATGGAGGAGCTAGAGAAAGTATCCAAGGAGCTAAAGAGATCTGCAACCCTATCGGATCTTACACGCGTTCGCGACCAGCCAGGAAGGACGCAGCAAACCGGAATCTTCTGCGGCAAAAGCTTTATTGCTTACATCTTTAGGAGCAAGAGAGCAAGAGAGCAAGAGCTCTATTGCTTACATCTTTAGGAGCCAGAGCGCAAGAGCGCAAGAGAGCAAGAGCAAAAGCAAGAGTGCAAGAGAGCAAGAGCCAGAGCAAGAGAGAGAATGGCGAAACCCCGTCCCTTTTTAAGGAGAATTATTCTCCGCCTAGGACGTATTACTCCCTGATTGGCTGCAGCCCATCGGCCAAGTTGTCGTCACGGGGAAGGCAGAGCACATGGGGTGGAGAACTACCCTTGGCACATGCGCAGATTATTTACCACTTAGAACACAGGATGTCAGCGCCATCTTGCAACGGCGAATGTGAGGGCGGCTCCCCACAAGGAGACATAAAAACAGATCCTAAGGAAATCTAAAACATCATCAGATCCTACTACAAAAGGATATACTCAACAAAAATGGAAAACCTGAATGAAATAGACATCTTCCTAGACAGATACCAGGTACCAAAGAAAATCAGGATCAGATTAATGATCTAAACAGTCCCATTTCCCCTAAAGAAATAGAAGCAGTCATTAGTAGTCTCCCAACCAAAAAAAGAATCATAGGACCTGATGGATTTAATGTAGAGTTCTATTAGACCTTCAAAGGACACCTAATTCCAACTGTCCTCAAAATATTCCACAAAAGAGAAACAGAAGGTACTCTATCCAATTCATTCTATGAAGCCACAAACACGCTGATACAAACCACACAATGATCCCACAAAAAAAAAAAAAAGAGAACTGCAGACCAATTTCCCTTATGGATATCTATTAAAAAATACTCAATAAAATCTTCGCAAACAGAATCCAAGAACATATCAAACCGATCATCCATCATGACCAAGTAGGCTTCATTCCAGAGATTCAAGGACGGTATAATATATGGAAATCCATCAACATAATCCACTATATAAACAAACTCAAAGACAAAAATATCACATGAACATCTCCTTAGATGCTGAGAAAGTATTTGACAAAATCCAATACCCCTTCATGATAAAAGTCATGGAAAGATCAGGAATTCGAGGCTCACATCTAAACATGATAAAAGCAATCTACAGCAAACCAGTAGCCAACATCAAAGTAAATGGAGAGAAGAAGGAAGCAATCCCACTAAAATCAGGGACTAGACAAGGCTGCCCACTTTCTCCCTACCTATTCAATATAGTACTTGAAGACCTAGCCAGAGCAAGTAGACCACAAAATAGAATTGAAGACCCAGAAATGAACCCACACACCTATAGTCATTGATCTTCGACAAGGGAGCTAAAACCATCTAGTGGAAGAAAGACAGCATTTTCAACAATTGGTGCTGGCACAACTGGTTGTTATCATGTAGAAGAATGCGAATCGATCCATACTTATCTCCTTGTACTAAGGTCAAATCTAAGTGGATTAAGGAACTTCACATAAAACCAGAGACACTGAAACTTATAGAGGAGAAAGTGGGGAAAAGCCTTGAAGATATGGGCACAGGGGAAAAATTCCTGAACAGAACAGCAATGGCTTGTGCTGTAAGATCGAGAATCGACAAATGGGACCTAATGAAACTCCAAAGTTTCTGCAAGGCAAAAGACACTGTCAATAAGACAAAAAGACCACCAGCAGATTGGGAAAGGATCTTTACCTATCCTAAATCAGATAGGGGACTAATATCCAACATATATAAAGAACTCAAGAAGGTGGACTTCAGAAAATCAAATATCCCCATTAAAAAATGGGGCTCAGAACTGAACAAAGAATTCTCACCTGAGGAATACCGAATGGCAGAGAAGCACCTGAAAAAATGTTCAACATCCTTAATCATGAGGGAAATGCAAATCAAAACAACTCTGAGATTCCACCTCACACCAGTCAGAATGGCTAAGATCAAAAATTAAGGTGACAGCAGATGCTGGCGTGGATGTGGAGAAAGAGGAACACTCCTCCATTGTTGGTGGGATTGCAGGCTTGTACAACCACTCTGGAAATCAGTCTGGGGTTCCTCAGAAAATTGAACATAGTACTACTGGAGCATCCAGCAATACCTCTCCTGGGTATATATCCAGAAGATGCCCCAACTGGTAAGAAGGACACATGCTCCACTATGTTCATAGCAGCCTTATTTATAATAGCCAGAAGCTGGAAAGAACCCAGATGCCCCTCAACAGAGGAATGGATACAGAAAATGTGGTACATCTACACAATGGAGTACTACTCAGCTATTAAAAAGAATGAATTTATGAAATTCCTAGCCAAATGGATGGACCTGGAGGGCATCATCCTGAGTGAGGTAACACATTCACAAAGGAACTCACACAATATGTACTCACTGATAAGTGGATATTAGCCCCAAACCTAGGATTCCCAAGATATAAGGTACAATTTGCTAAACACATGAAACTCAAGAAGAATGAAGACTGAAGTGTGGACACTATGCCCCTCCTTAGAATTGGGAACAAAACACCCATGGAAGGAGTTACAGAGACAAAGTTTGGAGCTGAGATGAAAGGATGGACCATGTAGAGACTGCCATATCCAGGGATCCACCCCATAATCAGCATCCAAACGCTGACACCATTGCATACACTAGCAAGATTTTATCGAAAGGACCCAGATGTAGCTGTCTCTTGTGAGACTATGCCAGGGCCTAGCAAACACAGAAGTGGATGCTCACAGTCAGCTAATGGATGGATCACAGGGATCCCAATGGAGGAGCTAGAGAAAGAACCCAAGGAGCTAAAGGGATCTGCAACCCTATAGGTGGAACAACATTATGAACTAACCAGTACCCCGGAGCTCTTGACTCTAGCTGCATATGTATCAAAAGATGGCCTAGTCGGCCATCACTGGAAAGAGAGGCCCATTGGACACGCAAACTTTATATTCCCCAATACAGGGGAACGCCAGGGCCAAAAAGGGGGAGTGGGTGGGTAGGGGAGTGGGGGTGGGTGGGTATGGGGGACTTTTGGTAAAGCATTGGAAATGTAAATGAGCTAAATACCTAATAAAAAATGGAAAAAAAACCACCAGATGTTATAGAAAAATAAATAACATTCTCAAATGTGTCTTATATTTAACATTCACCGTTCTTCTCCCCTTGCTTTCATTTCTAATTATATATTAACTGTAGATACCTATGAGGTGCAGTGCAGCTTCATGCAGGCTTGCATGGTCCATATGTCATGCCATGTATCAAGCACAAATCAAATCAGGCTAATGCATTTCCATGTCTTAAAAATAATTCTTTGCTGTGAACATATGGTATTAGTCACTGTACTTGCCTTATTTCACTAAGCAATCTTTTTTTTACATGTTTTGTAGTAAAAATTCACTAAAATATATAACCTGTAGGCACCATGACATACTGCAGGTCTTCTGGGTCTATTTCTCTATGTGCTATTTGTGCCTTTTGACAAACAACTCTCATTTTCATACCTCCAGGCTCCGGTATTTGTCATTCTTTTCCTTACTTTCATGCATTCAAATCTTTCCAAACCAGAAATGAGAACATAGAGTCATGTTCTTTGTGAATACCTGCTTTTCTTCCCTATAATGTTCTGTTGTTTTATCCAGGGTGTGGTACATGATAGAACCTCATGGGTTGATTTTTAAGTTGATTAGCAGTTAATTGCACAAACCACAGTTTGAAAAACCTATTCATTTACTGTTAGTCAGTTTGAGTGTTTCATTTTGGATGTGATGGATAATACAATCAAGTAGTAGAAATCCAGATATCTCTTTAACATGTTAATTTAATTCCCCCTGAGCAACAAGAAAAGAAGTGGAATTATTGTACTGTATAATAGCATCTTCCTGATCTCATATTCTTGTGTTTGGAACTGAATGTCATTGGAATGAGCGAAGGTGGGAGCCCAAAATTACACTTGTGTACTTGGAACTTAGTGATAACTGTTGGAAGTGGGTCCTGGCTCTGCCGTGAGCTGTCAGGTTTGAATTAAGGTCACTAGAGTTCCTTGATGAGGTCTTTTCTTCAATGAGACATCACACTGACCTGCAACTCTACTTTTATTATTTAATAAAAAATTATGCTTCCTTTCTAAATTAGTTGTTAAATTTCATAGCTACTATTACTATTATCACTGTGCAATGTAAATACATGCTCAATGAAAGATTCTGAGTTATACAAAGAATATGAGATGTTTACGAATTAGAGTCAATATCACTAAACTGCGAAGACCATCTAAAACAATCTGTTTTTCCCTGAAATCTTGAGAGAAATCCAAATCCGTTTTCTTATAATTTTAGGAAAACCCTGTAGTTCACATAGGATAGTAAAATGCATAGCATAGTCAAACTAATATTTGACAAACAATAAAGTTAGAAGTATAACACTGCTGTGTTTCAAAATATATCTCAAAGCTATGGTAATGTTACAGCAAAACATGCATCAGTTAACAGAAAAAAAAATTCTGGCATAAACTTACATCTCAACTGTCTACTTATTTTTTACAAAGGTGGCAATTACAAACATTAGGAAAATATAGTCTCTGTAATAAACAGACAGAATAGAAAAAGATTAAAATTACAGAATAAAAACAAAATCCTATTACTTCTTCTAAAAGGATCATCTGAAAATGGATTCAAAACAAACACAATTCAACACATATAAAGCTGGAAGTAAGCAAAGAGGAGGGATCCCTGCCATGGTCTGTAGTTTCAAGATGATGTCTGGTAAGAAAATCAGGTATTGATAGAAATGCAGGGTAAGTGGGTTGTTTCAACTTGTATGAATTCTACAATCCAAAGAAAACAAGGCAAGCCACACATCAGAAGAAAACAAATTGCAAACATATATAAATTTGAGGGCTAATATCAAAAGAAGAGACAGAGACAGAGAAACCTCTGCAATACATGAAATACAAACACAAATACATCCCTGGTTATTTATAAAAAGTGGAAATAAACAACAAAGAGATTATTATATTTATGTTTTAACTATTTTATCTATGAATTGTTTTAGCTAATATGTATTATTAATATCAAGTTCTATCGCAATGCCTTTGCCAAACCATAGTTAATGAATTCATGCAATGTTATTATCTAAAGTGGATGTTATTTATAAGGAAATAAATAAAAACACTAAGTATTATAATCAAAGTATATATAAAAAAGTAATGTAACTGAACTTACAAGGTCGTTCTTAGCTTTTTTAAGAATAAGCCTAGGAAGAAATTTTTTGAGAAATGTCAGTGATGCTATATTAACTGTTTCCATTTGCTGGAGACATGAAAGCAACATCTGTGGTCAAAAAACAAAAAAATGCACCTTCGAGTAACTGACAGCAAAAAGATGGCATTAATCTCTTTTCTGAATTCCAGAATTATTTCTTTTAAGAAATCATGATTTTAGTCATCCACTGGACTGAGCACAGGGTCCCTAACAAAGAAGCTAGAGAAAGGACCTAAGGAGCTGAAGGGGTTTGGAGCCCCATAGGAGGAACAACAATATGAAGTAACCAGTACCCCTCAGAGCTTCCAGGGATAAAACCACCAACCAAAGAAAACACACGGTGGGACTCATGGCTCCAGGTGCATATGTAGCAGAGGATGGCCTAGTTGGACATCAATAGGAGGAGAGGCCCTTGGTCCTGTGAAGACTCTATGCCCCAGTGTAGGGGAATGTCAGGGTCAGGAAGTGGGAGTGGGTGGTTTGCTGAGCAGGGGAAGGGAATAGGGAATAGGGGGAGGATGATCTTCGGAAGGGAAACTGGAAATGGAAATAATATTTGACATGTAAATAAAGAAAATATCCAATAAAAAAACAATAGTGATTTATAGTTGGAAAGAATATTCCCAACATAATAAAATAAAAACTTAAGTCCATTGCTGTGTGTACACTGAAATTTATACTCTGAAAATGGTGTGCTTTTACAGTCTCAGCTGAGCTTTCAGAGAAAACATGTCCTGCTATTGTCTTTTACATGGATTTTATGGTTATTAAGCTGTTACTAAACCTTGTAAGTTCTTATTCAAGCTTGACAGCTTTATTGTTTTCTCTTTGATCACCAGTCGTGTTAATAAACCTTTTAATTATATGTTAACTTCATTCAGAAAAAAAAAAATCTCACATGTGATATTAGACTAACACTTTCCTGGATAACCTCATAATATCTACCATATAAAGATCCTAAGGGTAAGAAAGAGAAACCATCTTTTGATACATATGCAGCCAGAGACACTAGCTCCGGGGTACTGGTTAGTTCATATTGTTGTTTCACCTATAAGGTTGCAGATCCCTTTAGCTCCTTGGGTGCTTTCTCTGGGGGACTTCTGGGATAGCATTTGAAATGTAAATGAAGAAAATACCTAATTAAAAATATATAAAAAAAATAAAGAGAAACCATTAATGATCATGTGCAAAAGGTCTCTAACGCCTCCTTTCTCCGTCATTCCCATCACATCTATTGCTAAGTTAGCTTTAGCTTTGTGCCAAATTCATACAGGCTTTGGGTTTTGTTTGTTTGTTTGTTCTTTTTTTGTTTTGTTTGTTTTTATTTCGGTTGTAATCACAGTCTATCTGCTATGATGTGCCTGCATTTGTTTTCATATTATAAATGTATTTTATTTTATAATGAAAAGAAGTACTTTTTTCATATCCTTTTACTATTGTTTAATTTTCCTTCTTCTGACTGTGCTTCATTTTACCTGTTTAAACTTTGACAATTACAAATAATACTGGTATGTGGAGAGCTGTGAGCAATTGCCATTACAAGATGGCGCCGGCTTCCACTGTGCCTAACTGGTAAACAAGTAATGTGAGCCGGTGCAAGAGTGAATTCGTGCAAAGTCACTGCCCATCCCGGGGTGTAGCAATGAGGCGATGGGCAAGCAACAAATCAGGTGCTGACACGACACTCCAAAGTGTATATAAGCAGCACCATTTTCCAGGGTTCGGGGTCTTCCTCCTAATGAAGCAATAAAGCTTGCTGCAGAAGAATCCCGTTGTTCTAGTGTGTTCTTGCTGGTGATGCACAAGCTCGGGACACTGTTAGGCACAAGTAATGACATAGCAAGAACGACACACACCCTGCGCTGCTCTCTTCTAAACACTATGGGAAGTCATGGGAATAAGCAATGTATGTTCTGTTATTATTTTGAAAACAAAGTTAGTAATGGCAGTTGCAGAGTAACCTTTCCTAAAGTCTTAGCTTCTTCTTCGGCCTTGAAGAATTTTATGTGTAATGATTTCTGAGTCAGAACATCTGTTACTCACCAAGGAATGCCATATAATTTAAATCTGTTGAAGGCAAAGGATAAGCAAGAAATCTGTTTATTCTGTCCACCTACCTTTATGTATTAGCCATTGTATTAGTCACTCCAATAATATACCATTTTATTATTAAATCAATTCAGGGGTGTAGCTAAAAGTGAGGGTTATTAGTATACTGAGAAGAAACACTTGATTGTTGATAACCTATTTACCTCATATATTGTCATAAGTTAGCAGTCATATGCAGATTTGGATACAAATTACATACATTTTCTCTTCATTGATCCTCTGTGGTTACCCTGAACTAGGACCTGCATTGTGCTTGCAGGATGCTAGCCAAGGAAAAAACTGGTTTAGTATCAAAACAGTCAATAGTATCCCAGGACGGATGCAGAAGTCTTTACAGAAGGAAACATGACAATGATGTTTCTCTTTGTTGAAGACATGAGCTCTGTTAAAAGTTTTCAGACTTTTATTCTTTTTAAAAATAAATCAGTTGCCAGAATGTAAGTTAAATGCACAGATGTCTAATCTAGGACATATTCCAGTTTCTATTATAGAAACTATGCATCCTACTACCATTTTATATAGGAATTTTAAAGTGGTCAGCAATAATGTAAAACTGCTTGGTTTAAATATACAGTGAAGTATAGAGATATGGAAACATTTTACCTTTTAATATTAAAACATGATGCAAAAAACTCTAAAGATTTTTTTGTTTGAAGTAAAAATTAAAATTTATTGAATGTCATCAGTATGTCCTCTTATTATTTAATATAAACATGTTAACTTTTTTGGTTTTATACAGGCACCTGTTTTATTCTGTGTTTCTACACATGTTTTAGTTAATTCCTCTAACCAATAAAATGATGTAGAAAACATCACTTTAAATAATTATTAGGAATACTTTGAATTTTCCTAGCAAATACTGTTTCATCCTTTTCATATTTACTTTGTTATATAATATAATAATTAAGACTAAATAATTAGGAAATTGATAAATATTCTATAATATTGTTTGAAAATTAGATATTTTTATCATTGAAAAAACACTAGGATTTCACAAACCTTATATACAAAAACTCAGAAATTGCTGAGATATATTACCAATGCATTGTTAATGACTGTGTGATTTTCTATTTTTAGCATGGTATAAGTAGATTTTTGTGTACTGTATCTCTCTGTATTCAGGTTTAGAACTTACAGTGCATAGAATTTTGACTTAAGTACTATGACTTCATTTCAGATTCTATGGGGTAGTCACATTTCATTTATTAACCTACTTCTTGATAGTGATAAATATAAATAAAACTATCCTGATCATAACTTCTCCCTCTTCTCCTCTCCATCACATTTCCTTCTCAGCTTCATGCCCTCTATTTGACTTAGTTATATATCTATTCTTGTAAACCCAAGAAGTCTAAGGAGTGTGGCTTATATCTGCCCGATTATGAGGTCATTCACTGGCATAAGACAATCTATCACTGGCTACAAACACCAAGAAAAGTGACAGTAGCTTACTTAGATGCCACTCTTTCTAAAATTTACTCAAATGATCATGCTTCAGTACCAGCTGAACTTTTTTTTTTTGTAACAATGTATTTTATTATAGCTTTTACTACTTAAAACAACCTTTTAAGACTTGTTTATATATTTATGTATAGGGATGGGTTTACTGAATAAATGTTTGTACACCAGAAGAGGATGATATTAGATCATGATCTGACTTGTGGTTGTTGGGAATTGAACTCAGGACCTCTGGAAGAACAGACAAGTGCTCTTATAAATTTAGTAATCCCTCCATCCCATTAGAACCAAAATATAAATTTATTTTGACAATATTCTTATTTTCCTCCAAGTGTTCTGGACCCTGGCCAGTTTCTATAAACATAACTTTAAATTATTTCTAAAAATAAATAATAAAACCCAAAACAAACAAACAAACAAGCAAAAGCCACACGAAACGAAAACCTCCAAACCAAGAAGACAAACAAACAAACAAACACCTTACCAAAGCAAACTAAGTAACTAACTTACACCACAAACAAACCCCCAACAAATTTTAACCATAACCAAATAAAAGCGCACACACATACAAAGAGCATGCACACAGAAAAGCACACACCATCATTCAATGTGGAATCTATTACATGGTAATCAACTACTACTAAATATGAGGCTTTCTGTGGAGTTGTTGATTCACATTGTCACTAGAGTCAAATTGATTTTCTCTATCCCAATAGGTATACACGACCGTTCAGTTATAAACTTTACCCTAGTGATTAGGTTCTCATTCATTAATTCATTTTGTAAAATTAATTAGATTAAACAAAATTTATCATATCAAAATGGAAAGAATAAACCAAGAGAAACAAAGGAGCACAAAAGAAGGCAAAGAAGCAGACCACCTGTTCTTCCACTGAGGACTGAGGACATTGAAAAATGAATTAGAAGTTGTAACATAAGCACAGAGGACCTGGTACACAATTGTACAACCTGGGCTGGCTTAGTCAGTTTGTATGTTTATATGAACTTTGCTCACTTTAACTTATTAGGTCCTATTTTCCTGGTGTACTTCATCTCATCTGGCTCTTACATTCTTTCCTCATCTTCCATTGGGTTCCTTTGGCTCTGAGGTAAGGGATTTGATGAAGACATCCATTTAAGGTTGATTATTTCATGGCCTCTAACTCTGTATGATGTCTGGATATTGGTCTCAATATCAGTAGGAGCCATCTTATAACTTCTCTCTCTTTCTTTTCCCTCCTTTCCTCCCCTCCCTCCCTCCCTCCCTCCCTTTCTTCCCGTCTTTCTTTAATATTATTTGCTTTTATCCTAGGTCCTTGCACTATCTAGTCTCTGGTTCTTCATCACCCCAACAGTATTAGGTATTCAGGTATGGGTTACATATTTTGGTGTGGGCCTTAAGTCAAATCAGTTCTTGGTTGCTTAATCCAACAAACTAGCATAACCTGCATGTATTATATCACTGTAGATAAGGATAATATGGCTGACTTGGTATTTATTTTTCTCTTTAGTAGCATTTAATGTTCTATACTGTACCAAATACTCTAAAATATAGTGGTGAATTCTCTGTGGAGACAAAAGTTTCAATATTCAATATTCATCACAATATTCAATACATTTTGTAGGTATCATCATCAACCTTGCAATCAGTCTATGGAGAGCAACAGGCAGCCTTAGCAACAGGGTGAGTAGTTTGGGGAGCGGAGTACTTGGGGCCTCCTTTGCCAATAACTCAGTTGTTGGAATATTACCCAGACCCTATAATGGAAGTTGCTTTTCATGGCAAGATATGACTAGTTTGGACCTGTCTTCTCCATTATTTGACAATTTTGCTTAGGTTAGTTTCGTTTCTGCATATAATTTAGGCAGTTTCTACTATTTTATATTTCCATATTACCTTTCAAATGTCCCTTAATTTTAGCCGCCTCTCCTCATATTCCTTCTCACAAACTCTTTTCCCTCATTTCAGCCCCTCCATCCAATATTATCTATTTTATTTGCCTTTCATAAGGATATTTAGATGTTTCCTCTGTTCCCATACTCTAAACCCACTCTATATGTTTCTACTAACTAGAGTTTGGCTATTATTGACAGAACAGCTAATATTAATATATCATATTTATACTTCTGGGTATGGGATACCTAACGCATGGCAATTTTTTTCTAGTTACATCTAATTGCTTGCAAATTTTATGATGTCATCTTTTTAAACAGCTGCACAATACTCTACTGTGTATACAGATTATGATTTCTTTATCCATTTTTCTGTTGAGGGACACCTAAATTGGTTTCAGTATTATGAATCAAGCAGCAATTAACATGGTTAACATGAGTCCTGTGCTAGAAGGTAGCATACTTTAGGTGCATGCCCAGGAGTGATATAGCTGGATTTTGAGGTAAATAGATTCTGATTTCAATCTTTCTAAGGAATTGCCACAGTGATTCCCATGACATCTCATGCAGGTAGGGATATAGAATAAGAAACATTCTCAATTTGGAATTTTTTAACTGGCTTTAATTTGTGTAAGTATCCACATTTTGTTTTATGTAATGTGAGCAACAGTATATCATGATCAGGCAACAGTATGTTACAGCATTCTTGGTCCCTAAGTCTTCATTGTTCCCTAAGCCTTCAGAGTTAATAACCAACTTCTGTAGTAGCAGAATTGTTCAGTTATGTGAGATACCTCTGTTATCATTCTAAACAAATAATTAGCTGGAAAAGTAGTAGAGTTTCATTGAACTTCATCTATTTTTAAAATTCAAGCCATTCAATGTAGTGCTTTTTCTTGTCAGGCTTGAACAAATGTCAAAAACTCTCCAGAAAGAATACTTAACATAAATAAAAGAAAGAATTCTATTCAGGGAAGGTTGGTGAACCAGTAAGTCTAAGAGAGTGGCTTACAGAATCATGGGTAAGAGGTTACTTATAAGAATATATGTGACCTGAAGGCAACTTATCACTGGAAAAACAAAACTCCCGCATTGAAGCTGAGTCATGAAAGTTGTGTTTCTGCAACTACATGCAGGAACCTCCAGTGAACAATCTCCCCTATCTCCTCAGTGTCTTAGGAATTATATAACCCGAGCAAGAGTCCTTCTCAGTCTCATAATAATGTGACCCCCCCTTAGTGTTGGCCATTTGGTGGAATTTCTGAGGAAAAGAGAAAGAGAGAGTAGAATTGCCATGATGGAGAAACAGAAAGATCAGACTTAAAGATCTGCTGACAACTAAGAATCAGGGTAAGAGACCATAGGGGCCGCTTACCTGACTGGGTTAGAGCAGCAGAGATAAAAATATAGATTTAGCAAACATTTAAGAAGACCAGAGGGGAATGTATGCCAGTCACAAGAAGGTTTAAGAGGTGTTCAGCCATTGAGGTAATTAGACATACTAAAAATTAAGCGTCTTTCATTTGTGAATCCACAGAGCTCTTGGAGGGTGGCTAGAAGCTCTCTCACCCACCAGGAGGGAGCTCAAAAAAGGTTTAACTACTCACCACATAGGTATAATATATAGGGAGTTCACAACAGATTTACATTTGCACTAATTAATTTTTTTCATTGTCACAGTAGGTGCTTAATTCTACACTTTCTATATATTGATTTGGGGGGCTTAAACAAGTAATATAACAACAAAATTATTAAAATACTGACTTCAGTATTTTAAAGTTAAATGTTTAGAGAGGAGCATGTGTGTGTATGCACTTATGTATACACGTTATCATACTCATTCTCTGAATATGAGCAATTATAATGTTTATCTCTTCGTCATAAAGGGTTTGAAATGTGATAGTCATTACCCTGGACATCAAGGCAGGTGTTCCCCTCAAAGGAACGTTACTCAGTTTCTCTTTCATTGATTTAGCCATAAAGAAAACATTGAGGGTAGAGCAAATGAAAGGGCAAATGTTTAGCTTCTGTGCTTAACATGTTCATGAAAGATGACCATGATGAGTGAAACAAATGACCCATGAGATGCACAAGGAAGAAGAGTGCTGAAGCTAGTGCACAGAACAAAAGTTATGTATAACCAGAGGCTGATGAGTAAGAGGCTCATTCTGCCCTTATACAGCTACAACATAAAAAAAGCAAAATAATTTTCTCCTTTGTCTAAGAGATTACATTATTGGGATCTTGTAAAAGAAGAAACATGGTTGCCTCAACAAACAGAATGTAGCAGTGTATGCTGAAATGAATGACATTATGACATTGATGTAGTGGTAATGCTAAAATTAGTGACAGCAAAAGGATCAAAAAGGAAGATAGACAAATTCACTGGATTCAAAAATCAGTGGACAACAGTTTTATGCAAAGGGCTACATGACTTCTTTGTGGACTTTTATTTCTCAGCAACGCTCTTCACATGAAGTTAAAATTAAGTAAGATATCACTCACATACACACACAAACTCATACACACTTATAAACACAAGCACACACTCACACAGACAAACACACATTCATACTCACACACACTCACATGGACACACACACATTCAGATGGACATACAATACACACACAAACAAACACACTCACAAAAGCACATGCACACACACTCACACATTAACACACACACTCACATGGACACAGTCACATGGACACATTCACAACACACATTCATATGGACACACTCATACAGAGACACACACATATACATATTCACATGTACTCACCAGTGTGGCAGCAGGAAATGACTTCACAGGATTTCATTCTGAATTGTACTTTGTATACTAAATTTTGTTCTACAACCAATAACATGGAAGTATATTTTATAATTAGAAAATTACAATTAACTGTCCCCCATAAACATAAATTATTATGACCTTCCAAATTATATTAAGCACTTGAAGGTGCACCAAAAAGTTTCAGTGACTTACAATGCATTCTTAAATACTAACAGAAATGATTTTCATATACAAATCTTCTTTTGAAACTAAATGCAAGGCAAAGTACATTTTACAGGGGCTGTCTTTCAGACAGAGAGGCAAGCAAATAACATGATTCTAGGAGTGCAGCATTTCAAATTTACAAGGGAGACTTACTGCCTAGGTTGGTGCAGTAAGTGACATACCCTTAGTTCTTGATGTTCCTGTCCATACATCCGAAGTTCTCAGATACTATAGACTGGTCACTATCTAATGCATTATAAATATAAATTGGTTATATGAATTTTAAATATAAACGTTAAATAAGAAATTAAAGAAAAGTTTACACTTAGATGAAATGTATATTTGTATTCTGTTTTATTCTTCAGAAAGTAGAAGCAGAGAATACTTAAATTCTTGGGCTGGTTCTCAACTCTTTCAGTCACCATAAATTTAAGATCAGTAAAATTTCATCCTCTCCAGGCATGGCTACATTGACATACCCCTTTTACTTATAATTTGTTCACTAAGAAATGCAAAGGTTTATTTTTGTCATTGTCTAGAATTACTTATTTTATTTTAATAAATATCTATACTCATAGAGCTAGTTGATAAATTCAAACAAAAAATGTGCAAAAGTCTATATATTGCTTCATTTTGTTTGCTGTGTGTCACAGTTACATAAAGAAAAAGAAATTTTGCCGAGTGTTCTTTCAGAGCCTTACAGAGTGTTCGCTCATGGCGCTACTGAAGAGTTGTGACTGCTTCTTTAGCTACTAAAAGAGACCAAGGACCTTCAAGGTATGCCTCAAAATTGAATAAAGAAATTCGGTTAATTTATATGAAAACCCAATTTAATTGAAATATCACATTTCTTTCAGTTTTATATTCTACTTTAGAAAGTAATAACATCTTTACAAATATCACAGATGATCACTTAAAATAATCCTAGTGCCTTATTTTTCAGGAGGTCACGTTTATATTCATACACGTCACTATTCTGAGATTACTTTTTATTACCTTCATAGTATCATGTTATAAAAATAAACTATTACAGCAGCATAGTTATTTTGAAATAGTAATTTGATAAGTAGGACAGTAATGTTTTCTTATATTGCCTCAAGTTCCTGTTAAATATCTTCTTCATTTAAAACTATTTCATTTGAAAGAGGTCCATAAAACTTAAATAAATAAATCCATAGTTAAAGGTTTCTAAAAGTCAGGAATTCATCAGTGCTTAGCTCAACACTCATCAGAGAAGCTTATGTATGTAGTACATAGAAATTAACACAGATATACAGAAAGGTGTAATACGCAGAACTTTGCAGAACTCAGCCCTTCAAGCTCCAGTGTCAATGTGGAAGAAGATTGATACACTTTAAAAACCAGAGCTGATGGATGACTCCAAGGAAACAGTGTGTCTAGAAACAAACAATCTTATACACATCTGAGCTCACTAACTGTGGCAGCTTGCAGGAGACCTGCATAGGTTCAAGCTAGATGGAGTCCCTGAACTGAGAGGCAGCAGTAGGCAAAGGATCCTATCTCTACACAGGAAGCTGTTTGCAATTTATACCCATGGGCAAAGGGAAGGCTATTTTTCTCCAATGGAAAAACAAGACAAAACAGGCTCCATACCAAAAAATAGTTTGCCAACACAAAACAAAACAAACTCCATGCTCTTTGGTGAATTGACCTTATGTCTTCTTTTGGCTTTTTGTTTTATTACTCATTTAAACTTTTTTTTTGTCTCTTCCTGATTCTTTTGGGGGAGGAGGGAAAGAACATAAAGTTGGGTGGGGGAGGTGGGTGAGAAGGATCTCCGAGGATTTGACAAAGTGTGAAATGTGATCAAAACATACTGAATGGAAAAAATAAATTAAAAAGGGGAAGGAAGGTCAGGACTCATTTTTAAGTATATTGAATTAAAATTAATTATTTTATTTTATTTCACATATTTATTAATTCATGTGTTTGCCTGTGAGTATATGTGTCTGTGTTTGTTTGTTTGCGTGTGTGCATGTGTGAGGTGTAATGCGTGTGTGTGTGTTTGCTTGTGTACATGTGTGATGAGTGGTGTGTGTGTGTATGTGTGTGTGTGTGTATGTGTGTGTGTGTGTGTGTGTGTGGTGTTTTGTCTTGGTTAACTGTCTCTTGTCCAGTCTCCCCAACTTACTTTCTCCTTTTGTGCCTAGCATTGGCACTAACACTACTTAACTCTCACTTTCTCTAAACTTCTCTCCCTCTCTTTCTTTTCCTCCTTCCTTTTTCCTTCCCTCTTTCCACCATGATTTATAATATAAAATTATTATAACATAATTAGAGATATTCTACATTGATGTTAAATATATATTTCAACTAATATAAGTCACTTAACAGACTTTGTATGATCTATGTTTTCTAATTTTCTCAAGACACTTCTTGTCTTAGTAGGAACATCATTAAATAGAAGAAGCTGTTGAAAGCAGTATGTATAAATATGGAACATCTTCCCTGAAGCGTATAAGTAAAATCTATTATACACACATCATAAATTGTGTATATAAATTATATAAATAAATTGAGGATCTGTTATTGTATACATTTTGAAATGTTTTACACAAGATAAAGCATTTGTTCAGAAAATGTCTCTGATTAGTCATAGAACTTAGCTATATAAGACTTTTACAGCATTTCCCTTTATATATAATTAGAATATCTTTAATTTCATTGCAAGGGCCATATTTGAGTAAAATATTTGAGAAATTTACCAGTTAGAGCATGAACTGTGAATATCAAAATCTGATATTTATTAAAACTGATTTTCTTTTGTACATCTTTTTTGACTGGATATCAGTGATTCTGTTTTGTCTTTTCATCCGTAAAATATAGTAAATGATTAATAAAAGGAAAACATGATATTGCTTCTGTTTTTTCATACTGAGAATCCAAAATGCCTGTGACAAACACAGACAATGAAAGTAAATATGCAAATTAAGCATACATGTAGACTGTGTTTTATTTTGTGTTGTTAGTTCTACTTCCTGTATATATGTGTGGTTGGAGATCGATCCTTTCTCAGAAGTGAGGACCCTATCAGATATTTAATAAAATGTGGTCATCCTTGATACTAGATACACAAATAATAAAAATTTACTCAGTTGTTTGTAATTATATACTTGTGCATACACAAACACACTCAAATTGACAGTTTTTATATCATTTATTATTATTATTATTATCATCATCATCATTATTATTACTGTCTGAGGACCTGAGTGTGGTTTGAAGCAAGGGTATATTGGAGAGAAGACAAAGGAAAGAGATGGATGAAAAATGATAAAATTCTATTTTACTTATGAACATCCTTAACATATGAGCAGTGAGGCCTAGGTTCAGCCTGTCTTTGTTCTTTGGTTAGTGGATCAAACCCTGAAAGCCTCAAGGGTCCAGGTTAGTTGATTCTGTTGGTTTTTCTGTGGAGTTACTATCCCCTTTAGGGTCCACAATCCTTCCTCCTATTGTTCCTTGAGAGTCTTCAAGCTCCATCCACTGGTTGTCTATGGGTGTCTCTGTCTGAGTCAGCTACTAGGTGGAGCCTCTCTGAAGACAACATGCTCCTGTCTGCAAGCATAACAGAATATCATTAATAGTGTTAGGGATTGATTCTTGACCACTCATATATAGCCGATGTGAATCTTGACCTTCAAGGGTGTCCTAAACAACTAGAATGGGTTCTACCAGTAAAACTGTTGCCTGTACATGGGATGTGTTCTACTAGCTGAGCTGCCTGTCTGGCCTCAGTGAGAGAGGAAGTCCCTAACCTTACAGAAACTTCAAGTGCCATAGTTAGAAGGGATACCTAGGGAGCCCTCCAATGGCTCTGAGGAGAAGGGAAGAAGACATAGGGAAGGATAATGAGAGGTGGTGAGTGAGAGGGAGGGAAGTGAGCTGGATGTAAGGTGAGTAAGTAAAAAAATTAAATTAAATTTAAAAAAGGAACTAGGAAGCCAAACAACAACAACAGCAACCCATCTTTACAAATATTATTTAAATAGATGAGCAAATATTTAAGGGAATCCATTTTATGAAATCACAGATCCAGAAATATGAATGACTTCATGTTTATATTGAAGAAAACATGCGTGCCTTTGAATAAAAATATTGCAATCGAAAGTCTTTGAAGAAATTCAAGACCAGACAGGTTATGATTAGATTAAAAATCAGCAAAAGAGCTGGATTGAGTGAGCATACCTTTGAGATCAGTACGTATTTGGAAGGTATGTGTGTATGTATTTATAATATTCATTTTAGAATAAAAATATATGATAAGCTTATTCCGAGTGGCTTCATGTGTCTGGAAAAGAATAGAAGATAAACAGAAAATAGGAAAAAAAAATGAAGCTTGGAATACACTAATAAAATATGTAAGAAAAACTATCAATGAATAATAACATTCTCTGTTCACATTCTGTACATTAGATATGTTGCCATTAACAACAGTTTTAACATTTTGCATGTAAAGGTGAGCAGTAAGATTCAATGTCTCTTAATTGTTTTCAGAAATGTTTGCTTTCTGTTTGCCAGCAAATACACACTTGCTGTTTTAACATTGATTCCAGCAAACATCATCACTATTGAGTGTATATATGAACTGTAAATTAGCTTCATTTTTCTTGGGCTCATTCTGCCCTCCCATGAAGTATAGGCTGAAACAAGTTCTGATAACCTAAAAATAAAAGTAAATCCAAGTTAATAGGTCAAATTACATTTTCTGTGCTCTCAGCCACCTGTGTGCGAAAGACTGCTATGAATCTGTTATCTAAAAGCAGCACAGTTATAGAGCACAGAAATCATCCCAGAGGTGAAATATCCTGCCGTTATTTCGGGAAACATAACAGAAGCAGGGAAGATCCCAGAGGCACTTTCTGAAAAGGCTGCTTTCTGAGGCTCTGGCCTTTACCACAGATCTCACTTTCTGTACATACAGATACAAATAACCAGAACCGTCTCATCTCTGCTTCCAGAGAGGAAACGAGTAGTTATGAGAAAATAAAGCTGGTGCTAACATCAACATCATGACAGCACCGTCCATTGCATGCCTCCTCACACCAACACTAGGGAACCAGGAGGAATGGAGCTACACAGATTGCCCACTTTTGACCATGGGATAACATCCTGCCTTGACATTAGGATGAACAGGTATTTTCCACAAAAAACAGATATTTCTTTGGAAAAATTCTTCCAGTAACAAGGAAACACCTCCCTTTGGAGGTTTTATTCACAATTAGTGCTATATGCTTAATAAAAGTGAAAACTTTTACAAGAATTTTACTATTGAAAGAAATCACAGCAACTACCAAAATTAATAGTACCACATGAAGGCAAGATAGGCCAAGTCTTCCACCTCAAGCCTGTGTTTTGTCTGCATGGCGTCGACTAAAAGTATTGTCACATCAACGCCAGGCACTTAGGAAAGGACCTGATTTTTACACATTGAAAATTCCCAGAGACACAATGGATCCCTGCAGTGATGGCAATCCATAGATTCAATAATGTTGAGGGTTCTTGGATTCCAATGGAGAATTCTGTGAGTAGCTTTCCTCCTTTTGTTGTTGCTTTTTAATCACCTGCATGGGTAACAGATAACAGAAAGAGGAGGGATCACAATGACACATTGATTTTTGTGGGTTGACCTGAATTAACATAAAGCCAGTTTCAGAATCCACCAAAGCCTAACTATTTTCTACACTGATAGTGCAACAATTAATCCTCACTCAACATGAGGGCTCTTATTGCCACACATTGCCCTACTGACAGGCAGCCTCAGTCACATTGTCAGAGAAGCAGCTTGGATGGATGCCACACCAAAATATCTATTCCTCCCTTGGAAGAATCTCTTTCATCCTGGGAGGTTCAGTTGGGACTCCTATACCTCCATAACTTCCATTTCTACTATACCTTTCGTGAACTGACACAGAGGCTGTGGGGCCAGCCAAACATTCACACACACATAATTTAGCTTTTTGTCAAAAATTTCACTAGAAAATACAAGTCAACATAAATCTTGCCCCTTTTGACTACAGTAACTCAGGTTGCTGGTAAATAACTGGAGTGTGGCTGACTAGTTACATACAGGAACAGGAGCAACTCAAAAGTACCTGCATCTCACACACACACTCACACGTGCACACGCACATGCTCACACACACACACCATCCAACCAGGGTGGTGATTCACAGCCTGCAGGTCTGGAACACTTTAGATCACTTCTTAGTTGCTAGCTGTGTGAGAATCTTTTCTTTGCAGGTTGGCTGGTGAGAGCCTCCTTTGGTAGCAATTGTTCACTGTTTTTATGAAGCTGGAGATTGGTGCTGGGAACTCCTGGTCAATTAGTAGTCGGCATGTTCACAGCATCACCCATGCCAAGGCAGCCATTTCCGTGACCCGTAGCCCAGGCTCCTAAAGGCAAACTCTCTCTTATATGTTTAGACACATCAACAAAACAGCTGTTATCCATTACCAAATATGTTTTGAAGATGTCCATCTAGTTCATCACTGATTCTAGACAACTAAAGTTAGAAGGAACTACCACTCTATAATGCATTGTTTAAGAATTTGAAAATTGATACAGTCCTTGAAAAGAATTTAAAAATAATATCATAAAGTATATTTTATTCAAAATTAAGTATTAATAAAATAAAAATTATCAGTAGATGGCTCAGCAACAAAAACTGCATGCTGCTATTCTAGAGGACCCAGACTTGGTTCACAGAATAGACATCAGTCAGCTCACAGTAGCCTGGAACTTAGTCACAGTTGTTTCCAATACCCTTTTCTGGCTGTCACAGATCCTAGCATGCATATAATGCCTATTTACACAATTGATATGTGTATTAATATATCTCTTAAAAGTCCAAAGGACAAACCACGAATACCATACATCCTTAAAGTGACACAGGTTTTGATTCAAGAACTAGATGAGTCTAACTTTTTAGATTCTCCTTTGCATCCACTTACTTCAGTAAGTACAGAAAACATACTGTCAAAGGGAAAGAAAATCTTACTTATAAGGGAACACTGTCCTTATACCTAGGAGCCTAGTGGCCTTTGTTAGACCATAAAGCCATCAAATATAAATGCTAACCTTTCTCTCTTCTCTATAACCACACTGGGAAGTTTCCAGGTAAAGATGTCATGAAACCACAAAACATATTTGCATTCTCAACACAGAAGAAAACAAAAATAAGCTGTTCTTCTTCACCTGACCTGCTCCTGCAGACATAATTGTGTCTGGACAGGGAGAATATATGTCCAGAGTGAAAATGCTAAGGTACACACACATGTCCACACACACAGTGGGCTATTTTTTATGATTTTTAAGTTAAATCTGGGTCATGACTGTGCTATCAGTGTTCATCTGTACTAATGTAAGCAAGTTTTATCAGTGACAAACTCAGACCCAGAAGGAAGGATGCATGTGTTCACAACATTGCACACACACACACACACACACACACACACAGACACTCACAGATTCTCTCTCTCTCTCTCTCTCTCTCTCTCTCTCTCTCTCTCTCTCTCTCACACACACACACACACACACACACACACACACAAATGCATTCAAGTGATAATTTACCTTCTTCGTCATGTAAGGACATTTTTAACTTCTGTGTTTTGTTCCAGCTTAATTCTTTCTCTTTAGCTCCAATGCCATAGTGTTTCTATGCCACTGTGTTTGTTACACCACTTATACATAGTCAACATTTTCTCATGTTTCAAATTTTATTTGTATTTTTACAAGGCATATAGTAATGGTGCAGATTTGTGGAATAAATGTCTCTTGTGATTCAATATTTGTTTTTAATGTGTAATGATGAGATCAAGGTAATTAGCACATCTCTTCTTCTAACATTCAGCACTTTTTGTGACCAGGGTATTCAAATTTCCTGAAATGATTTTGAAATTACGAATCTTCATCATTATATTATAGTATTTTGGAAAGCATGTTTTAAATTTAATACATTTTTTTAAATGTGTTTCCTGCCACCCTTCCTGTATTTTGTTATGTGAATTGCCTTTGGGCCTTCATTTCATCTACTCCACCTTCAAAATACATGGTGTTACTTAGCTGAATTACATATATAAAGTAATTTCATATATGTAATTACTTTATCTAAATCTGTTCTGGTTAAAAGTTGGAAAAGGATAAGGCTTATATAGTTTTTCTTTTTTTCTTTTATTTATTTATTTTTCTGAGGGGGCAATATTTCCAGGGTGACCTAGGATTGGTGAGATTTTGTGGCCTGAACTTGGGGAAAGCTCTGGGATTAGTGGGATTCTGTGGCCTAAGCTTGACTTTTTTTTTTTTTTTTTTTTTTTTTTTTTTTTTTTTTTTCTGTAGAGCACAGTTTGAGTGCCTGTGTCTTAAGGGTAAGAAATGGCCATTCCAGCTTAGACCAGTGTGGGAATCACAGCCTGGCCAACTGAATACCTGGAGTGTCTTCCAAATGACACCCGCTGATTCTTTCTAGTGATCTGTATTTATGTCTAGATGTATATCATGTATCCTTATCTTTATCTATATCATCTATATATATGCCTATATCTATCTGTGTGTGTGTGTATGTGTGTTTGCATGTGTGTGTGCATATGTGTGTGTGTGTGTGTGTGTGTGTGTGTGTGTGTGTATTTTCATGGCTAATGAACTCAGGGGATACCAACTCCCCCCTTCTTAACAGTTTTACTTTTTGGTAGCTCTTTTCCTACAGTTAAAGGACCTTGATATACTTCACTTTTAATTCTACTTTACTAACCCAGTAAAATTCCAAATTGCATTTTATATACTGATTTTTGATGTTTATCTCCACAGATGTGTGCAGTTCTCACTCCTCATCAAAGAAGCTTCTTGTGTTTGTTCTTTTGTTTTTTGAGTTTAGTTTTGCTTATCTTTTTGTTTGTTTATTTGTTTGTTTGGTTGGTTTGAGTTTTTGTTTGTTTGTTTGTTTGTTCGTTGTTTGTTTGTTTTTTACAGCAATAAAAGTCCATTTAAGAAAGCCACAACTGATCAAAATGCATAGAACAAAGGGCCATGGGTGCATAATTGACTGATTCCCAACACAGCGAGAGTTAAGAGCATTTAAAGGACTAGTAAAGCTGCTGGAAGACTGTGTCTCCTAGAGATGAAAAGGAAACCCAGGAGACCTCAGCAATATGACTTCTTAGACGCTGCCTTTTTATTTCTAATGATTCTGTACTCAAACTCTAGTCTGCAACATTTGTAATATTTTCCTGGTTATGATATCAGTTATACACTCAAATCTGCATGGTCTATGCAGTAGGCTTATCTACCCATTGGAGGTGGCTTACAGCTAGAACTCATTCATCTCAGAGGTTGGTAAAGAATTCACCAAAGAAGGAAATTTATAGAAAAAATGTCCTCAGTATCAGACAAGATTTATCACTATTGTATAAGTGCTTTTTAAAACTTTCATTTTAGCACATTTGCCTCATTTATCCAAGAAGCACAAATAACACAGTCCATAACTAATGCAAGTAGGACCTGTAAAAAGACCAAGGAATGATCTTAATACATATCATACTTATTACATATCATAATCGTGTGATTCGCTTGGAAGCATTATGCACCTGTGTAGCACAGATGCTGAAGTTCTGTGGCCATGACTAAATCACATTTAATGTTCACAAACACTGCATTAGCTTATAAAAAAACTAAAAATTATGACACTAAGAGTAAAAAAAAAATGCTGAAATGTCACAGCATTGCTTTCTAAGAGCGAATTGACTAATTCCAAATTTGAGGGTTTTCCTTTACTAAATGTTTAGTTTGTTTTTGTTTTTCGAGAATTACGTATATGGGTACTGTGTCTATATCATTTCCACCCATCCTTTCCACCTACAAGACCTCCTATGTCAACATCACTACTTCTTAAATTCATAACCTCTTATCCTGTTACTACTTTGTTAAATACAGAGAGCAGGGTGAAATTACTGTTTACTTGCCTCCACCATCATCTTGTATAGCACAACCTGAATCTAGGAGCGCTAGTCCTCAGACAGAGTGTGCCAGGTCATTTCCAGCTTCATTGCTTTAAGCACTATGTTTTAAAGGTGTGGTGTCTTCAGCAGTGTGGTTATATCTTTACATTTAGAGAGGGATCTAAGGGCAATGAGCAGTAGCCTATATGGTTCAACGAGTCTATCGGACTCCTTTGGTCAACAACAATGTGAAGGAAAGTTTCACACAGATGCTACTGCAATTTTTTAGAGAGTCTATGGTTCTTGTGGAGGACCTGACCATTCTATTTGGCATAACTCAATTTAAATATTACACACACACACACACACACACACACACACACACACACACACAAAGAGAGAGAGAGAGAGAGAGAGAGAGAGAGAGAGAGAGAGAGTAGAGTAGTTTTCATATCACTATTGTTACTTTATTTTCCCTTTTATTAAAATAGATTATTTTCCCAAAGTATATCATGATTAGAATTGTCCCTCACTTTACTCCTACAAGTGTGTCTTTACCTCTCCTTGCATTCTCATCCACTCTTCTCCTGCCTCTCATTAGAAAAAAAAAAAAAAAAACAGTCTTCTAAAAGATTAAAATAAAAAACCATGACAGATGAAAACCGAAGCAATCGATTTGCTTTAAATTATGTATTTGAATGTGAATTACCTTTATGATGTGCATCGTCTATATGTGTATTCCATATTAACTGAGCTTGAGAATCAGGTTTCCTATAGCCTTTTCAAACACCCTTAGTTTTACTTCTCATTACAACCCATCCCTACACAGTCCAATTAGCCTTTCTCCCATTTCCTTTTTCTTCCTTCATTGCTTCAATGCCCTCCTCTCTCTCTCTCTCTCTCTCTCTCTCTCTCTCTCTCTGTCTGTCTGTCTGCAGAGCATCATTGTTACTCTACCTCCAAGTTGTCCTCATTGTGCTTCCTGCACTTCTGATATAAATTCATATTATTTGCTCAGATCTGAACATTTAGAGCAAGGATTCACAAATCGGTCAGAATTTGCAGGTTTTCTTAACTGGGTCTAGATTAGCTCATTAGGTTCATTTCCTAGTTCCATTGCTTTACCTAACGTTTTAGAACTTCATTTATTTTATAACTGAACAACTTGAATTGTGTTCATGAACATCTTTTTTTTAAATCCATGTATCAGTTTATGGATGTTTAGGCTGTTACAATTTCCTAGCTATTGGAAATAGAGCAGTAATGAACATGAATAAGAAAGTAGCTCTGTGCTAGAATATTCGGTTCTTTGGGGTTATAATATATCTGGCATGTTTAGTAATATATTTTTAGCACTACGTGTGTGCCCAGACTGCCTTCCTTAGTGACTGAACTAGCGTATAATAGAATCAATAGTGACCGAGGGGCTGCCCTGTTTGCATAGTCACTAGAATTTGTTGTCAGTCTCTTTTAATTTAAATTTCCCTGATGTGAAAGTATAACCAACATCATTTTGAACTATACTTTAACAAATAATTTTCTTTTTTTTGGGGGGGGGACTCTATATTCAGATCCATACGCTATTCTTTTAATTGGACTGTTTTCTTTATCACCAGTTTTTTTTTCCTTTCTATTTCTGTTTTGACTCTATGTATATCTTAGATATTAATTTTCTATTAGACATATGTCTGGAAACCATTTTTTCCCACCCACTGAATTCTTCACTCAGTTCGCTGTTTATTTTGCTAGAGAGGAGTTTTTAGTTTTATGAGATTTCATCAGCCAATTGTCATCCATATCTTTTGAACGAATAGTCCTATTCAAGAAGTAAATTCTTGCACCAATATCTAGTAGCAGACCATTTATTTTTTTCTATAAGTCGCAGGAGTTCAAGTTTCATACCGAGGACTTTAGTTAACTTGAAGTCAATATTTATTATGTGACAGTAATGGATCTATTTTCATTATTCTAAATGCAGGCATTCAGCTTTCTCAGTACCACTTGTTAAAGATGCTATCTTGTCTCCTTGTCTTATGTGTTATTTTTGCACAAATACCAATCTGTAACTATGTGGACATATTAGCTCCATTGAACTAAATGCTCCTTTTTGGCCAATGCCATCTGTAATTTCCCTTGAAATCTGTCATGCCAAATCCTTTATTACTGTTCTTTTACATTTATTTTTTTTAGGATTTCTTTGGCTATCTTGGGTCCTTTGTGCTTCCAAATAAATTTTAGGATTATTTTTATTTCTGTAAGAAGTGTTATGAATATATTTTGATGGAATTGTTTGTAGAATGCTGGTCATTTTTACAATGTTAATTCTGCTAATCCATGAACATGGGAGGTTATTCTATACCCTGTTTTAATAGTCTCTTTCTTCAGAGATTTGAAATTTTAATTGTAGAGGTCTTCTACCTCATTGGTAGGTTTTCTTTCTTTCTTTCTTTTTTCTTTTCTGGATATTGTATTTATTTGCATTTTAAATGTTATCCCCTTTCCTGGTTTCCCCGCCAGAACCCCCCCATTCCATACCCCTTCCCCCTCCCTCTATGAGGGTGTTCCCCCCACCCACCCATGCACTCCAGCCTTACTGCCCTGGCATTTCCCTAAAGGGACATCAAGCCTTAATAGGACCAAAGGCCTCCTCTCCCATTGATATCCAACAAGACCTTCCTCTCCTGCTTATCTGGCTGGAGCCATTTGTTGCCCCATCTGTACTCTTTGGTTGGTGATTTAGTCCCTGAGAGCTCTGGGGGTTCTGGTTGGTTGATATTGTTGTTCTTCCTAAGGGGTTGCAAATCCCTTCAGATCCTTCAGTCTTATCTCTAACTCCTCCATTGGGGACCCTGTGTTCTAAAGATTATATTTTTGAAGGTATTAAAGGTTGGAAGGCTTGTACTTTATGGAGACTGATATTGTATTTTCTCACTTTGATAGATGTTGGTCATTTCTAAATTTTCTGAAGGAATTTGAAGGGTCTTTTATGTTTGATAGCACATCATCTGCAAATAAACATCATTTGAAAATTTCCTATGAGTTACTGTGCATAACTGAGCATTTTCCCCAGGGAAACGTGGAAACTGAGAAATACTAAGCTAGTTTATCAATTCATATTTCCTTTAAAACAGTTTTGCAATTGTTAATATATCCTTTGTTCATTTCTTAATTTAATATTTTGCTTATATTAAAACAAGAATGATACCAATGGGAATTAGTACTTTATTGAGAAAAATGAGAAGTTTTGTTTGTTTGTTTGTTTGTTTGTTTTTTGTAAAATGAAGATACAGTGCATTATAAAGCATACTGTGGGACTTGCTTAACTCTAATTAAATGGTGATAAAGTATTTTAATGTAAGAAAGTACATCATAGATTAGGAAGAACAAATGTTCTATTAACCTGCTTCTGTTCAGATTTCTCTTCTACAAATATGGTAAAATTAATATGTCCAGATAAATTAGTTCTGGAGAATCAGAAATTCTAAAATGTTAAAGGTTTAAATTACTTTTTAGAAATTATGTGCTTTCATTCAGTAAATATTTTGAATTTTTTTTCTTACATTTACTCTAAAATGAACTTTAAAACTCCATCTATAATATTAAGATATTAATTTGGGGGGATTTGAGAAGTCATAGGAGAAATCAGAAGCAGTGGAAAGAATGTAAATACAATACTTACATAGAAAGTTCTCAGAAATATAACAAAATTAATTTAAAATAAAAAGTAAATAAAAATTCAAGTAAACAATAAATTATTTTAATATTATTTTGCTACTATAAAATATTCAAGAGATTTAGAGTAAATTTGAGGTGTTCTAAACCAAAATTATCTTCTTCAAATTCATAATTCTTAAATAAGTATAAATTATCCATAGCTTTATTTTTTTCCTGTTGTCCTTTTTGAGATAGATACTTGCTTTCTGTAGTTGGTTTGTCTAGACAGTACTATGGAGATGATGTTGGCCATGAACTTGAAAAATCTCATTGTGTTTGTCTAATAACCTCTGGGATTACAGGGTATACTGTTCTATCCAACATTTTCTGTAACTGCACTTTTAAATAAAATGTTTTAGAAATGTAATTTAAGAAGTGGACATTCATAAAATAGAAAGTTATTACACAGTGATGTTCGTTTCATGGTGGTTCTTTATTTTCACATGCAACTAAATTTAACAGTTCCCCATCATAGGAAATTGTAAGGAACAAAATAGCAAACTGTAAATTTGGTGAAATGTTACCATATGGGGCCTTTACTAAGTTCGAGATTTAGTTCAGAAAAGATTTTCCAGATCTCATGTGTATTTCTTTACTCTGTTTTTCTTTCATTTTTTCTGTCTTTTTTTCTTTGTTTTTACTGATATTGATTCATTTTGATTTGGGATTTTATTGGGTTTTTTTTTTCTGCAGTCTTCATCAGACCACCTAATAATTACTTAAGACAAAAATTATTCTTAGTATTCCAAGGATCTTCATTTATTGATCTCTAGTATCAAGTAAATGAAGTAGTAGGAGAATGTATCTGTAAGAATGGGTCAAAGATAGCTAGAGAAAGTGGGAGTAAGTATCTGGATTTTATTCAACAGCAGTGTGCTAGAGCATAGGCACTGTGCTCTGAAGGTCAGAGAAAACCATGCCTTAGAGAAGAATGTGCCAGTGAGTGTTTCCTGACCCACCTTACATAGCAGGAGGAATACATTTGCTCTTTATGAGAATGGAGGGCATGGTGACTCCCTAAAATGAAGGAAGGTGTCATGGGATAGAGGGTTATAATCCATCTCAGTAAAGTTGGGAATGCCTTTGCTAGGAAAGAGGTCAGGAAGAACTGGACAAAGGAGTCATTTTTAATATTGCTAGGTGTGTGTGTGTGTGTGTGTGTGTGTGTGTGTGTGTGTGTGTGATATTGGAAAGAGTGGTGAAGTTAAAGACACTAGAGAATGATACCATTGAAATAATAGAGGTTATTATATGAACTAGTGCTAAGTCATGCTACATCCTCCTTAGTTTTATTATAGTGCCTGGCATTTTGTTGGAGGTATTGAACTTTTCAACAACAACAACCAAAAAAATATGCTAGAAGAGATTATCAAATTCTCAAGGAGAATAAAATCCAGCAATATATTTCTTAGTCACTCTGAAGTGAGTTTCAGGTTTCTTCAGAAACTGAGATTGTCATGTATTTTTTGGAAGCTATTCTGTCAGAGGGTGTGTTGCTGAAGCAGACACATGAGAGAACACATGATGTTTGGAAAAAGGATAAATGGAACAGTACAGTGAAAGAATGCCTTTATATTGTAATGCAGCACAAGGCTCCACTGGGACCCGCTGGGCTCTGGTGAGCTGGCGTCTTTGGTGTTCTTCACTTATCTTTTCTGGGCTTCATTTCATAAAGATCAAAGTACCCAAAAGTTTCTCGTGTTATTCTAGCTGATTCTGGCTACTGCCACACCCACTCCAGTAAAGTCTGTGTGGCAGACCTAAAATCTTGGCCGCAGTCCTGAGGCCTTCGAAACTTGTCTCCTGCAAAGTTTCTGCAGCCCCATAACAGATGTATTTCAGATTCATCCTTGCTATAGTTGGTGAATGTTTCGTTGTGCTTTCTTTCAGTACTGTTTTATTATAGGTACCTCCAAGGAATGTTTTGAGAAATACATAAATAGGTTGAACTTGGCTTCCTGACCTTCACCAATGTCCTAGGCAGTCCTTAAGCCGACCCTGGGCTTGGAATTTCATAAGAATATTACTCATTCAGATGAAATGCTTTCAGTGTTGATAGTTAGTAATCAGGCATCCTGCAGTTTGCCAGATAGGAGCTAGAAATGTCAGGGCTAGTTCAAAATAGTAAGCGTATAATTCTCATTACATACATGAATGACAGCCTACATTACATAATAGTAGAAAGAAGGTGAGTTGTGGTTTTAGGAAGAACTGGAGTATTGTATTATTCATGAAAGAGTTAGTAGAACAGAACTCCCCTGGTGCATGTTTTTCACTAGGCCCAGAGGAATAGCAAAATTAGGTATTTACTAAGGGACCCCTAGTGGTGGGTTTAACAATAGACTAGCATTGTACCTGGGTGTATTAGTCCCTTCACCTGACTCCCGTGAATAGCTGATTTTTAGATAGGGCTGATCTGATCTCAGTTGTAAACACTGCCCAGATCCTGTCAGCTTTTATGTATATGCATTTTCTCTGTTTTGTGTAAAGAACCATTATGCACCTCAATGTACCTTGGCTGATATATTGCCTAGTTTTCTTGGTTTTCTTCTGCATTATAAATCTAATGCTTGCTTTGAGAAATTACATTCAGATCAACACTCCCTTGTGTTCATATCTGTTTGTCATTTTTTTGCCAACTCCTTGCCCAGCTGAATATTGGGACCCTGATTCTCCTGCAGGTTGAGAGACCGCCTGAGTCTAGTCCGCAGCAGGCTACCTCCAGTTATTCTTGCCCATTCTGTGGGGCGTGTTTTTTTCTGCTGAATTTGAAACAACTACTTATTCCTGTTTGGTGTTTGCTATTGACCTGGACTGCTGGTTTTCTGAAAATGAAGAGTGGAATTGCCCCCAAAGAACTACTAATAACTGGTCCACATTCCTTTTTACTGTTAACCTTCTTTACCCCTTATGTTTGGTCAGTGGGCTAGAAGGAAGGCTGAACTGTTTAAGAATCTAAAATAAAGTATGTTTAAGGAAAAATCTCAGCCATGACTATGCAGTCATTGTCCAAGAAATTAATTTAGTCTCTTCTGTATTCCAAGATCATCACTAAATTCAAATCCCAAGGTAGTAGGGATGATCTAGAAATTCAAATGAAAATTAGGGGGAATACAAGTAACAAAGACATACAAATCCAGTTATTACTGTTTTTTTTTTTTAAAAAAAAGGCAGTCTGTATGTTTCTGATCATGTATTTTATCATCATTGTGCAATTTTATTCAACTGCCCAAGTACCTCAAAGGCTATATGAGGATCAAAGCTGTAAAATAAAATTATATTATGCACAACTGGACATCTATCCTCTCCTGGTGTCATTGGGAGGTAGTCATTATTTTTGTTCTTGTAAAGAAAGTCCAGGCAGTGGTGGTGCACGCTTTTAATTCCAGCACTTAGGAGGCAGAAGCAGGTGGATTTCTGAGTTTGAAGTCAGCGTAGTCTACAGAGTGAATTCAGGGACAGCCAGGGCTACACAGAGAAACCCTGTCTCAAAAAAAAAAAAAAAAAAAAAAAAAAGAAAGAAAAAAAAACCACCACCACCACCACCACCAATAATAATAATAATAATGAAAGCCAATTCCCTCTTCATCTCATTGTGTTCCTTAGAATTCGTCACTGTGATAAAAGGAAGACAGGCATCATGTGTATGAGCAGGCATGTTTACCAGTCCTAGAATCAAGAATCAAGACACTTAGCATGGCATTATTCTAGGGGTCAGCTGTCTCCAAAGCATATGTGTATGGCCCTGTGGATCAAATGTAGAGACTCAAAAGCAGAGAAACACTGTAGAACTAAGCTATGCCTTTGCCTTTTTTATTTTTTTTAAACTATTTTCAACACAGATTTTCACTAAGTCATCTAGGCTAGTTTGGTCTCACTTTGGTAATCAGGCAGGCCTTGAACTTTTGATCCTCCTGCTTCAGACTTGAGAATAGCTGGGATTATAAGCTTTCATCACAAGGCCCAGTTACACTATCTAGGTCACATATCTGAGCACTCTGGCTCAAGGGTCTTATAAATGAAGCTTAGAGGTTTTACCTTGGTTAATGTTTATTATGAGGGGAGAAAGGAGACATACAGCAGGAGAGGAGGTGGAGTAAGGGAGTTGCAAGAAAGGGTGAGTGGAATAAATAGAAGGAAATTAAAATGATTGCATGCGTGAACATGTTATATGAAACTCATAATTTCGTACACAAATTACAAATAAAACTATAGCTAGGATAATTTTAAAAAATACAGAATTAAGGGAAGAAAAGTTTATTATTGTCAGTGTAAGAGCCTTTATATATAATTCTGAGTGAGAAATATTATCTTCAGTATGCTTCTTTAAGAATGTTAAACCATCACTGGGTAACAAACATTTATTTTTATTGCAGTTTTCAAGAAGTATATATTTAACCGTGACTACTGGAAACACTCACGATTCCTATGGCCCATTCTTTCAATCCTTCCCTAGTGATGCTTCACATGTTGTTAAGGTGATTCCACTTGTAAAATAAGTATCTAGTGTGACTTAAAAATATCAAAATCTCGACTGTCTGAGTGTGAAGGAGGATTATGTAGCTTCCAAACATCCTGCTAACTGGTACACCACGGGTTGGAAAATACACACTAGAAAAAGAACTTGCATAAAGATCAGGACCGAAGTACATTAATATGGGAGTTTTAGTTCAAGATTCTTGATCACCTCATCAGATATTATAGAGTCTGGCAAGATGGCATCTGCCAAGAGCATGCCAAAAGATGCACAGATGATGGCACAAATCCTGAAGGATATAGGATTACAGAATATGAGCCAAGAATTATAAATCAGATGCTGGAGTTTGCCTTCTGTTATGTGACCACAATTGTAGATGATGCTAAAATTTATTCAAGCCATGCAAAGAAACCTACTGTTGATGCAGAAAATTTATGTTTAGCAATCCAGTGCAGTGCTGACCAGTCTTTAAGTTCTCCTCCCCCAAGAGATTTTTTTATTAGATATTGAAAGACAAAGAAATCAAAGCCCTTTCGATTTGCTCAATCCATATTCAGGTCCTAGATTGCCACTTGATAGATATTGCTTAACTGCTCCAAACTATAGGCGTAAGTCTTTATAAAAATAAGGCACCTACTCTGGCAGAAAGAATAATGGTTCCATGTTTAAGTGTTGGTTCAGTTTCTAGACCAAGTACTCACTCCCACACTAGGCACACACACCCCACAAACCATGTCTGTTTCAATTAATGTAAGGCACTCTAATGTGCCTCAAAGGGCAAAAGTTTACAGTACACATGCCTATTTCTCAGTCCCCTGCTGTAAAAGCTTCCATTCTGCAACATCAGCAGTTCAGAATGTTCCTATTCATCCATCATTAATTGGCTTCAAAAACATTACTACTAATATTATAACAAAGTATAGTCACTGAGTCAACCAATGCACTGAAAAGAAAATGTGAAGAAGATGATGATGGTGATGATGAGTATGATAATTTGTAATCTAGCCGTGGTGCATGTAACTTGTATTCCTGGTCTTGGATCCAAATTAAAAAGCATGTCGGATATTTTAAAGGTGTACTTTAGAAAGTGGTATATAATAAGAACAGTCACTATGCTTTTAGATTGAAATCTTCACTTTTACTAGAACTAGTGATGGCTTTTCATCAACCTTTATTCATTAAAAAGTAAACTTGTCATTTAGCAATTTGAAAAATAATCAAAATCTCTTTTAACCAGTTAACACCAATTAAGTAAACACAGTTGCAAGTACATTCTTCTCTGTTCCTGACTGATACCTGATTTCCCTCTTATTTTGTTTGAAACTACTGTCCTCAGAAGGCATTACAGAGTGATAAGTTTCCTTTTAAAGAGAAAGTTGCCAGATAAGAAAAAAATCTTGGATACACTGTGATCTATGTCTAATTCCTTCCTAGCTCCCCAACTCTGCTGCTCAAACAGGCAAATAACCGTTGGAATACTTGGTTTTATCCACCAAGTGTTGGTGATATCCATGCCACTTAACAGGGGCATTCATAAAGATAATCTTCGTAAATATTAATTATATAAAGTGATTGGATTCATTTATCATATTTCAGTTCTATGATTAAAAATTAGAAATGATACTGTTCTCGATGTAAAATCATAAAGATTTTGTTACTTCCCTATTGAGTCAGATATAATCATCACAATGTTCCAAAAAGTCTAAATAGGTTATATTCTGTTTAAATAGGGTATATTAGCTTGTGAATTGTGAAAATTAATCACGATAATGCATGTTCAGTATGTGAGCTGCACATGGCATTCATTTTGTGCTTGTAACTAATTTTGTTTGTTTTTTCAATTAGAAAGCTATTTTATGAAATAAATATTTTTATTGATTATGAAAATGTTTATGTGTGAAACAGGTTTTATCCAACTCAACAAGGTGGCATCTATAGGATATACTGACTATCCATATAATACGTGTAAGAATACATTTCATGTCTTTATAATTTGATGGCCTGTACTATGTAAAAAAATATCTGGGAAAACTTATAATGAGAGCAGATAAAAATCCCTTAAATATATATGTAAGTAATGCAATATTACCTTTTTATATGCAAATAAGATATTTTAATTTAATAAAAAAGGATATTTATTGGTTGTTTACTCTGATACTTAGGTCCATTTAAATAAGAAACCAGAAATACAACACCGTAGAAGAATTTTAATCCAGCAACATGGCTGTTCTGGCAAGGTATCACATCCAATGACCTTCTAGGGCTATATGATTTGGCCAGAATGCAGACACAACCTGAATTACAATATAACCGGGCTGGAATACAAAGAAGACTTTACTACATACACACTTTTAATACCTAACAATGAAGCTAAGGTTAGTTTGCAAAAGTAAACAGCTGTGTTTGGTAGTGACATCTAATTGTTGGGCAGACAAATGAGAGAAAATTTAACAGAATTATTGAGAGATAGGATATGCCCATTTTATATGAGAACAGCAGACGAGAGAGAGGCTACTTAAAAGGGGAGAGAGGGAGAGGGAGAGGGAGAGGGAGAGGGAGAGGGAGAGGGAGAGGGAGAGGGAGAGAGAGAGAGAGAGAGAGAGAGAGAGAGAGAGAGAGAGAGAGAGAGAGAGAGAGAGAGAAAACATATGTTGTTTGTGTGTGTGTGTGTGTGGTATGTATGAAAGTTTAGTGGGGCAATTTTACAGATACAGGTTACATGAAGAACAAGATAGAAACAGGTGAAGGCAGTATGAGCCAGATAATGAGGAGCCAGAAGATTAGAATATTTTGTCAAAGTTAGCATGAGGCCAAGTAGAGCAATTCAGGCAGAAGCTGTGAGAATCCTGATTAAATCAGTCACCTAGGAAGATTTGATTGTATGGAAGCTAGATGCTTCCAGGCCTAGGCCTGTGGATGGGACTTAGAACATAGTAAAAACAAACAAACAAACAAACAAAACAAAAAACACTCTGAGCTCAGCCTAAGCCATGGATTCACAAGGCTTAGGTACATCTCTTATCTCAGTCCTTCATTTGAGGAAATAAATGTGACACTTGCAGTTTTTGTTGATTTATCTTAATACTTCTTAATATTTATACTCCTCTGTGGACACATTCTCCTCATGATTTTTAGAGCATCTTAAATCTTGTCACTTCATCAACATGCTTATACAAGCATTCCATTAACATCCTCTGTGTATTCCAACGTATTTTCCCCTTCTGGTATATGTGTCACTTTGATAACTTCAAAACATGTATACCTGTAAGCTATTTTGTAATTCTCATGGCTTTTTTAGACATTTTCTAAACAAAACCATTTCTTCAGCACGGCATACTCTTGCTAAAGTTAGAAAAATCTCTAGAGCTCAAGAGTAAGGCACAAAAGAAGCAAAACAAACACTCTTGTTAAAAAAAAAAACAGATTTCAAATACCACAAATCTAATGGAAATTTGAATTCAAAAACTTATTAGTGAGACAGCATAAGTTTATAAAATATTTGAAGATAAAATATTTGAAGATTCACAATCTCTGGTAAGACTTAGGATTGGCATAAACTAATTGGCATACAAAAGAAAAGAGAAGAACACACTCATAGAAACCTTGGGAATCCTGGGATCTATATTATATTTGAAAAGACTTAGCTTGATCCCAAAATACACAAATGTTGAAATATGACTCTCTCAAAAGCATCCTCTCCATCTTGATTAGGAAGCCCAGTAATCAAACAATTCTCATGTACCATATCTATGGAAAGCTTCATGACAATTTTTTGTTTGTTTGTTTGTTTGCTTGTTTGTTTTTGTAGCTCAAAAATAATTTTTGTGTAAAGGATTACTTTTATTTCAGGTGCATTTTACTCCATGAAGTTTTCCTCTGTATTAATTAAAACATAAATCTACGATGACAAGTCAGCTTACCTGAAAATTATGCATCAGAATGTGTTATATCACTTTTATTTGAACTCATCTAGTTAATATCTCCCTGATACTCAAGAATCGTTTCAGACTCAATTTTAACGGATTTTCTCCAATTTTCCATGTATGGGACAACTAATAAAATCCACTTGTATTTAATGCTTTCCATGATTTAGTTCTCAAATAACTTTTAAAGTTTGTTTATTATGAAATAAGATGTTGCAAAAGGAAATCATCACATTTCAAATTCAACCATGAGTATTTGAACGAGGAGAACACATCTTGAGCAATTCATCTGGGAAATACTCGTTGTACCTTCATATTAAAATGCACTTAAAGACACAGATGAAGCAGGTAAGTATTCCACCTGCATCTTTCAAAAGACTGGGAAGACAGAAAAGTTCTCTGCTAGTATGTAAGATTAGAAAAAAGAATATATTCTAAACTAATAAAAATAGTTTGTATATATATATATATATATATATATATATATATATATATATATATATATATATATATGTGTGTGTGTGTGTGTGTGTGTGTGTGTGTGATAAATTACAGCTGCAGCATAACATTTTGCTCTTCGTTCTTTATTTTATTGGTTGTTGTTTCTTTGTTTTGTTTTTTGTTATTTTGTTATTTTGTTTGTTTGTTTTCTGAGACAGGGTTTCTCTACACAGGTAAGGCCACCCAGGACCTACCAATATTGACTAGGCAGACCTCCAACTGAGAAAAATATACCCGTCTCTGCCTCCTAAATGCTTGGATTAAAGGTGCAAACAACTATGGCTGGCCCATACACACACACACACACACACACACACACACACACACACACACACACACACATATATATATATATATATATATATATATATATATATGGTTATTAATTGATTATATTAAAATTTTGATTAATATAATATTCCTGGTCCTAACTAGAAGATTTCTTCCCCCATCTCCATTCCCCTTTGCCTCTGTGAGAATGCCCCCCCCTTTACCCTGGGGCATTAATTCTCTACAACATTAGTCATAACCTCTCCCACTGAGGCCAGACAAGGCAGCCCTCTGTTACGTATGTGCCAGGGGCCTTGAACCAGCCTGTGTATGCCCTTTTTGGTGACTCAGTTTCTTTAAAGCTCCTAGGAGTCCAAGTGAGTTGACACTATTGGTCTTTCTATAGGTTTGCCATCCCCAGACTGAAGATATCTACATTAGATCTGAAGGCAGTTAGGACAAGCCTGTCTTCCAGGAAGCTAAGAGAAGGGTCTCAAAGGCCACACACAAAGTGATATGCTTTCCCCAACAAGGCCAGACCTATTCTAAAAAAATACCATGCCTCCTAATAGTGGCACACCCTAGACCGAGCATATTTATACCACCACAGCCTCTTAACAGTAAGAGGACAGTGAAAAAACAAAATGGCAACAGGTCATAGTGTTTCCAGCACTAGGAGGCAGAGGCAGGTGCCTCTCTTTGCTCTCAAGTCGAATTCTACACACACAAACCCTGCTTCAAAAAATGTTATTTATTATAATTGCAAACTCAGAAATATACTTTGCCACACTTTATATTTCAAATAAAGTCATCAAGTTTTGGGGTTAAAATTTTAAATATTCCCTCTCCTTCCTATTTTAAAGTATAGTATACATTTTTAATTAGGGTCAAATTGCTGTATGATAAAATAAGAGTGACATCATATTGTATTCAGTACATCCAATACATTCTTACAATTTGTTGATTTAAAAGAAAATATATTAAAAACTCATTCTCTGTCACATTTGAATTTCCAAATATTCATCAAAGCAGCCTTGTTTTGAATATATTAATTCTCACTACAACTCACAGGATGAAAAAAGAATACAAAGAAGTTACTATGCTGTTTCAACAAATAGAATACTTTTATATCTGTTGGTTGAATTTAGATGTCTCTCTACATAGATTATATCTATCTCTGTCTGTCTGTCTCTTTGCCAGACTATCTATCTATCTATCTATCTATCTATCTATCTATCTATCTATCTATCTGTATCTAGTGCCATGCAGTTGTGGCTATCACATGGCAAGTAACAAGGTACACAGAGCCAGTATCCTACATCATGTTTAAAACAAGCAGTTTGTTGTTCATTGAACAAATTAAGTTTTATTTTGGAGGGTTTCTGTAAAAGATTTGTCTTCATTATATACTAAAATTATGTGCTAACTAGCATATACAGTATAAACAGGAGACTTGGTGGTCATCATTAATTAGTGTTAGGTTATATTCTCTACTCTAGATCTCTTCCATTTGCTAATTGGAAGTAAATTGTACTGTTTGTCATAATTGCTAATTGCCTAATTATGATTAATTTCTTTCCTTCTATGTTCATTAACTGGGTTTAAAATTTGAAAGCAATTTACACAGTATCTTGCCCTGAAGATCCCCCCCAGCATAATTACAAGTAAAAAATGATGATGAATTTGAAAATGATATTTCAGGGTAACGGAATGAACTTTCATAGGAGCCATTTTATTAACACTACAATGCTACTGATTTCTCAAAATTGTACATTTTAATTTCTATAGTTTGTGTATTAATCTCTAATGTGCAATGAAAATACTTTATTTATGGAATGCCTTTCATAAAGAAAGTCCAGAGCTTTGTTGAAATTATTTTAATCTAAATGGGAAATATTAATAATCTATAGTACCAGAAAACAACCATTTTGCAAAGCAAACCATGTAAAGCTAGGAAGTCAAAATTATTCATTCTCTATAAAAATTTATATTACAATTTATATAAACCACCTGGTTAATATAAGTCTGTTGGTTGAGTTCACAATCCTCTCAGATTTTCCTGTTTTCTTAAGTGCCATAATTCTTGTCTTATAAAACTACAGATTAAGTTTACTTCTGAAAATATCCCAGGTACACTTCTTTCTGTTTTAAACTTGTCTCACAAATTTACTTTTCCTATTCTCTTACTTTTATATTTGTCTTACTAGAAAGATTTACTCAATACAAAATGATGATATTTTTCAGTTGCAGGGTCCACATCCAATGGAGAATTCTAGAATTCTAGGAATTGAGTAACCACTCATTGAACCCAAATTTCTTTGTATTTTCAGTAGAGAGAGAAGTTTAGTTCAACCGAAATGGACAAATACTGAATATCATACATGTTAACATAAATATACGAATGTCTTTATATTTTTATAACAGAACATATTTATTATTTTCTAGTATGTAAGCATTGTGAATGCATGTACTAGACAATCAATGATATAATAGGCTCACCCTGAAAGGAAAGCTACAACCTTTGACATTATGGTATCCTCTACCTCATTTGTCCCCAGGGGCTACCCATGATGGCCTTTTTGGAGCATTTATTACTTACTCAATATTGATCTTTGCATGCTTGAATAAGGGTATTTAAGGGTGCATGATATTTATTGCATTACTCCAATATACTAATGTTCCTAATGAGGGAATGTGTTGTATTCTTCTCTTGCTGTGATAAAGCACTTAGATTAGACAACTTGTGGAAAAAAATGGTTTATTGTTTTTCCTATTCCTGGTCACAATTCATCATTCAGGACCTTCATCAGAAATCAAGGCAGAAACCTAGCAGCAGAACTTTTCTTCATATAATAGACTCCTTGAGCTCTGGTTTGTCAATCATTACTTCATGAAGAAACACTATATTTTTTTATTTTTTGCTGGCTCTTTACTTTCCTCAGTGGTTTTGAATATTATATTAGCTACTTACTTCATTGACTGGAAATTATATGTGACTGAAATAACCGAAGAAATAAGTATTCGTTGAATAAGCAGAGATTGTAAAATTTTAACTCTCAGGTTCCTGATTTCTTTTATTCTTGTCTTCAAATCCATGGGATGGCATGTATGGTCAGCTCATCCTTTTAAAAAAGCCCTTCATAAGTAACTAAAACACAAGCCTCAGCAATTATGTACTGTCTCCTAACTCAATCAAATTGACAGTCAAAACTGAGCATGATAAATATTACTGAGTTAATTTCCAACTTATATGTTTTGTGGTAAAGGCTTACTACATGGTTCATAGAGTATATATCTTTGTGCCCTCATACAAGGAAAAGGGAAAGACAGCTTTTTGTCAACAGTTTTATAAGGGCATGAATCTCATTTGTGAAGGTCCACTTTTCTGACCCAACTGATCAATAAGTTCCTATCATTTGCCAACATTATTTTGGGGAGAAAGATTTACACTTCTGTATTGCGGTCCTTGTAGTAATTATGAATGATGTGCTACAAGTTTCTTGTTGTTTTGTTTTGTTTTGTTTTCCAGCTCCAGTTAAATACTTTCTTTTTGAACATCATGGAATGCCTAGTTCTGCATGGCTTTGGTAAGGACAGAATGACATAGGTCCAGCCACTGGGACAGGGCCAACAAGACATCAAATAAAACAACAAGACTTGTTTTATTTGGTATATATGCAAAATCACTGGACACTTTAATATTTGGGGTGTTTTATTTATTTTTATTTATTTTATCTAGTCATGGTATATTTTCTGAAATATTTATGTTGAGTTATATCTAGATTTTGCTTGTATAACAAGGTTATTTCTTCATTGAAATCTTTCATCTCTAGTGTCTTATTTCTCTTTTGCCACTTCTTTTATACTTTACTAAGCATATATAAAGGACATTTGTTTTTCTTGTATACATTAATGACAATACAAAAAGTCAGTGGATTTTTGCTACATAATTTAAAAAATAGCAAGGTGTACATTCATATTCATTTTGTCAATTAAGGCATTAGTCAACAGGGGATGGAGAGATGGTTCTGTTATTTTATCAAGAGTGTATACTGCTGCTGAAGAGGATGTGAATTTGATTCCTAGTTGTGTAAATTAGTTGTATACCTATGTTGTAAACTTTACAACCACCTATGTGGTGGTTGGAATAGGAATGCCCCTCATAGGCTCATATATGTGAGTTTGCACATTAGGGGATGGCACTATATGAATGGGATTAGGAGGTATAGCCTTATGAGAGTAGGTGTGCCATTGTAAAGGAACAGTGTCATTGGAGTTGCGCTTTGGGGTTTTAAAAGCTTAAGCCATGACCAGTGTCTATAAGACTTTCTATTAGCTTCAGATCCAGATGTAGGACTCTCAGCTCCTTCTTCAATACCATGTCAGCCTGCAACCCACCACAGTCCTGCCATGCTAATGATGGGCTAAACCTCTTAACTTGTAAGCCAGCTCCAATGAAATACTTTATTTTTGAATACCATCACATTCCTAGTCCAGCATGATCTTGGTAGTAACAAAATGGCAGTAGGCATGAGCCTACACTAGTATAGATGGCTGCTATGAGCATAATGCTTATTTGTATAATATTGTACATATTGTCATTCTTGAGGAATGTCCTCCCTGTTAATGGTAATGATTCCATGATAATTGGACAACATGAGTCTGGGAGGTGAAGGTATGGTTAATTCCTTAGCAAAATGGGAAACACTGGGATCTTTAGGACAGCCCTTAATGTTTCAGAAAAGGACTCTAAAAACATGAGTTCCAGAATATGTAATTTCTCAATTATATAAAATTATAAGGATGCAATATGAATTATATAAGGAGCTTCACAGTTCTAAAGGATCAGAGCTACACCATGAGCTAGCTTGTCAGAAAGATACAAAGAAAGGCATATGTAAATGCAGGTAGATATCAGAGTTCAAGGTCAGCTTAGAGAGTGAATGTAGGTCCAGGAATAGTCAGAATGATAATTCCAGGGTACAGTACCACCCTGATAGTTTAACATCTGTGGTGAATTCTTTTGTAATGTTAAGAGAGAGAGAGAGAGAGAGAGAGAGAGAGAGAGAGAGAGAGAGATTACTGTCTCCTAAGAATCAAGAGGCTGGGATCATATCTCTTTAAGAATTTTTTCTAACAGTGTTTCAGATATTGTTTGGAAAGTCCACAGAGAGTGACACGGCTGTTTTACAAGTTTTCATAGCTCTTTTAGATTATTTCTAAAAGAATTTCTAATCTTGCAATTCCAAGAATTACTTAAAGAGCTGACACAGATCTCTTGGAATATTTTCTGGTTTTCTGAATTTGATTAAAAAACCCAAAAATTACTTTTAGAATTTTTCTGCTGGGAGTTTTTGATTTGGTCAGAAGATCCAAGATTTTTTAAAATTAGGTATTTATTTCAGTTACATTTCCAATGATATCCCAAAAGTCCCCCACACGCTGCCCCACCCACTCCCCCACCCTCCCACTCCACTTGGTCCTGGCTTTCCTATATACTGAGGCATATAAAGTTTGACAATCAATGGGCCTCTCTTTGCACTGATGGCCAACTAGGCCATCTTCTGATACATATACAGTTAGAGACACAAGCTCCAGGCCGGTTCTAGTTAGTTCATATTGTTCTTCCACCTATACTGTTGCAGATGCCTTTAGCTCCTTGGTTACTTTCTCTAGCTCCTCCAATGGGCGCCTGTGATCCATCCAATAGCTAACTGTGAGCATCCACTTCAGTGTTTGACAGGCCCCAGCATGGTCTCACAAGAGACAGCTATATCTGGGTCCTTTCAGCAAAATCTTGCTAGTGTATGCAATGGTGTCAGCGTTTGGAGGCTTATTATGGGATGGATCCCCGGGTATGGCAGTCTCTCGATGGTCCATCCTTTCGTCTCAGCTCCAAACTTTTTCTCTGTAACTCCTTCCATGGGTGTTTTGTTCCCAATTCTAAGAAGGGGCACAGTGTCCACACTTTGGTTTTTGTTCTTCTTGAGTTTCATGTGTTTTGCAAATTGTATCTTATATCTTGAGTATTCTAAGTTTATGTGCTAATATCCACTTATCAGTGAGTACATATTGTGGGAGTTCTTTTGTGATTGGGTTACCTCACTCAATATGATGCCCTCCAGATCCATCCATTTGCCTAGGAATTTCAGAAATTCATTCTTTTTAATAGCTGAGTAGTACTCTATTTTGTAAATGTACTACATTTTCTGTATCCATTCCTCTGTTGAGGGGCATCTGGGTTCTTTCCAACTTCTGGCTATTATAAATAAGGCTTCTATGAACATAGTGGAGCATGTGACTTTCATACTAGTTGGAACATCTTCTGGATATATGCCCAGGAGAGGTATCGCAGGATCCTCGGGTAGTACTATGTCCAATTTTCTGAGGAACTGCCAGACTGATTTCCAGAGTGGTTGTATAAGCTTGCAATCCCACCAACAATGGAGGAGTGTTCCTCTTTCTCCACATCCTCGCCACCATCTGCTGTCACCTGAATTTTTGATCTTAGCCATTCTGACTGGTGTGAGGTGGAATCTCAGGGTAGTTTTGGTTTGCATTTCCCTGATGATTAAGGATGTTGAACATATTTTCAGGTGCTTCTCAGCCATTCAGTATTCCTCAGGTGAGAATTCTTTGTTTAGCTATGAGCCCCATTTTTTAATGGGGTTATTTGATCTTCTGGAGTCCACCTTCTTGAGTTCTTTATAGATATTGGATATTAGTTCCCTATCTGATTTAGAATAGGTAAAGATCCTTTCCCAATCTGTTGGTGGCCTTTTTGTCTTATTGAAGGTGTCTTTTGCCTTGCAGAAGCTTTGCAATTTTATGAGGTCCGATTGTAGATTCTCGATCTTACAGCACAAGCCATTGCTGTTCTATTCAGGAATTTTTCCCCTGTACCCATATCTTCGAGGCTTTTCCCTACTTTCTCCTCTATAAGTGTCTCTAGTTTTATGTGGAGTTCCTTAATCCACTTAGATTTGACCTAAGTACAAGGAGATAGGAATTGATCAATTTGCATTCTTCTACAAGATAACCAGCAGTTGTGCCAGCACCATTTGTTGAAGATGCTGTCTTTTTTCCACTGGATGGTTTTAGCTCCCTTGTCAAAGATCAAGTGACCATAGGTGTGTGGGTTCATTTCTGGGTCTTCAATTCTATTCCGTTGGTCTACTTGTCTGTCGCTATACCGGTACCATGCAGTTTTTATCACAATTGCTCTGTAGTACAGCTTTAGCTCAGGCATGGTGATTTCACCAGACGTTCTTTTATCCTTGAGAAGAGTTTTTGCTATCCTAGGTTTTTTGTTATTCCAGATGAATTTGCAGATTGCCCTTTTTAATTCTTTGAAAAATTGAGTTGGAATTTTGATGGGGATTGCATTGAATCTGTAGATTGCTTTTGGCAAAAATAGCCATTTTTACTATATTGATCCTGCTAATCCATGAGAATGGGAGATCTTTCCATCTTCTGAGATCTTCTTTAATTTCTTTCTTCAGAGACTTGAAGTTCTTGTCATACAGATCTAAACCTCAAAAAGACCCAACAAAGATATAGAATTTCAGACCAATTTCCCTTATGAATATCAATGCAAAAATCCTCACTTAAGTTCTTGCTAACTGAATCCAAGAACACATCAAAACAATCATCCATCATGACCAATTAGGTTTCATCCCACGGATGCAGGGATCGTTCAATATATGGAAATCCATCAACATAATCCTGTATATAAACAAACTCACAGACAAAAGCAAGGGACCCTGTTCCAGCCTTGACAAGTAAAATCTTGACAAGTAAAAAGTATGTAGATCATACTATAGAGTCGAGGATACAAGAAAGGAGTTGTGGAACCTTCCACCATATCTAAGGAAATGACATGTGTCAGGGATGTCTCTGCATCCCTGAATTGAAGCCAGTCCCAATTATATACTTTCCTTCATAAGAGTTGACAAAGTCAATGTGTGTCTTCCCAACGATAGAACACTGAATAAACAGCTTTTAACTTCAGCTCCAAGGGATATGTTCCCTCCAGGTTTCTGTGGTCAGCTGCACTCGTACAACACACACACACACACACACACACACACACACACACACACACACACACTTACTTTAAAGAAAAATAGGACTTTTAAAGTTTAAAAAAAATCAATCCTAATACTATTAAATCATTTTCAGAGACAGTAAAAGGCATGTTCTGCCCGACTGTTCACAGAGAAGCTTTGTTGAAAATCTTCATTTATAAACATAAAACCAAATAGGTCAGCTTTCTAAAAGTTAAATAATTATTGCTAGAGAGCATTTAAAGCTATTTCCAAGTCTTACATTTTTAGCTTGCTGTGTAGGCATTGTTTGTTCAATTGTTTATTTTTATATAAATAGAACTGATAATGCATGTGGCAAATGTAACAGAAATTGAGTTTTCTGAACAAAATAGGTTTACTTTATCTTTTCTAACAAACAAAATATTGATGGACTTTGTATGCATTTAGCTAACAATGATGTATCCTTGTCTTTAAAAAATACAGCTTTTAATATAACTAGCAAAATTATTTCCTCTTATTTCATGCCAGTTTTTATTTTAACTATATCTTAATGTTATTCAAAGGAAGCAAAACAACAATTTCAGGTTGAGCTTGTTTATATTACATACATGGACATATATAAGTTGTCAGTGTTTATCATTGTAAAATGTCATCAGGTGAGAGGTGTAGAGACTGATTCCTCAACATTACCCAGATCTTTAAAATAAATATATGTGTCTATCAATGTACACTCAGTGAGTCCTAATGTAAGTGATGTGTTAGGCATTGTAAAGAATGGCAAGAAGTTTATTACAGTTATTGCATCTCTGATGCATCCTAATTGAACCTTTCCTCACTGTATACAATAAAATGTGTTAGGTTGTGTATTACTTTCTTGCTGGGCCATCTACCTCATCAATTTACCGTCCTCAGAGGCAGAATTATATCTCTATTAAGTCTTGTATTTCTAGCAACTTACTCAGAATCTGGCTTAGAGCAAGTGCTGAATACAAAGTGTTGTGTGACAGAGTACCTATTAAATGACAATTAGATTTTCATGCTAAAAATCTTAGTGTTTAGTTGAACACATTTAGTATCTGCTTAAAGCAATTAGAGGCAGCATAGACAAAGTGCTCAATGACTAGCATAGAGCATTGAGTCGAGTGGGTAGATTGGTTTTATTACCTTTGAATATATAATTTATAAATGATATAAAATTACATAATTGCATAAAACTGAAAATTTTAGTCCTCCTACTAAGGAAATCAAGCATTAGATCTATTAAAATTTAAAACGATTCACTAGAAAGAAGAACAAAGGCAGATGTGTTCACATCTGAGTATAAGTACTGTATTATTTTCAATCCTACACTCACCCTTTTCCGTGATATCAACCACAGTGGCTAAATATACCACACTTTTTAGGTTCAAAATCTGAGGCTTAAAGAAATTTGTTCATTTTACAAATTGAATTAAATTACATCTAATGTAAAATTCAATGATTTTTAATACAAATAGCTATGAAAATATTTTTGCAAAAATTTGGGATGCAACAAGTGTTGCTGCATACAATTTTTAATATTCTATTTATATGATCACAGTCTGGATGTAAATTGTAAGCTAGGGTTATTTTAACCAATTTATGTATAGATGAATACACCAACATGTAATCTCAGCACAGGGATTTTCATAAATGCAGTGCTCAGAAGTGTAAAATTTACATGAGGAGAAGGGGAAGAAGAACCATAATCAGAATATATTTTATAAAAGGTTATTTGTAGTCTAAGGAAAAAAAAAGATGTTTTTAACATCAGCACTTTTAACATTAATTTCAGCATTCAAAATATTGGAATGCGAAGAACTAATAATCTCTCCTTTGGACTATCCGGAATCGTCTTTCCCTTGAGCTAAATACTAATGCTATCAATCATCTTAAGACATTAAAGCATTTTTTTTAAAGATTGATGGCCCTATTAGCTTAATTTTCAATGCATACTCAAAAACAGGTCATTCTTACAGTAGAATAGACCAGTCTCCTACATTGTAGTCAGATTTATCATCCTTTCTGCAGTTAGGCTGTGCAACTGCTTAGATCTTTGCTTTATGTATTAACCAAGAATATATATCCTTTTGGAAATGCAGTTTGTTCACCAATAATTGTTTGGTGATAGTCTTTCTGAATGCTACCAGCACTAGAATTGAAAGTGGACCTCAGTGACAGAGCTCTTCTCTGACATGTCTCAAAAGTCAAACACCAAATTAAATACCCTGTTCTTAAACAAAAAATAAAAATAAAGATACTATTCTAAGTTGATAGTACATTTTAATTAACTGACTTAATAATTATTAAGTGCTTGTAGCTGTTTCTCTAGGGATGGGGTCCAGTAAGATTTCCCCCAACATTGTGACAATGTCAACTTGTTTAGTACACTATATTATTAGGACTTAACTAGTACAACTACACTGTCATAGTAGAAGGTACCATCTCACATCAGAATTTTTGGTCCATTGCATCTTAGAACTTCCTCTCACCCACTTCTTCAATGTTCCCTGATCTAGGTGTAGAAATTCTACATTGTCAAATTGGGTTGGGCATAAAATCCCTAGCTGTTTTGTGTATTTGGAGTAGATGTGATTTACTCTAATGATCTTCTGCTCTGCCAAAAAGAGTTTCTTTGATGAGGTGTGACATATACACCAATTTATGGGTATAAGAATAGGTACTTAAAACCCTATTTGGAATTGCATTGTTTAAAAATAAGAAGGAGGAAGAAGAAGAGAAGAAGGAGGAGGACAAGGAAGAAGAAGAAGAAGACAAAGAAGAAGAAGAAGAAGAGAGAGAGAGAGAGAGAGAGAGAGAGAGAGAGAGAGAGAGAGAGGAAGGGAGGGAGGGAGGAAGAAAAGGGAGGAGCAGGAGGAGCAGGAGGAGGAGCAGGAGAAGAAGAGGAGAAGGAGAAAGAGGAGGAGGAAGAGGATGAGGAGGAGAAGAAAAGGAAGAGGAGGAGGAGAAGGAGAAGAAGAGGGAAAGGTAGAGGGAGATGGAGAGGAAAAAGATAGTGGCAGTATTAGGTTTTCTCAGTTCTGTGACCTCTGCAGCCCTAGGTAGCATGGTAGATATATGGCATGATTTACTCCATTGAGGAGGTCTTTAATCCAGTTTCACAGCTGTTGCTAATCCCCAAGATAAAAGTACAACTATTTCATCATTGTAAATTGGTTATCAGCCTATTTCCTTGTTGTGGTTTATAGGCCTTACAACTGAGTGGAGGTGCATATTTCTCTCTCCTGTCAGCTTGCATAGCATGCTCTGATACTATATAAGCTGCTCCCTACAAATGACAATTCCAGGTCAGTCCTGTGCCAATTACTCCAAGTCCTGTGTAACATATAACAGATCTTCTACAATAGGACTTTTTTACATGTAAGTTTGTTGATGAAACTAAGAACAACATCATTAGCCTATATTATTTTGAGAGTCTCTGGGACCATCCTGACCCATCTCTAGAGGACGTTTCTTCCTCATGCATGGTACTAGAGTTTTTGTTAGGTAGTCTGTTGACCTGGACAGGGGACATTACCAGCAAAAGTGGCAGATCTTCTTTAATTTATGCATATATGCATACATTCGCATGTCTTAAATATGGTTTTAGGTAACTCTAAAATAATAATTCCACATGTCTTTTTCAAGAGCTATGAACAATTAACATTGATAAATGGGTAAGTATTATTCTCCAGGGGTGAGTGCCCTGATTGGTATATAATATCAAGTGGTCAACCCTAGAAACCCATCACGCAACAATGACAGGAGTTCTTGTGTTGTAGTTATATATGTATTCATTTATATGTATACGTATATGTTACAAAAGTGGTTAAGAACAGGAAACTGTGAATTCTAGAGAGAGAGTGGGACATGGAAGAAACAGATGGTAGGAGAAAGAGAAAATCATGTATCTATATTTTTGTTATTAAGAGGATATAATACTTCCTCTTAAAGGAAAAACTGAAAAAAAAACTTAAAGGAAAAACTTAAAGGATGTTTAAACATGTGTATGATAAATATAAAATCAAGTTCTTCAGATGTAACTTTGGATCATTTTCAGCATTCATCTGATGTAAAAAGTATAGTACAACAGAGCAATTGTGATAAAAAAATAAAAACTGCATGGTATTGGTACAGCAACAGACAGGTATATCAATGAAATAGAACTGAAAACCCAGAAATGAATCCACACACCTATGGTCACTTGTTCTTTGACAAAGGAGCTAAAACCATCCAGTGGAAAAAAGACAGCATTTTCAACAAATGGTGCTGGCACAACTGGCGATTGGGATGTAGAAGAATGAGAATTGATGCACTCTTATCTTCTTGTATTAAGCTCAAGTCTAAGTGGATCAAGGACTCCACATAAAACCAGAGACACTAAGGCTTGTAGAAGAGAACGTGGGGAAAAGCCTCAAATATATGGGCACAGGGGAAAATTCCTGAACAGAACAGCAATGGCTTGTGCTGTGAGATTGAGAATTGACAAATGGGACCTCATAAAATTGGAAAGCTTCTGTAAGGCAAAAGACACTATCAATAGACAAAAGGCCACCAACAGATTGGGAAAGGATCTTTACCAATCCTAAATTAGATAAAGGACTAATATCCAATATATATATATATATTACATATATATATATATATTATATATATATATATTTAAATATATATTTATATATATATAAAGAACTCAAGAAGATGGGCTCCAGAAAATCAAATAACCCTATTAGGAAATGGGGTACAGAGATAAACAAGGAATTCTCAACTGAGGAATACCTGAAAAAAAATGTTCAACACCCTTAATCATCAGGGCAATGCAAATCAAAACAACCCTGCGATTCCACCTCACACCAGTCAGAATGGCTAAAATCAAAACTTCGGGTGACAGCAGATGCTGGCAAAGATGTGGGAAAGAGGAACATTCCTCCATTGTTGGTGGGATTGCAAGCTGGTAAAACCACTCTGGAAATCAGTCTGGCGGTTCCTCGGAAAGTTGGACATAGTACTACCAGAAGATCCATCAATTCCCCTCCTGGTCATATACCCTGAAGATGTTCTAACTTGTAATAAGGACACATGTTGCACTATGTTCATAGCAGCCTTATTTATAATAGCCAGAAGCTGGAAAGAACCCAGATGTCCTTCAACAGATGAATCAATACAGAAAATGTGGTATATTTACACAATGAAGTACTACTTAGCTATTAAAAACAATGCATTTATGACATTCTTAGGCAAATGGATGGATCTGGAGGGTATATCCTGCCTGGGGTAACCCAATCACAAAAGAACACACATGGTATTCACTCACTGATAAGTGGATATTATCCCAGAAACTTAGAATACCCAAGATACAATTTGCAAAGCACATGAAACTCAAGAAGAAGGAATACCAAAGTGTGGATACTTCGTCCCTCCTTAGAATGGGGAACAAAATACCCATGCACGGAGTTACAGAGACTAAGTTTGGAGATAAGATGGAAGGAACGACCATGCAGAGACTGCCCCATCACGGGATCCATAACATAATCAACCATCAAACGCCGACACAATTGCGTATGCCAGCAAGAATTTGCCAACCGGACCCTGATATAGCTGACTCTTGTGAGGCTATGCCAGTGCCTGGCAAATACAGAAGTGGATGCTCAGAGTCATCTATTGGATGAAACACAGGTCCCCCAATGGAGGATCTAGAGAAAGTACCCAAGGAGCTGAAGGGTCTGTAACCCTATAGGAGGAAGAGCAATATGAACTAACCAGTACCCTCTGAACTCGTGTCTCTAGCTGCATATGTAGCAGAAGATGGTCTCATCAGCCATCATTGGAAGGAGAGGCCCTTGGTCTTGCAAAGATTATATGCTCCAGTACAGGGGAATACCAGGGCCAGGAAGCAGGAGAGGGTGGGTTGGAGAGCAGGGTGGGGGGAAGATATAAGGGACTTTTGGGACAGCATTTGAATTGTAAATGAAGAAAATATCTAATTAAAAAAAAAGAGATGAGTGTAGCAGAATAGAGTGGAACAGAGCTGATAGCTGGGGAGATTGCTTGGTTGGTAAAGTGCTTGCCATATAAACAAAGAGGACATGAGTTTGATCCCCAGAAGTAACATTTTGTTTTGTAAATAAGAGTTTTGTTTTGTTTTTTGTTAACTTTAAAAATCATTTTTTTCTGTATTGATAAGCATTGTTTGTTTCCAATACCTCATTTTATTAAAAAGTATTTCAATAAAATATAGTATAAAGTATAAAATTGTTTTAAAATTTAAAACCTACCACAAAAAGTGGTGTTCATAAAATTATTAAATATTTTTATCATGGGCAATTATGATAAATATGTCTCACATAATGTAGAAATTCATAGTTAATGCTTAAAAAGTTATTTATAGAAAAAGAAAGAAAGATTTCAATGGGATGCTGACAAACGTTTTGTAAACTTTACAAACACTGTGTTTTAATATTTTGGGGTGGTGGGGAGTTCTTTTAAGACCCAGTTTCACTGTATGGCTCTGGCAATTCTAACATCAACTCTGATATGTTTCTGGCTTTTGGTGCATCAAGATAGTGTGCTTTAAAAAATAAAAGTTAAAACTTTATTTTCTGCTTATCTTCTTCTTATTGTTTGACTTCATAGTTTTTAACAATTCAGGCACTTATGAAAAGCATGTGGACATGCCCCTGTAGGAAATTTCGGTGAAAGGTGTCAGGCATCATTATGAGTGTTTAAAGCAAAAAGCAATTTTGGTAAGTTTCATGCAATCCAAATGCCCAGGATCATGACCAAATATGCTGTGAATCAGATACATCTTGCTGGTAAGTCTGAGTGCTTCGTTATTGGAGCGAGATCTGTTTGCTGAAGGGCATTCTTCAAAAGTTTATTATCTGTACTGAGGACCAGTTATCTCTGTTGTTGCTGTGACAAGTATCCGCTGAATTACCTTAAGTGGGGAAGGATGCATTTTGTCTCATGGTTATAAAACCTTTCAGTAAATGGTCTGCTTTCTCTAATGTTATGGCCCTTTCTTAAGACAGAATATAATGGTAGAAAGAGCTTGCGATTAAGTAGTTGATCATCCTATAGTGGACAGAAAGAGAAGAGCTTTGTCATAGGACAAAGGACCATTTATCCTCAATGACTTACTACCTGAAACTGCATCCTACCTCCTCCTTTCTACCACCTCCAGTGATTCCAGCATATCTTGAAACAAATAAAAGATGAGGTCATTGATTGCTTAAAGCCATCAAGATACAGACTCACTCACGGGATCATGTTATGCCAATCTACAGCCCAATCCATGAGTTTCTGAGGGAAATTTCATGTAAAAACTATTACAGCTGTTGATATTACTACATTGCACTTCCTGAAGTATATACTTTGAATCTTAATATACATTAATAACATTCTGAAAAATGTATACCCTTAAGGGTAAAATGGGAAAAAAATTGTGAGAAATATCTTAGAGCCTTATATCTGAAGTGTTGCAAGTAATATTTACTTCCTCCGAAATAGAAATAACTTCTAAATGAGCAGTCAACAAAGGAGGCTCCACGTGATTAAGTTACTAGAATCCAAGTCATTTCTAAAGCCCATCAGTATTTTACACTTGCCAAACTGGTAATTGAAAATAGATGGAGCAGGAACCAACCCACACTCATCTCACAGTTTTATTTTTTTTTCAAGTGTCACTGATTAATGAGATTTATTCAGAGATTCGATATTGCTCTTGAATACTCAGAGCAAATATGAAAATTAGATCCATTGTTAAACATGTGTATGATAAATACAAAATCAAATTCTTCAGATGTAACTTTGGATCATTTTCAGCATTCATCTGATGTAAATTAACTTGAAATTTGATCAGAATTCATGTTTTCATAATACCCTGTATTGCTGCTGCCCTGAATCAGAGATTGTAATTATGCTTCAATGATGCAGTCATCATTAGAGTGATTGCATTTGCTGGAACTCCAGGGCATCTCGACAGTTCCGTTTATCTCTACATACAGCAGAAAGGAAATATATCATCTTGATCCTTTGAACAGTATTGAGTAATGGTTCAGAGGGCTTATATTTGCTGTAGAGGTATTTGATTTTTATAGAAGGTGATTATTATCTAATGCAAATCTAATTTCAGGGATGATTTTATATAATTCAAATATGTAATAGAAAAAGAGATGTTTGCAAACAACAAATATTGTTCCAATATTTCATCATTTCTGTAAGAGATCAAATGCATATTTTTAAACCATAAATTTGCAAAATATTTTAAAAACATATTTTGAAACATAAACATGAAAATTTATAATTGAATAATCGAAAGATTATACATAGTGATAATAGAAACATCAACAATATTTTAAACATTTATTAGCAACTGTCCTTTTATTTCTTTGTTATAAAATAAAAAACTAAAATATAAAAACATATCTTATACACAATATCATATGATTCCAGATTGGTTCCAACTAATTCTTGCTCACCTTGAAGGTCTTAAAGATTATGACATTTTCACATAATCCTCGATCATTGAAAGTATTTTCTGAGTGTCAAATTAGCAGGTATTCATTATGCAAAAAAATTGCTAAATAGGCCTCTGGTAATCATTTTGTATAATTTTTATCATCTAATTCTAATAAGACATGACCAGTTTCTCTATAAATTTCATTGCTTGGAACTAACTGCATGATTATTTGCAGTCAAATGGCTTCAGTTTTTAGCTTCTTAATTTAAATTATTATTCCAATGTTTCTGCTCTTTTTGTTCATGAACTGCTTTTTTCCCCAATATTAGCACTCATAATGGGACCCTTCTGAAGCTGAATGAGACTATGTAACTTATTTAAATTTATGTTCTTGACGTTTTATGTGATTGTGGCTTTAAAGCAAATAATTCTTTCCAAGAAGGAAGGTGTCATTTTCTCCAGTTCTTAAAAATTGTTCTTAGTATGTAAATTAAGAACCACATAGGAAGTATTATTTTACCATCAGATGTCTTTTAGTTAATTTTCCAACAGTGTATTTTAGTAATCAATTATTTACATATTTTCCTAATGAGGATCACTGTTTAGCTCACAGTGTTATTGATTGGCTATTCAACTCAGGAGAGTATATGAGTGTTACTGAGAACTATAATCAGATTTCCTAGTTAGCAATTATCTAAAAATCATGGGTTCAAATCTGAGAAAACATATTCTCCATTCAAATATTTAGCAACATTGAAAACATTTAGTAACACTAAACATGTAATAACATTGCAAATATTCTTAGAGTACAACGGAAATTTTATAGCTTTCAATTTTGAAGACCTTAGGATTTTAAAGTATGAAGGTACAGCAGGAACTGTGTTAGAGGATCCAAGGTTTATATTTGTTTTAAATCTTTCAAATTCTTCCCAGTTCCACCAATTATCTCAATTTTAAAGTGAGGAGCAGAAAAAAGTTTTAAACTCTGTGAATCTAGTCAAGTGATATACCTGCATCCTTCACATCACTTTGGGTCTAGACAAAATTTAAATCCTTACTTTATTCATTCTTTTTTAAAAACAAAACATGTAACTACTTTGTTCATGTATACACTTTCAGGTAAGAATTATGAAGTGTTTGTTATGAATATTAAATGAATCCACAGAACTACAACTGTGAACTGTGGTTTGGAGAAACTGTGATGTTCTTACAAGGACCCAGTGATGGGCTTGATGAAAGTATGAGAGGAACAGAAAAGCTGGACAAGAAGCTTCAGCAGCCAAGAAGTGGGACTTCTTTATTGGACAGAGTTCAACCTGGGGTGGAAGCTGGGGTTTGTTGGATAGAGTGAATCAAGGGCTCAAGGCTTATGATTTCCCCGTGGATCAAAGAGGCAGGTTAAGGTCAAGGCAAGACAGAACTTGGGAAGCTGAAACAGAAAGAAGTTCAAGGGGTGCCCCGGATGCTAAAGGATTTCCAGGTCAGTCTGCAGTAATTGATGAGACCATATCTTAAAATTATAAGGCTGCTTGCCTAGCAGGAACGAGGTCTTGGAACTTGGAGTTCAGAAATAAAGGCCCTTAAAGCATCAGTGAACATGGTAATAGAGCATCCTCTGTGAAATGTACTCAGTACTACATGGATGAATTTATATTGACAAGTATGAGGTAGGTTGGCATAGGCACCTGTAATACATGACATATTACAGCCAAAGTTCTGATAAAAGAGTATGCCAGCATCCTGAATCACCAATTCCTGAGCTCACTTTTGTGACACACCAAAACAATGTTTTACTTAGAATTTTGATTAAATATATTATGACACTTGAATCAGTCATAAATGCTGTTTAGGAAATTGAATATTGATTTATTTCTCTGTAGAGCACTGCTTTGTGCTATCTAAGTCCATCCATTAAAATATCTTTCCAGTAGTTCCACAGAAAGTCATTTCAATAAATTTACCTCAAATGTCAGTATTGTCCAAATATTGATAAAAAATATTATCCATATCAGGTAGACATTCTCTTTATACATTTTTATCAATGAAAATATTATTTAGAAAGGAATCATTTTTGATATTTTCTTTTTCCTTTTTAAATTATTGTTACTGTTCTTTAATCTATTTTTATAGTCCAGTCATTATCCCCCTCCTGGTCTGCCCTCCATCCTCTGATGTTTCCTCATCCCATCCCTCCTCCCCCTTCTCCAAGATGAGGTCCCCACCCCACGCCCACTCCACTAAACCTTCCCACTCTCTGGGTCAAGTCTCTCCAGGGTTAGGTGCATCTTCTATCACTGAGGCCAGACCACACAGTCCTACAACTGAGTAGAATTGTGGGGCTGGAACATCAGGCGATGTGCCAATCAGGGGAGCAACTGTAAAGTCAAGACATATCAAAGCCCTGGGAATCAGGAGCCTGCTCTGGACTATTTTGTCCTGGTGCATGTAAGCCTTATGACTGCCATGTCTGCCACCCTTGAGGTAGTCATGTAGCCTGGCAGCCAGATTTCCTCTGTCCTTATAAGGACATGTCCAGCCATCACCTAGAATTTCTCTTCATGCAAATGAAGCATAGTCAGCAGCTGGCCCTGACCAATGATTTACAATCACTAAAAAAAAATCCCTACTAAAACCAACAGGTTTATATAACCGTTGTTCATCACTAATAAAGCAAGCTATTTCACTTAAAAAAAAAATCTCTGAAGAAGGCTGTTTCTTCTGTATTCATGCCTAACCCACCTGCCCAGCTAAGCTTCATTCCTTTAGTCTAGCCCAGTGTGCCAAGGTGCTTAGACACCAAGAGGGTAAATCAATCCAAGGAACAAGAATTATGTGGAACGGTAACCTGAATCTGACCATCAACATTGCACAGTTTACACATTCAGTTCTGATTTGATCAACTTTTTTTCCTGTACATGATCAAGAAAATGGGAGAATCATTACAAACTTCTCGGTAAGAGGAAATATCTTATCAACATTTCTAATATCAAAACAAGACAAAGGAAAGAATACTTGAGCCATTATAGCACTTACAATACTGGTTGGTTTTGGTTGATTTAGTATTAGAGCAGTATATACATTTTCTGAGGCAGCAGTCTCTACATGGAGAGAGAAGTTCTTACTAGCAGTGCAGATTTGCTGCTTATTAAAATGTCTGAGGGTCTGCAGTTTCGGTGGGCATCTAAATGTTTGTAAAAGTAAATCCTACCTCCTGTTCTAATTGTTGTCTTGGAGGGTTACTAACTCAGTCAGCTAGTCCTAGTTCTGGAAGGTTCTAGCCTCTGTACAATCTTATCTAGGCCTAGAATCTTTCAGCCTGTGAGACATACTGCTGAGTCAGCTCATCCTTCCTATTTCCTTCTGAACTCTTGCTAGATGATTCAACTCATCTCTTCTGACTGAAACGCTTCTCCACATTAACTGATTCAAATGGGTGTCTTTTGCTTTGGCTCTACTGAATTGTTCTGCTTGGCATAATACTAACTTTAGCTATGTTTTCTAATCTTCTGGCCTCTCTCTCTCTCTCTCTCTCTCTCTCTCTCTCTCTGTCTCTGTCTCTCTCTGTCTCTGTCTCTCTCTCTCTCTCTCCTCCACTCCTCCACTGCCCATTAAGTACCTTTCCTTTTTTCTCTCTTCTTGTGAGAATTAGGCATGTCCTGTGCTATCAAATCTTTCCCTGATTCATCACTTTGTCTGCCATTCAATTAGATATCACTTCCAAACATGGCAGCTTCCATCTACAATATGAATTTACTTTTATTGTTTTGGATTAAATGCTGTGAACTGAAGATGTGTCTGCATTCCAGCCAGAAGGATGAAAGGTGTCTTCTGAGGGCTCAGTCACGCCACAACTAGAAGCAGGTAGTTTCAGTACATAACATAATCTCTGTGTTCACAGTGTGATCAAATATCCTCCCACAAATGTTAGAAATAAAGATTACCTACAAAATGCAATACCTGTAGTTAGGAATTAATTTTCTCATAATATTGCTGATCAATATTTAAGTGAGCATTTATAAATGTAATTGTCACTTGGGATTGCTTTCAATATTAAGGTTTTAATGGGTACTGCTCTATTTATTTATATAAGAGCTAAATCAATTTTTTCTGTGCATTCTTTTCTTTTTCCTTTTTTTTGTTTTTTATTTTTTGTTGTTTTGTTTTTTGTTTTTTGTTTTTGCTTTTTGTTTTTTGTTTTTCGAGACAGGGTTTCTCTGGATAGTCCTGGCTGTCCTGGAACTCACTTTGTACACCAGGCTGGCCTCAAACTCAGAAATCTGCCTGCCTTTGCCTCCCAAGTGCTGGGATTAAAGGCGTGCACCCAGCTCTTCTTTTTCCTTTTATTATAGTTTTTTCATAGCATATTCTGTTTACAATTTTCCCTCCCTCTACTCCTCCATGTTCTTCCCCAGCTTACTTCCTATTTAGATACATCCCCTTTCCATTTCTCATCAGAAAATAAGCAGGCTTCTAAGGAATAATAGTAAAAATATGACAGAATACAGAAAGACAAAAAAAAAAATAGCACAATGGTACTGAACAAAACAAAGAGACAGAAAAACACACAAGAAAACACATAAGAAACAGAGACATACTAGATTGCACACTCGAGAATGTCATAAAAGCTCTAAACTATGATCCATAATATATGAAAAGAGGACCTGGGACAGACCTGTATAGGCCTTGTGCACGCTGCCTCGGTCTCTGTAAGATCTGCTCATGTTGATTTATGCCCTTGTTTTCTCGGTGTCCTCTTGTTCTCTTGCTCTTACTCTCTTTCTGCCTCATCTTCTGTGAGGTTTATCTAAGCTCTGAGAGCAGGGAATTGAAGGACACATACCATTTATGGCTGAACATTCCAAAGTCTCTTTCTCTCTACCTATAGTCTGTTTCTGCATCTCTATATTGTTTATCATCTGCTATAGGAGGAAGCTTCTCTTATGAAGGTTGAACAAGGCAGGAATCTATGCATATAAAATAGTACCATTTGGAATAATTTTACTAATATATCTATATTAATAAAATTAATATATTGATAATAATTTTTCATCTACATTTCAAATGATATCCCCCTTCTCAGTTACCCCTCCACAAACACCCCATCCTATCCTCCTTCCCCTTTGCCTCTATGAGGGTGCTCCTCTACTCACTCACCACTCCTGCCTCACCTCTCTAACATCTAACTATGGGGCATTGAGCCTCCATAGGACCAAGGACCTCGCCTGTCATTGGTACCAGATAAGGCAGTCCTCTGCTACATATGAAGCTGGAGCCAAGGATCCCTCCATGTATACTTTTTGGTTGGCGGGTTAGTTCCTGAGAGCTCTGGGTCATCTGGTTAGTTAATGTTGTTCTTCCTATGGGGTTGCAATCCACTTCAGCTCCTTCAGTCTTTTTGAATACTTGAGAGAGATCATTTTCCATCTTCCTGAGGACAATGATTCCCATTGTAGCTGAACAAGTTTGCATTCCCACCAGCAGTGGATAAGTGTTCTCCTAACTCTGCATTCTCATCAGCATGAGTTGCCACTCATTTTTATCTCAGCCACTCTGATAAGTATAAGATAAGATCTCAAAGTAATTTTGCTTTGCTTTTTACTAATGGTTAAAGATATTTAACAATTAACATTTCTTGAAGTGTTTCTCAACCATTTGAGTTTTCTCTTTTGAGAATTCTCTTTAGATCTCCACACATATTTTTTTCTTTTTTTAAATTTTTCTTTTTTCTTTGATATTTTCTCATTTACATTTCAAATGCTATCCCCAAAGCCCTCTTACCCTCCCCCTGCCCTGCTCTCCAACCCACCCAGTCCTGCTTCCTGGCCTGTCCACACATATTTTTAATCAGTTGATGTGTTTTCATAATATATTAATATATAATTTTTTAACTTCTTTGTAAATTTTAGTATATTTTAGATATTAGCCTTCTAGCAGATGTGTAGTCTATGAAAATATTTACTATTTTGAAAGCTGCCACTTTTCCAAATGGCAGCATTCTTTGACATGCAGCTTTTCAGTTTCATGGGGTCCCATTTATTAACTGTGGATCTGATCTGAGTGTACATGCAAGCAGTTGTTTTCAGAAAGCTTCTTCCTATGCTAATAAGTTCAAGACTAATCTCCACTTTTTTTTAAATCAGGATTGGTGTATCTGGTTTCATGTTGAGCTGTTTTATCCACATGGAGTTGAATTTTCTCCTTGGTGTTCAGTACAGATCTGTTTGCATTCTTCTACAAGGTGCCATCCAGTTTGACGAGAACCATTTGTCAAAGATGGCTTTTGTTGCCAATGTGTATTTTTGGCTTCCTTATTAACAAAGAGAGAAAAGAAGGAAGAAAGAGAGAGAGAAAGAGAGAGAGAGAGAGAGAGAGAGAGAGAGAAGGAAGGAAGGGAGAGGGAGAGAGAGAGAGAAAGAAAGAGAGAAAGAAAGAGAGAGAGAGAAAGAAAGAAAGAAAGAAAGAAAGAAAGAAAGAAAGAAAGAAAGAAAGAAAGAAAGAAAGAAAGAAAGAAAGAAAAAGACATTTCATTAATTGTGTGGACTCATGTCTGTGTATTCGATTCAAATCCATTTATCAAATTCGGTTTTTTCTTTTGCCAATATATTGTATTTTTATTACTATAACTATATAAAACAATTTGAAGTTGCCAGTTCTTTTATTATTCAGAATAGTCTTTTAGGCCCTGGGTATATCTGTATTTCCATTTGAAGCTGTAAATTGTCCTTTCAAAATCTGTGAATAAATGTGTTGTAATTTTAATGGGAGTTACACAGAATCTGTAAATTGTTTTTAGTAGTACAGTCAGTTTAACTATCTTAATCCATGAGCATGAGAGATCTTTAAATTTTTGTATATCTTCTTTAGCTTTTTTTCTTCCTTGTTTTAACAGTTTTATCATACAAGCCTTTCATTTGTTTGGTTAGAGAATATTAACTTTACCACAAGATATTTTATATTATTTGAAGCTATTGTGAATGCTTTTATTTCCTTGAATCATTTCTCAGTCTGTTTCCATTTGTATGTAGGAGAACTATTGATTTTTGTGAGTTAATTGTCTAATCAGGTACACTGATGAAAGTGTTTATCAGATTTAGGAGGTTTTAGGTGGGGTTTTTCAGGGACATTTCTGTATAGTATCATATCATGTGCAAGTTAAAACATTTTGACTTCATCCTTTCTAATTTGTATTTCTTTGATGACTTTTACCTATCTTATTTTTCTGGCTAAAGCTTCTAGTACTATATTGACTATAGAGAGATTAGTAACTTTTCTTGTTTGTGATTTTTAACAAAATTGCTTTGAATTGCTCTCCATTTAAATTGATGTTTTCTATATGATTGATGCAAATGCATTTACTATGTGAAGGTATGTTCCTTGTGATTTTGTCATTCAAGACTTTTACCATGAAGTCTTATTGGGAAGATGTCTTTTGATATGTTCTCAATTTCATTTTCCATGTATTTTATTGGGTATTTTTACATCTATGTTCATGAGGAAAATTGGTTTGCAATTTACTCTTTTGAGAGCCTTATATAGTTTCATAAAATTAATAGGGCAAGGATCCTTCTGTTTCTATTTTATGAAATAATTTGGGGAATATTGATATATTATATTGATCCACTTAGACTTGAACTATGTACAAGGAGATAAGGATGGATCAATTCAAATTCTTCTACATGAAAACTGCCATTTGAGCCAGCACCATTTGTTGAAGATGCTGTCTTCTTTCCACTGGATGGTTTTAGCTTCTTTGTCAAAGGATCAAGTGACCATAGGTTTGTGGGTTAATTTCTGGGTCTTTAATTCTGTTTCATAGATCTACCTGTCTGTCACTGTAACATTACCATTTAGTTTTTATCAAAATTGCTTTGTAGTACAGCTTGAGGTCGGGATTGTGATTCCACCAGCGGTTCTTTTATTGTAGAGAATAGTTTATGCTATCCTAGGATTTTTGTTATTCCAGATGAATTTGCAAGTTGCCCTTTCTAACTCTTTGAAGAATTGAGTTGGAATTTTGATGGGGATTGCATTGAATTTGTAGATTGCTTTTGGAAAGATAGCCATTTTGACTATATTAATCCTGCCAATCCATGAGCATGGAAGATCTTTCCATCTTCTGAGATCTTCATTGATTTCTTTCTTCACAGTCTTGAAGTTCCTATCATACAGAATGTCTTTTGAGTACAGTAACCTGTGCTTGCATGTGTTGTTTCTCAGATTCTGTACAGTAGTTGTTCAGAACTTCTGGTTTTTAGAGACATTATGAAGAAGTCAGCTACTCATGTAAAAGGTCTGCCTTTACATGTTACTTGTTGTTTTTGCCTTGCTGTTTTTAATAGTCTTATATCTTTCTGTACGTTTTGTTTTCATGTTATGTCCTAAAGAGACTTTATTTTCTGGTCCAGTTTATTTGATATTTATACTTCCTCTACCTAATTCGATTTGCGTTTTAGGTTAAGGAAATTGTGTTCCATAATTTTATAATTTCAGTTCTTAGACCTGAGTTTCTTCTTCTTTCCTGTTATTACTACTTTTAGAATTGGTTTGAAAGTGTTCCTGATTTCTTAAATGTTTTCTTGACCAAAGTATCCATGTCTTTTATTGTGTCTTCAGTGCCTGAGTTTCTGTCTTTCATCTCTTGCATTCTGTTAGTAATACTTTCCTATGAGGTCTCTCTTCCAGTTCTAACTTCCTTTGCTTTCACATTTCCATGGGATTGTATTGTATTTATTGATTATATTTCCACTTCCAAGTCTTGAACTCTTTTATTAATTTCCTTACACTTTTATTTTCTGTAAGAGTCATTAATTTCTTCTTTAAGGATCACATTCATAATAGCTATATAAGGTCTTTCTCTGGTGTTCTGCTATGTTGTAATCCTCAGGGTCTACTGCAGTAGGGCTGTAGAGCTCTAATATACACATGGTGTAATCCTCAGGGTCTACTGCAATAGGGCTGCAGAGTTCTAGTATACACATGGTGTCCTTCCTCTTATTGACTTTGTTTTTAAGATTGGGTCTAGGCATCTGAGATTGAGAAGACTGTAATCCCTGGAGTTTATATCTGGTTTTGTTTTTGTTGTGTGTATAGTTTGTTCTTTGGTTTCTGCTATCATAACTGGTAATTAGCAGAGTGTGATAGCTGTGTGTTATCTGCTAAGAAATTCCTCTGAGATCCTAATATGTGCAATCATTGGATGTCTCATATAAAATATGTTTCTAGGTATTGGGAGATGACACATAGGAATAGAAATGGGCTAGGAGTAAGGGAGCTGAAGGGGTGCACAGGAGAGAGAGAAGCAAAGAAGTGCACTCAGAACTTCACATTCCTATAGGATTGGTTCATTATGTCAGGGAGATAGCACACCAGATAATCTACTACAGATAGGTGAATGAGACTTGAGGATTGGATTTGGAGGAGCAGAGGAAGAGGTGAAAATCTGTGATTAACTTACCCTACCTGTTTCCCCGGTATGCTTTTGCTAAAACTATCACATGGATTTGCTTAAAATCCAAAGCCTCTAGGTTGTTAATATTGAAAGTTGTACTTTTTCAAATATAGTTTTAACACAACTAACTCTAAACTTACATGCTGAATGTAAAATTGTCAATTTTGATAATACACACTTAATATTTTACTAATTGATATTGTGTATAATTTTGCCACCTCTTTTCTCACTGCTGAACTGATTAAAATATTTCTAATTATAATTGTATGGTCATATGTGTATAGCATAATAATAAGAGAAACACAATAGGTAGTATAACCATATATAAAGTGATTACTTCTAATGTTTTAGTTAATCCTATAATCACAACAATGATGATTCACTTTAAATGAATGCTAAGGAACTGACAGATTTGTGAGTATACTGACTTGAAATGAGTTCATTCATATATCTCAGATGATTTTCTGGAGACCCTATCCTCACTAAACTTAAAATAATTTAGAAATATGGTTGTTGAAAATAAACTCAATGTGACATGCATTTTGTATAAGGAGAATCTGAACATGGAAGTTTAGTCACAATAAAAATATGGTATCCACTAAAAAACACAGAGGCTGGGATTGCTCTCTCCAACATATAGGGTGATGAGCACCCCACCAGGACAAAAACAAGTCAACGATATGACCCAGTGTTTTAAAGAAAATATTTCCCCTTAATATCATTTATTTCAGAATGTGAGCTTTCCAAACTGTGAAAGCATAACATATTTCAGCCTGCTGTTTATAGGACTTTGATATAGGATTCCCTGAAATTTAGTAGACTGTTCAATGCCACAGATCCAGTAAATGTCAAGAACAGAGAATGCATTGGAATTTTAACTTGCCAGCTAATCAGCTACTGTAGCATAGATTTATGATGCTGTTAAAAGACATTTTACTCCTGAGTCAGTAACAAAAGATTTTATTGCCTTGTCAGAACAAGTCATATGAAAATCAGCATATTTTTCCATTTTTTTCCCATAAATCCAGTGGGAGTAACATATCTGTGCCAAGCTAAGTGCCTGCACATGTAGTGTCTTTAACAGAAACTCTGGACTTAGAAAACACAAATATTATGGGAAGTTAGTATATCTGACTTTTATACTAGAATAAAATATTTAAGATATCAATATATGTAGAAGATAAATCTTATTTTGATGGAAGATACAATGTCTAGGTATTTGTACTCTTTGTTCTTCGAACAAAACAGAAGGCAATGTTAACGTTGAGTCTTTGAAGAAATGTAAGTTATCTATAAGAAATTGAAGCAGTAGGCATAGAAGCTAGAGTGGGATCAAAGATTATGTTTCTCAGGAGTATGCATTTATCATACCTCCAAGATAATCATATTTATATAGAAATAGAGAAGCATAAAGTGATAATCTTTTTCTTTTAACTTCATTCACACACATGTAATAATACATATTTACATATATGATATATGTGCTTGTATATATTTATATAGCAATACCATATATATTTATGAACTAATTCACACATATATATGCATAAGTCATTTTGTACATAAATACAAATATAATAGATGCATATATGGTGAGGCTGAAAGAATGTTTATATAAATTTCTTTGTGAGCTTTTACTGAGGATCAATCATTTATTGAGTATTATATAGGTTATAAAAATCGGTAGTAGCAATAGTACGTATGCAATAAAACACTTGGAAGTGGACTTAAAACAGCACATAATACATTAGTTTATGTTCATAAAAATGCATGTCTAAAGCCTGCTTTAGAAACTTCGTGCAAATCATATCCACAGTTTTCTCACATTTTTGCAGCTTGCAACACCCTCTTCATCAGCTTTTGAAAGGTCATGTGATTCTCATTTGTAGTAGCATTTAGTGCTGTCAATTTTACTTTTTATTTATTACTGTAAATTCAACAATTTTATAATCAAAATGGGTTTTCTTTGTGAACACTAGCTGTAAGCTCTTTTTGATCGTATGATTTCCAGCATAACAGTCATCTTTCAGTACTCAGTACTTTCCTAGATATCAGTGATGATTTGCATTCATTGTCAAATTGATAGGACATAAAATCAGAAAATCTCTTGGGAGACCTGATACTGGTGGTATAACTTTGAGAAATGATAAGTGGCAAGATCCCACACATCCACTGTGCATTGCACCAATGTTGGGAGCTATTAAGACAACACAATTGTCCTGATCTCTGAATTGGGCCTCTCCCCCGAGAAGAAAAGGGGGTCAAAAGCGGGCCACTGATGCACCGTTCGAGAACAACCACAGAATGTTCCAGCCCTAAGTCAGCGCCAGATGTCCTGACCACACCCTGATACCACCAAGTTTCTGCTTCCCCGTGTAACTGCCAAAAGAAAAATTTCCACTGCCCCACCCCTCCTGCTGAAAAGTACTTCCCCCTTTGCTTGTGCATTTAAGCCTTGAGCCTTTCTCAATACAGTGGGACCTTGATGCGACTCAGAATGTTTCCGTGTCATTCTTGCACTTGTTCCTCATCTCTCTCTATCCCCCCATTTGGTTCTTAGGAGAAGGTCCCCTCAAGACCCTCGAATAACTGGACCTGCTGGACGGGTCACACCAATCTCCTGCTGCGTGCTGAACAGTGGTCCTGTAACTGAAGAACAGGAATTAGACAAGATTTATTTATGGATCTTTTACTGTTTCCTAGTTGTGACTTCAATGCAAGCAGGTACTTCAAGTGCTTGTTGTCCCAGCATCCAATATGATGGACTTAACATTGAATGGTAAATAAAATAAACCCTTTCTGAACTAAAAGTGTTCGGTTAGATCATGAATCAGTAAAATTATTTCCAGCAATGTCAATCAACAGAAATATGCATCATGATGATGTAGCAAATAGAAAATTGAAATTTTACTAAGTTACTAAAAAATATCATTACTATACTTGTGGGAAAATAGGTGGAACTATACATTATCAATCAAGTGAGGTTTGTACTTGACAGATGGCTCAGGGTTTAAAAGTGATTACTTCAATGACAAGAGGTCAGGATTTGCTCCCCTGCATCCATATCTATCAGGTATCTCACAATGATTTGAACTTGCAAGATATCTCATTCCTTCTGTGACCTGTAGAAATCTGTATGCACATCAGATACTTGACTTCATGCACACACTGGCATCAATTAATAAAAACATTAAAAAAAATGAAACAGTAATAAGATGGCCCACTCGAAAAAGATAAAGAAATATATTTTCCCTGGTATATATGGACCTTAATTTTGCTCTCTGTATATATATAAATAGAAGGCTATGGGAGTAGATATACCCTGGGAAAGTGATTAGGAGGCTAAAAGAGGTCAAAAAAGTCGGGAGGAGTAGGGAAAATTTATATGTAACAAGAAACTGGAAAGAATAGTGTACAGAGTAGGGAAGCACAAAATAGGGAAGCAGGATGTAGAAGAGAAAAGGCAACAACAGGGTTTGTTTAAAAAATGTTTAACAATATAGATAGGAAGTTGGAAGGCCATGATAAACGTCATTCTGCCTCTGTGGAGATGAAGAGCATGGATTTGACCAAGATGCATTTAATACATGTGTGGAATTTTCAGATATAAATTTAAAAATTTACTTTCTAAATATATGTAAATACTACTTTCAAAATTAAAAAAATATATATATAGGCTGAAAAGAAATCATGGGACTTACATATGATACCAAATTGATATTTGTACTTTTTAATACTGTTATAATCTTAAAACATTACTAAGACTTCTACAGGTTGGATAGAATAATTTAACAAAAGGAAAATAAAATGATGCTGCTTCAGTAAGAGTTCAGTAAAAATGTAACTTGAGTGACTATTGATGATTATAATTAATTATATTGATTAATTTAAACTGAAATTATTTGCTAATGTTAACCCATTTCATATTTATTCTTGTTTGGTGGAAATCACAAAATATTTGGGCACATATTTAAAAACTCTTAAAAAAGACATTTATATTACTTTAACAATGAAGACAATTACAAATTATTCAAAAGTGTATTTGTTTTGTTCTATAGCATTTTCTTTTTTGACTATGGTTTTGTAAATAAATTCCACATTTAATTTGTCTATTCCTGATTGTATAATAATAAATGTAGGGTAAGGTATAATTTTTAAATTTTTATTTTATGTTTATACATATGTATGTGTGTAAATCCTGTGAGTGTCACTGGAGGCCAGGAGGGGTGACCTGATGCCTGGGAAGTAGCCTCCGGATATAAATGCTTGAAGACAGCTCTGGTCTTTCATAAGAATCTCAAGCTGTCTTTACTGCTGAGTCATCTCTTCAGCCCATAAGGGGGCAATGTCTGATATTCTGTTTTCTTATTTCTCTGTCTTTTAGACCTACTGGATTATTTTTGTGAAAATTTTACTAGCTTTTGAAGATTTTTAAATCTTTTAAAAATCATGAAGATAAAATTTAGTAATCTAGTATAAAAGCATCACATTTCTTTAATCAGAATAAAGTGGAATATAAATATTTCCAATTAAAAAATAATATTTTAAGGAAATATGGTATTTTCTTGCTAAAAATAGTACTTAATAATTGAAAGAAAAAAATCTAGAGATTAGTTTACAGTAGAATAAGTACAGTAATAACTTACTGATTGTCCTCAGTTTACATTGATATCTGGGTTGTTATGGTGGAAAAAAAACCCACTTAATTATAGACTTCTTCCAGAGAAAGTAAATGAATACTATAATTTTTAAATTATTTTCTTTCTTTCCTTCTTTTTATTTCTCTTTTGGTAGAGTATCTCCCGAACATATTTGATAGAGAAAAAGTGACAGAAGTTGCACATTACATGACCTGGCCAAATACCCTCAGTCTCGTCCTCCAAGTCACCTAATGAAGTCAGTCTTCCACTCTCATATGAATTAATGTACCTATGCTTGCATCTTGAGAGTGCTCAAGTGTGCCTATATTTTTTATACACAGAGTTCAAGCTTCGAGATTTTTCTAGCTTAGCCAATCATTACGATGTAAAGTCATTAAGTAAAAATCAGGTCTCGTAAATTAATATGAGAAATGTACTTCTGAAGAGCAATAATCATGCTGTTCTCATTCACATATAGTAGTGCGAGAGCATGCTTCACACACAAACACACACACACAATTTGTCTATGGTATTCAATTTACTTTCACTCATCTAGAGATCTTGGCTAATAGTGAACTCAGACCATTCTTTCTATGCCAATAGTCCTTTAAATATGTACTTAAGTATTATTTTTCTTTTACTTAATAAATAATGATCTCATGTATTTATGTTGCAAATTGCAATGCTTTCGTATGTGTGTACTTTATACAATTATCAAATCAAAGTTATGTACCAAATTATGTTTCAATAATGCTTTGAATACTCTTCTTACATACATTTTATATGGTCTTATTGAGAAATTATTTTATGAATATTAAGTTTTGTCCCATGGTGTTATAATCTGGATTAAACATTTCTATAAAAGGTTGTTCATTGAAGATTTCATCCCCTTGTATCATTTGTTCAGAGGTATCATGCCTGTGAGGTGATTAAATTATGACTTTTCTCATCAATAAACTATTGATGAGTTCCTAGTCCATTGTCCTAATAACAAATGTTAGAAAATTTAATATAGTACCCTAAACTCCTTGCTGTCCATTTGTACCTTGGTTGATTTTGTCTTTTACATGTTTCATTATGAGGTGCTATGTTACCATTTCCCAAAGCAAGTTGACCCAGTCATTGTGGACTGCAACTTCAGACAGAGCCACAATAAGTCATCATTACCTTCTGTGCTTAAACTGTCACATATTTTGCAATAACATAGAAGAGCTAAAACAGAAAACCGGTACCAAATTGTGCAGATAATTTTGCAGATAATGAAGCCTGACCACATGGTTCCAAAGGCTGTGCAATTGTTTTTGTGGCAGGTGTTCAAAAAAGATTTGAGCTGTAGAATATAGATACCTGAAAAGAGGCATGTAGAATTTCACAGGGAATTCCGAAGAGGATAGCAATGTTAGCAAGCTGATAGGTATGTGAAGAGTGAAGGCTGTGAACACCAGGTTTCACATGGGAACCAGAACGCCATGTTCTGGCAAGTACTTTCTCTCCATTTTATCCACATCTTTGTGTACTATTTAAATTACACTTTATTTAATCTAACAAAGGGGATTTCAAAGAGCCGTAATAATGATGTTGCATGGATATTTCTGGAAGATCTTTACTCAGTGTCTTGTCAGGATTATAAGCTAATAAAATAAAATAAAGTAAAATAAAACAGTGTGTGCCAAAATGTATAGCTTTGCTTGGAAAGAGATATGATTAAAATAATATGCCACAGAATGCACTGTTAAATAAATTTGCAGCATTTAAATAATGTTAAGTAATTTTCAATGAGATGGTAGATAGCCACTTAGAAGGACAAAAAAATCCAATTTTCCATGGACTATAAACTGGGAATGTGAACATATTTCATTTGAGAAGTAAGGTCCTGAGCATCTCATTCATACAGGAATAATGGAAAACTCAATTCCCTGTGTGGATCGGCCACATACTAAGGAACAGTATGCTTTAAAGGAACCAAGATACTTCTCTTGCTGGCAGATCTGGGAGTCATCCTTGAAATCTTCTTCAACAAGCTTAAAGGTTTTGGGTCACAGAAGGTTCTAATAGAATTCCAAAGAAACCTGAGAGGCTATTCTTGTGTGACTGAGTAGATGATGTCACAAACAACGGCACCTGAGTGTGTTACATACATAGCTAAAACATGAAACCAGAGCTTTCATCAAGACACCAACACATTAGGGTGATGAAAACAGTGAGATGATCACATAGTTACCAAAGCTAGAAACAAACAAAACAAAACAAACAAAACAAAACAAAGCAAAACAAAATGAGCATGTGATCTGAAGTTGAGTGGAATATGACTGCCTATTCCACTGTAAGTACATATCATGGCTCCCGGGGCTCTGAATCTAGCTATGGAACTTACAGAATTTATTGTTTGCCTCAAAGGCATTTTCTTATGTTTTGGTCACACCCCTCTTACTACGCCATCATTTCACCTCTTTGGAAAAATGAATTAGTCAGTGACTACCATGTATTTTTATGTTGCAATGTGTAACTTGGTTTTCTTTATGAATTTAACTTTGTATTTACAGAGGTACACACTACATATTTGCCCTGAATCTAAAAAATTTGCATTTTGGATCAGTACCAGAACTGCTAAGAATTTAGGAACTACTGGAAAAGGTCTTAATAAACTTGTAACTAAGTGTTAGGCACAGCCTTTGAGAGCCAGAGATAGAATGAGATAATGTGGATACAAATGAATCCCAATGTCATTTGATAAAGGATTCATTGCCACTACATTAGTGTTAAGATGTCTTATTTTTTCAGAGATGATTGGAGCATGAAAAAATATCTTCTTCAGTTGAATCATTCATTAGTGGAATTTTAGTATAGTGGGTTATGAGGAGGTAAAGAAATTTTTAGAAAGAGGAACATAGATGAATTAAGTTTAATTGGACCAAGACTTATGACTGAAAGACCCACAACGTGAGGACTCCCCCACGTTCTGACTCAGGAGAGGCGACACCCCAAAATCACCAATGAGAAACGGTCTTGCTGCAAATTGCAAGAGGATTTTTATTCAAGAGCGCTCTTGGGCCCACGGTCATACACCACGCAGGGGTAGAGGACTGTGGCACCCCCAGTAGCTGAGTAAGGGGGTATTTAAAGGAAGGAACCACAACTCAAGGAGATGGGAAGGGCGTTGTTGGAAAATACCAAAAATACCCGTTAAGAGTCACAAGGAAGTACAAAGTCACAGGTGTCACAAGGAATACCTGGTAATTTTTAACTCTCAAGACAGTTTCTAAGAGCCCCTAACAATAGCACATTTGCATTGCAGGTTCCAGCAATGGTCAGGGTGGGTCAGGGTGACTTTCTTTGAATGAACACTCCTTGAACCCAGGAAGCAGGTGGGTGGAGGAATGTCACTATCTGTTTTATGACTAGCATACCTTGGAGCACTGAGTTTACTACTCTTTCAATGACATTAATCTAGCATACAATAGAGGGCAATGATATTTAGATTGTTTCTTGAGATCAAAAGATTTAAATGGACAATAGACAGGCCAGCAGGCAGGCAGATGTGTGTGTGTGTGTGTGTGTGTGTGTGTGTGTGTGTGTGTGTGTGTAAGAGAGAGGGAGGGAGGGAGAGAGAGAGAGAGAGAGAGAGAGAGAGAGAGAGAGAGAGAGAGAAAGAGAGAGAGAGAAATATACATATTGAGACAGGCAGGCAGGCAGGCTGACTAATAGACAGACAGACAGCACATGAGAGAGAGAGTGAGAGAGGGGGGCAGGCTAACAGACAAACAGACAGAGGACACTCAATAGCATGGTAGAACTTGTGGGGAGAATTCAAGCCCTACTCACAGAAATAAACCACATGGGAGGAACTTTAAATAGAAAAAAAAATCAATGAATGCTTGTCTTGCGCACGCCCAACTGGCCAGGAAGAACGACGCTGCAACAGGATCCTTCTGCACACCTTTATTCAGTCCTGTTTCTTTTTTCTCTATATATCTCCCTTGTTTTTATATCTCCCTTGTTTTTATATCTCCCCTGTTTATATATCTCCCCCGAACCCTGGGCCTCTCACTCTTTTATACTCTCAGTTCCCATCCACGCACAGCAGGCCACGCCACCTCACCAGGCATGCAGCTTCAGCTAATCAGGGCAGCAGGGGCAAATCTCCACCAAATTGGATTCACCTGTATCCTGGTACACCTGCGCAGCACTCAAGATGTTTGTGTCTTATATGAGGAAGTCAGGTGCAAGTCATATGACTTAGCTGCAGTCCCTGGCGCCTTTAGGACTGCCGCCACACCCGCTCCCCACAATTCCCCCTTTTTTCTTTTTTGGCAGAGAGAATGTCTGTAGATAGCCCCCCGCAGCCATGTCCCTTACCCGTCCTTGGGTGACAAACAGCATTGGTTTGATCCCTGTCTTAGGTTGGTGACATGCCCAGGGAGTCTTATCACTGACTACCTCTCTATTATGCCAAGCCACACCTGGGGAGATTGTGTTTTGCTTGCGGCAGGTGCATCAAAAGGCCAGGATGTTAATTAACCTATGGCCAGATCTTAATTGCTGCAAGCAAGCCTCATGGGTGAAGCTAGAGGTCTGATCCCCAGTGTGCAAGCGTAGGGGCCCTACACAAAACCATCCCTTAGGCTCATCACCCAGAGAGGTCTTGGCCAGCTCCCGTGTCGTTTTTCCTGGGGGAAGGGAACTAGGACACTTAACCTTCATGCAATCAGACGTGCCTTCCACAGGATGCCAACAGCAAGCTATCCTCTGTGCAGTGCTTAGCCTCGCACCCCACGGCATAACGCAGCATAGTTTCTTTTAGAGCGGCAAACCGAATCTGAGGAGATTGTCCCGCCTCCACTGCAGCAAAAGCCTACACTACCATGGCGAAAGTGCGGACCCGCACACTCTGCACCTAACACATGCCAAACACAAAACACACACACTATAACAAGCATACATCCCAGGGCTCTCGTCCCCACTCATCTTCCCTGAAGCAAGGGATAGATAGCCAGAGGGGCTATCTCTTTAAGGGGAATTCAGGGATCAAAAAGGCATAGAAAAATTTGAATGTCATGTCGAGCTGGTATCGGCTTCTGGAATACCGAAAGGATCTCTCATCTCGGCTCCATCCTTTGTGCTTGTGGGATCATCCACCACATCCACAGGGGCAACTGGATCAGGAGCCTCATTCTTGCAGCGTCTCACCAATCTCTCTGGCACCCAAAGAGGTTCCGTCTGGTCCTGTGGAAACACACAAACAGACCCTCTCGCCCACATCAACACCTGATCTGGTCGATCCTCTCCAAATCTCCAGACAGAAGGTCCACCTACAGGTGGCTGCTGAGGAGGCATAGGGAGAGGACGCAGAAGCTAATTCGCCTTCCTCCTCCGCCTCTGCTCTTATATTTTGTCCTTTCTGTCCACCTGATAACACTGTGTCTCCTTTCTTTTTTTTTCTTTTTAAGCCCTTCTTTTCCAACATACTTTCTTGTTGCTCTATAAGGATTTTCTGACCTGTCTTGACTGCCTCTCCATTCAAACAGTAACAGAGTCCATATATCAGAACAAACAAGACCAAAACTATCAGACCTACCCACAAAGGGTCAATGGGAGAAAAAAGCATAACTACACAGCGAGGATCTATTGATCACTACACTGAGTTTATCATAATTCCTTAACTTGTCCCCAAACTGGGAACCTTAACTTGTCCCAAAACCAGGAACCTTAACTTGTCCCAAAGCCTGCTTCCTGGCAACTTTATATTCGCCTCTATTTTATCCGAGGTCCTTCCCAAACTCCTGGGTTACTTTGTGCCTACTTCCTGGCAACTTTATGCTCACCTCTATTTTATCCGAGGTCCTTCCCAAACTCCTGGGGTCGCAAGTTTCACTCACCGTGAACTTACCCTGCCAGCAACCACTGACTGCTGAAAGTTCTGAACTCGGTGGGGGAGTCGGTTCCCCGTACGGGCCACCAATTGTCGCGCCCGCTCTCGACCAGCAAGAACGACGTGACCACCAGTCCTTCTAACAGCAGTTTATTCAGTCCTCATCTCTCTTCTTTCTCTTCATCAGTACCGTTCCCCAGCTGAAGAGTTCTGAATCCACGCAGTTGAATCCTTCTCAACAGTCTGTTTTACGGGAACTTTTATTAACCACTCCTTCCCCGTGATGCAGTTCTGAATCCTCCCTGTAGCAGGGGGTCTTCGCTCATGCCTGCAGATGTTTCTTTTCCCGGGTTTCGGCACCAACTCTTACCCGCGTTCTCGCGACCGGCCAGGAAAGACGCAACAAACCGGAATCTTCTGCGGCAAAAGCTTTATTGCTTACATCTTCAGGAGCAAGAGAGCAAGACAGCAAGAGAGCAAGAGAGCAAGAGAGAGCAAGAAAGCAAGAAAAAGAACAAGAACAAGAAAGCAAGAGAGAGAAAAAGAACAAGAACAAGAAAGCAAGAGAGCAAGAATGAGAAAACAAGAGAGAGAAAAAGAATGGCAAAACCCCGTCCCTTTTAAGGAGAATTATCCTCCGCCTAGGACGTATTACTCCCTGATTGGCTGCAGCCCATCGGCCCAGTTGTCATCACGAGAAAGGCAGAACACATGGCGGGAAAACTGCCCCTGCACGTGTGCAGATTATGTTTACCACTTAGAACACAGCTGTCAGCGCCATCTTATAATGGCAAATGTGAGGGCGGCTCCCAACATGCTTGGCAAATGTGAGAGCCTGTTATCACATTTTTTGAGGGTAGAGATTGTTTATTATTACAAGTCTGTAGTTATGCTCATAGATTTCCAACCAGGACACAAGGAATGGGCTTGGAAGTAGAATACTTTCCACAAACAACATATTTTAGTTAATTTCACTTCTTTAAGGGAAATATCCTTGCATGTTGTAGTCTCTTACCACTGGACTCACAGACAATTTCAGTAGGGTGCCTGTAGGCATCTGTGGATTCTAATACCACATCTTACAGCTATGAAGTGTTTTACTCTATGAGCTCTATCTCTTTCTCCATCTGCATCTTTACTCTACTTGGCTATCTGTTTGTCACTCATCTGTCTCTCCTCCCCCTTTCCTTTCACATGTGGGAAAATGTTTACCCAACCTGTCCTTTCAGGAAGGTTCTGTCTCACCCTGAAGCTGTCACACAGATAGTCTAAGTGAGCTCGAATTAATGCATGTGTGTGTGTGTGTGTGTGTGTGTGTGTGTGTGTTTGAATATCAGTAGCAATAAAAACAAAGTCATTGAAATAGAGTCTAGATGTAAAGTGGCTTTAAATATACATACTGAAAAGGTACATCTCTTTGCCTTAATTAATTAATTATGCTTAACTTCCAAATCATCTGTGACTTTAATAATTTCCATAGAAGTATAAGGAATGCAAAATATTAGTGAGAAAGATGTTATTCAAAACAACTTGACATTTTCAAAGCTTTCAACACTCTTCGCTTCATTAAAATTCATTATGCTTGTGCTTTCTTTAAGTGGATAATGCAATGTGTACTTCAACAGAAATTTAAAGATGTAGTAGCAAAAATGGTTTATGTAGGTTAGTTTTTATATTTGAAAAATACAAATTTACCACAAATAATAAGCTCTGGGAGATGTTCAAATATAATGTAAAATTTAATGTGAATTAAGCATTGTTCAGTAAATACACATTTTCAAAATAAAAAAGTCTAAAGGATATTATGACCTGAAAGAAAGAAATATTACATTATTTCTTGCCTATTATGTTATTGATTCATTATTTCTTCTAATGCATTAGTACATTAACATACTCTAGGTAAACCATTCATTGAGATGTATTTAACAAGTCATAATACTAACCTTGCAAATTCCATAGATTTTAATACAGTCACAAAGTCCTGACTTTCTAATTTTATAGTAGATTTTTAGCATCATTAATCTTTAATTTTTTTGTAATCCCCTATATTATTTCATTCAACCACTATTTAAAATCTCCAACCTATTTTTTATTCACATATTGATTGATATGAAATATCATGTAAATATCAAATAGATTTTATATTAATTCCCACAAACCTGTAAAGTTATTACTCATGTTGTTGGCTGAAGTCCAGAATAAAATTTTAACACTCTTTTGATGAAGATAACTTATATTTTGGCTTTGAGATAGGACAAATAAGTGTGGGACTGAGATGGAATATCCTTCCCTGGTATCTGTATTTATACTACCAGAGGAAGTCTTGGCTGGAGTTTGTGAAGAATAGACACCAACAGGAGTGCTGTGCTATTGACCTTGCCTGTTATGTAAAAATATGCTAGGCAAAGTATACACAGGGCATGATCATGATTAACTAGTAGCATCACCTTTGTTGCTGCAACTAATTGCTTTCAAGTTGGGTCTAAAACTGGATCTATAAGGGGAAAATCATATTTTGTACCATAAGTCATGGAAAAATTTGTGGCAAGGGAGGTGATAGGACCTAATGTGGCTGCAATTCCTTTTGTTATTTAATGGATGTGTTGTATCTTTGCTTTCTAAACACTTGAGTTCATTTCTGTGACTCTAGGCAATTATTGCCTACATGTCTTGATTTTCTGATACCACAGAAATGTGTCTTTGGGTGTATATAAGAAGGCATTTCCAAAAAGGCTTAATGGAAGATTGATCTGTTCTGACTGTAGACAGCAACATAAAAAAGTAGTCTCAGACTAAATAAAAATGGAGGCGGTAAGTGTCACACCAGTTTTCTGTCATAATTAGAAGAAATTAACCACAGGTGAAATTATGAGGGAGTAGAAAAATTTAGGAGTTGGAAACGGGAGGATGCTATTTAGCTACAAATCTAAGTTGAACAATTGCTTCCCGGAGGCTAAGACTCAGAAAGCTAATGAACTTTCCAAGTCTTGGGAAACTCATACAATTTAGGAACTATAGGTATATCTGAGAGCTACAAGATTTATATGCCCTTCACCATAATTATATAAGGAGTAATATTTTTAGTGTGTATGGCTAGGGAGTTATCTGAAACCTGGATTAAGTAGCTCTAGGGATACAGTGTTGAGGTTTGGTCTGGTTGTCTATTATAACGCTAAGTGTGGGCCTCCAAGACCTGAAATCTGCACATAGACCTATGCGATCCTGCCCCCAAACTATTTCTGATTGATAAACAAAGATTTCAACAGTCAATATCCAGGCAGAAGTGACATAGGTGGGGTTTAGGGTTCCTGGGTTTGGGGATCAGAGAAGAACAATGAAGAGGAGAAAGTGAAGGAGGAGGAAGACACCATGGTTTAGGATTAAAGAAAGCATGGCCCTCGGGGTGGGCCAATTGGAGTAAAGAGCAGCCCCGATAAGCATAATAAGTAATAACCAGGGTTATTGATAGAAAAGTAGATTTTAATAGCCTAGAGGGTAAATATCTGCAAACTCTTGTGCTGATTAAGACTTATTGAAAATATAAAGGTTGTATGTGTATTTATCTAGGAACTAAATAGTCAAAGCTAGTAAAAACCCCGGGTTGGGACTAAAAAATCTCTAAAATACAGTTCGTATGAGTTGTCTGCAATGCTACTGTGTGGTTTTCAGTGATGTTTAGCCCGATATACTGGGGTGGAATCTTTTTCTTTTATGCAAAAGGTGCCTTCTGTGTGGTGAATAGATATTTTTAATGTTTCCTTAGGAAAAGTCACATGAGAGTAAAAATTATTTCTTTTTCTTTTTGAATAAAAGAACACGTAGTATGTCGTGTTGACTAACAAGTTGCTGTTATTGTTCATATGTTTCACATCTGCATAAGATGTTAATGCCTTGATTATCCTCAGCCTACATACAGCCCTGTGACAGTGAGAAAGCTAGCCAACAGAATGGAAGCTTTCAGTTCAGTTACAGGTTGATTCCTTTATATTTTTATATCTTACTGCCAAGACATCTCATGGACTCAGCAGTAGAGACTTATTTCCTAGTGCTGTTAGGCAACCAAGGTGAATGGCAAAAGCCCGCATTATATAGGAACCTCTGGTATCTCTTTGACCTGAAATTCCTACAGAGATATTCCATACCTGCTAATAGGATTTTTGTTCAGTGAGCATTACTTTTTGGGCAAATATTTTATAGTTTTTTCTATCTTTTATTCATAATTGGATTGCCAGGTAATAGATTTCCAAGCATCTTTCTCATACATTTTAGTGAACGGTCTCCTTTCACTTTGTTATTCCAAACCCCACCTCTGTCCTTGTTAGCCTGTTTTCTAGCCATCATTTTACTTATGTTCTGCTTCTCCAATTCTTTAAGCCAATCTTTCCACAATACTATTATGACAAAATGGGAACAATTTGAAAAGAGAAGTCTTATTGTATATAGGTTTAAAATATTACCGTCTCTGAATGTGAATCAGGAAAGCAGGTTTTCAACACCTTCAGCACAATATAATGTCAGTCCTTTCATATCAACTACCCAAATTCCCAGTTTTTATTATTTTTATTATTTATTTAAGAGCATGGTGTCAAAAATATGCATTTAAAATGAGTAATTATAGAAACACAGACCAGTATACATAAAATTATCTTTGCATAATACAGTTTTCTAGCCAGGCAGTGGAGTCACACGCCTTTAATCCCAGCACTTGGGAGGCAGAGGCAGACAGATTTCTGAGTTTGAGGCCAGCCTGGTCTACAGAGTGAGTTCCAGGACAGCCAGGGAAACACAGGACAACACAGAGAAACCCTGTCTCGAGAAAAACAAACAAACAAACAAACAACAAACAAACAAAAACACCAGTTTTCTAGTCTGGCGTAAAAATTAAGATAAATATGTGTGTGTGTGTGTGTGTGTGTGTGTGTGTGTGTGTGTGTGTTTAGCTTTAATTTTGCTTGATATAATTACTAAATAATTTCACTAATCATTTGGTATTAGTTTAGTAATACATTGGAAAATAGTTATATTAGTAATACTGTATTAATATAATTACTAAATCTAATATATATGTATATACAATTACATATAAATATGTATATGTGTGTTTGTTAAGTATTTTTTCTCACAGTAGAACTAAGCTTGATTATCACACTGGCAGCAGTTCAGAGAAATATAGTGATAATTCTACACTTTTCATATAAAATTGAGAAAGTAAAACACTGCTCATAATGTCAAAAGAATTCTTCACCATGATCCAAAGAGAAGAAAACTTTCAGTTACAGCTTCAATATTTGTTAATTTTCAGAAATATCAGGGTTGACGTAGATTATATAAAAAAATGAAGCAGTTCTAAAGAAAAGGTTAATTATTAAATTGAACTTAAATTTCAAATATTTATGTTTGACTATTTTGACCATGTATGAACCGCTTTCAATATTAGTTGTTAAGCCACAATAAATATGATAATTTTAAGGCAATATTAAATGATTTCTTATTTTAATTTGTGTGCAAATGTGTTTTTATTGATATTTTTTAATAATTATTTTAAGGAAGCATATGGTGACATGATACAGATGTCATTGATTCCAAAGGAATGATAAAATAAATAATCCTGTTTTGATGGAAAGAAGCTGATGCAAGATTCTAACAGAGTAACTGAAGGTGATGGTGTACACTTACCATAATGACAAGACAGGATGCTGAGGGAGGTAGTTCACAAATTTAAGGCATTCTTGGAAAATAGGTGAGCTGATCACCTGGCTAGCCAACTTGATAAGACACGTTGTTTTTTATTGTGCTTGGAGACGGAATGAATGTTTATTCACACCAGAGAGTGTTCTGAAGAGACACCAAAGAAGTGATCTTTGTCAATTCAAAATTTATGTTCAGAGTTAACTGGGGTTATTTCTAGGAACCCAGGCAAATCATTGTAATTTGTTACCAGAAGTCTCACTTCAAAGGGTATGCTGGTTCCTGGAGGCCGACTTGGTCCTCCCAGAACAAATGGCAGATACTCAGCAGAAAGAATCTCTGTATCATTTGTGCACTCCCAATAGCAGTGGATTGTGTTACCCTTACCCATACACTCGCAAGAACACTTGTTTTTAATTAATCTAGGTCATTCTGATTGATGTAAGATGAAGTCTGAAAGTAGTTTTGATTTGCATTTTCCTGCTGACTAAGGATGTTGTGTATGTCATTAAGTGGTTGTGAATAGTTTTATTCCCCCCCTCTTATCTTTTGAGAACTCCCTGTTTAGATTGATTTTCACTTTTAAATTAGCTATTTTGTATTGATCCACAGTAGCTTTTAGTTTATTATGTATTTATATATTAGTCACATGAATGTCAATGAGATCTCTAACTTCTTACTTGTTTTTTTTAGTTTTTCTAATTCTTAAAAATTAATTAAAAACAAAACACTCTTTTACTCAGACTAGATAGAATAATAAAAAAAAAACAAAAACAAAACAAAACAAAACAAACAAAAAAAAAAACACCAGCATTGTCCTACAGTTACTTTGTTTACTGTGATGTGATAACTAATCCTAGATTTGCAAAATAGTCAAACATAAATATGTGAAATTTAAGTTTAAATTTCCTAATCGACATTTTCTTTATTGCTGCTTAACTGTTCAAAATTATATGTCCAACATCTACCCTGGTATTTCTATAAATTAACAAATTATAAAATGGTAATTGACAACTCCCTTTTTAAAATGTTTGTGACTAATTTTGTTTCTTTGCTATTAAGAAAAGAACTTTGCTTTCTCAACCTTTCTACATGAAAAGTGAAGAAGTGCCACTCTGTTTCTCTGAAATACTGCCAGTGTGATAATCAGGCTTAGTTCCGCTACAAGGGAAAGACACAAAACAAAATAAATGAGCATGAACTGATAATATGAGAGAAAGACAGAGGCAAAACCACGTGCAACAGCAGGTTGAGGAACATTTCTTCATTTTTCACTACAATCCTCTTATGTCCTGTTTCCCAGGAGGGGGCAGTTCTCTCTCCTGTTTTGTCTTATTATTGTCTTTGATGTTCATATTCTCATTCTTTATATTTTAACTATGATCCTAAATATTTCTGTTTCATCACTTAAGGCAAATGTTGAAAATATGGAACCTTTTCCTCTTGTTAGAGCTTATATATACTAAGACCAAAACAAACAAACAAACAAACAAACAAACAAACAAACAAGCAAAAACAAATCCCCAAACCTAGGAAGTCATTTGTCTTACACCCACTGTAGGCAAGTAGTGTAGTTTGCATGGTATTTACACAAATGGGTTTTATCATGAACTCATATTCACAGACTGGAAATGCTCGATTGAACAACGCCCTCCAATGCTACAGAGTGTTTCCCTTTGTCTTCTAACAATAGATTTCAAAAGCAATTTCAGTCTCTGGGAAACTTGACAATATCACCTTCTTTCTCAGTCTCACTAGAGAAATTGTCTCCTATTACATAATGTAATAAAAACATGAGATTGACAAACACTGATGTTTTATCTCCCAAATGACTACAAATAGGTCTGTCATGTTCTTTCTCACTTGCTTTATATTAAGAGATGTATTCTACTTTATACTCTCAAGTCATTCGGTTGCAATTTTATAGACTTTTGTGTTATGGTCTATCTTTGAACAATATCCCCCCTCATTCAGAACCTTGTGGAATATATATAAATAAAAATCTTTGTCAACTGCTGCTGCATAACCCTTCAACAAGTGTAGGCATTCTTTGTTTGTATATTTGCAATCTATCCTAAACAATGCTCTTTGCACAAACTTTACATGTCTCAGCTACATCTTTCTGGACTTAACAGTTTCTACAATACTATATATTGAAAAGATCCCCATTTTTCTATTTTATTTTTAATTAAAATATTATCACACAATTTTCTTTCTTCTCCTTCTGCCCTCCTATTTCTTCCATAAATGTCTTTGTTTCTCAATCCTGAAATCATGGGCTTTTTACTTTAGTTGTTACTCTAAACACAGATATGAATATAGACCCACACAGACACACGCAAACAGACACATAGTCACACATACAGAGAAATAGGCTTACATATATAAATATAACTTTCTCAGTTCATGTATTATTATTTGTGTGTATATATTTCAAGACTGGCACTTGATATTGGGTAAACAATTAAGGACCTAATTCCTTGGTAGGACTGTCACTGGTGGTAAGAGACACCTTCAGTGCCTCTTAGATTCTTATAGATTATTTTTTCTCTATGAGTGGGGCCTAGTGAGATCTCCCTCCTTCCATGATAAAATGCCTACTGGTATTGTACTTAGGTATTCTTTGGTTGTGTCGACACAGCATGTTGACTTTGTTGTCATTTCTCAGAGTTGTCATTTCTCAGAGGTATATTCTCATCATGACCCTCTTGGTCCTCTGGCTCTTACAGTTCTTCTACCCACTCTTCAGTGATGTTTCTGCAGAAGTTGTGCCATGAATGTATAATTTGGTGGCCAGCAAGACATGGTCAGTTGTTCTTTGTATTTTGACCAGTTGTGGCTTTCTATATTTTCTATATTGTTTCAAAGGAAAATAATTTAATAAAATATGAGATACACATTTATCTATGGGTATAAGAATAAGTATTTAAAATGAAGTTAGGAATTATACTAGTTAGTAAAGTGCCAGTATTGGGTTCCTCTCTAAGAGCCATTACCTCTCTTTGTTTTTCTGAAGGCTTACTACATTATAGAGTTTTCTTCATTAATTTTTTTATTTAAACTTTGATGATTTGTCACTTTATTTATGGTTTACTTTTCTAATTCATGATGGTATACTTTTCTATAATAATAATATTTACTTCTCACTTTACAAAGCATTCTATTTCTTGTATCCCTTGTCTCTCAGAGACCAGTCTGCACAGGAGAGCTCACCTGCAGCAGAAGCAACATAGCTTCTTGGGCAGGGTCCCATCTGGCCTTCATCCTCTACCAGGAGGCAGAGCTGAGACGAGATATCTGGGTACCTTCCTTGAGAGAGGAGAGTTAGGGCTCTGACCTCAGGTCTCAGGTGAGAACTCCATGTTGTATCGCAGGTCTCTCAGAATTACAGGAAAACACTGCTAAACAGGTAGAAGTCCTTAAAGAGGAAACACAAAAATCCCCTAAAGAATTACAGGAAAACACAACCAAACAGGTGATGGAATTGAACAAAATCATTCAAGATCTAAAAATGGAATTATAAACAATAAAGAAAACCCAAAGGGAGACAACTCTGGAGATAGAAACCCTAGGAAAAAAATCAGGAACCATAGATGCGAGCATCAGCAACAGAATGTAAGAAATGGAAGCGTGAATCTCAGGTGTAGAAGATTCCATAGAAAACATGGACACAACAATCAAAGAATATGCAAAATGCAAAATGCAAAAAGATCCTAACTCAAAATATCCAGGAAATCCAGGACACAATGAGAAGACCAAATGTAAGGATAAAGGTATAGATGACAAAGAAGATTTTCAACTTAAAGGGCAAGTAAATATCTTCAACAAAATTATAGAAAACTTCCCTAACCTAAAGAAAGAGATGCCTGTGAACATAGAAGAAGCCTAAAGAACTCCAAATAGACTGGACCAGGAAAGAAATTCCTCCAGACACATAATAATCAGAACAACAAATGCACTAAACAAAGATAGAATATTAAAAGCACTAAAGAAAATAGGTCATTTAACATATAAAGGCAGACCTATTAGAATTACATCAGACTTCTCACCAGAGACTATGAAAGCCAGAAAATCCTGGACAGATGCTATACAGACCCTAAGAGGACACAAATGCCAGCCCAGGCTACTATACCCAGCTAAACTCTCAATTACCATAGATGGAGAAACCAACGTAGTCAGTCCATGACAAAACCAAATTCATGCAATATCTTTCCATGAATCCAGCCCTTCAAAGGATAATAAAGGGAAAACTCCAACACAAGGAGGGAAACTATGGCCTAGAAAAAGCAAGAAAATAATCCTTCAACAATCCTAAAAGAAGATAACTGCAATAACAGAAGCCCAACTTTAACAACAAAAATAACAGGAAACAACAATTACTCTTCCTTAATATCTCTTAATATCAATGGACTCAATTCCCCAATAAAAAGACATAGACTAACAGACTGGTTACATAAACAGGACCCAACATTTTGCTGCATACAGTAAACCCACCTCATGCACAAAGACAGACACTACCTCAGAGTAAAAGCTGGAAAACAATTTTCCAAGCAAATGATCTGAAGAAACAAGATGAACTAGTCATTATAATATCGAAAAAAATCGATTTTCAACCCAAAGTTATCAAAAAAGACAAAGAGGAGCACTTCATACTCATCAAAGGTAAAATCTTCCAAGATGAACTCTCAATTCTGAATATCTATGCTCCAAATGCAAGGGCATCCACATTCATTAGAGAAACTATAGTAAAGCTCAAACACACATTTCATTACACACAATAACAGTGGGAGACATCAACACCCCACTGTCAACAGTGGACAGGTCCTGGAAACAGAAACTAAACAGAGATACATTGAAACTAACAGAAGTTATGAAACAAATAGATTTAACTGATAGAATTTGCAAAACACATGAAACTCAAGAAGAAGGAAGACCAAAATGTGGATACTTTGTTCCTTCTTAGAATGTGGAACAAAATAACCATAGAAGGAGTTACAGAAACAAAGTTCAGAGCTGAATTGGAAGGAAGCACCATCCAGAGACTGCCCCATGCAGGGATCCACCCCAAAAACAACCACCAAATCCAGACACTATTACATATGCCTGCAAGATTTTGCTGACAGGACCTGGATATAGCTATTTCTTGGGAGGCTATGCCAGTGCCTCATAATGAGCTGAAGGGGACTCCAACACTATAGGAGGAACAACAATATGAACTTACCAGTACCCCCAACCCCAGAGCTTGTGTCTCTAATGCATATGTAGTAGAGGACAGCCTAGTTGGCCATCAATGGGATTAGAGGCCCTTTGTCTTGTGAAGATTATATGCCCCAGTACAGGGGAATGCCAGGGCCAGGAAGCAGGAGTGTGTGGGTTGGGGAGCAGGACAGGGAAAAGGTACAGTGGGCTTTCAGGATAGCATGTGAAATGTAAATGAAGATAATATCTAGTTAGAAAAAAAGCATTCTAACTTACTGAAATACTTAATAGATTATTTCTCTCCCTTTAAGTCAATGAATATAGCATTTATATCGTTATTTCACTATATTATTTTTAAATTGGAAGTTTAGATACAGAGAACAACATTGTATGATCACTAGGTACCCTTGCCTAAGCTGGAAGCCCTTCTCTCTGCCCAATTCTTACATATACTATAGTCATGTGGTCCCTAGCTTGTCATTTCCTTACATTTCTGTGAACCAAGCTACAGTGCTTGCAAGTTCTTCACGTGTCCCAGCAGTAGTCCTCATTTTTCTCTTTAATAGTTCTCATTCCACTGGGTATGTGATGTCTCACTTTGCTACTAACATGTAATTCCAGATCATTAGCGGTGTTAAGTGGATTCAAATGGGAATGGAAATGAGGAGAATGTCATAGATGTCCATGGAAGGGAAACTGTCATCAGAATATAGCATATGAAAAAATACAATCAAAAAAAGGAAAACGGAGGGAAATGAAAATAGATAACAACATATTGCTACAAAATAATCAGAAAATTAATGAAAAAAATGTTATTTGAACAAAACCATTCATTTTATTTTATAGGTCCATTCAGTTCTTTTGTCTTCAGTTAAACCCATAAATGAAGAAAAATGAAGGCAAATGTGTTACTGCTGCATCCTATTGTTCTATCTTTTCTCATGGTTCAGTTTATTTACACATTTCTTAATAGCATCGATTATTCTAATTAGGAATAGCAAATTCACACTATTAATTGACCTTTGTATTATGCTTCATTATTTTGAAAGAAAAATAAATCACCTACCTTTTGCTATCTTTATAAATAATGTATCCTTGAAAAGCTACTCAAAATTATAAATGAATTTATTTCTATATTTACTCCCATTCTAGAAGGAACGAACTGAAGAAAGGAAAGTCTAGCTAGTTCCTGTTATTCTAAAAGTCCACTTGGCTATATGTATCACTGGATTCATTTTCATTTTATGAGTTGGGTATGTGTGTGTCTCTGGATGTGGGTGCACATGAAGGGAATGGAGGAGGTCAGAATCAGGTGTGGGGAGAGATAGGAGAGAGGTCCAGAGGACCAGGAGAATGAATGAAAATCTGCATCTGGTGGTGGTGGTATTGAGAATCTCTAGGACATACCAAAAGCCTGGGAGAGTAGAGGCACCGAGGAGAGCTTATGACTCTAGCTGGGATTCATAGCAGTGGGCATATGGAACCTGAAGAGTTACCTCTTCTAGACAATCAGAAGTCCCAGTGGAGTTGCACAGACACCACCATGCACACAAAACTTTTGATCCCAAATTTGTCTTGTCTACAAGAAATGGAAGGAAATGATGGAGAAGAGACTGAGAAAAGAGCCAGCTAATAAACAATGGCAAGCACCAATTCCTGCTACTATTAATGATAATCGTTACGCTTGCAGACACAAGCCTAGCATAACTATCCTCTGAGAGGCTCCACCAAGTAGCTGACTGAAACACTTAGCTCTTCTATATCAATACTAGTGTGTGTATTTATAAAATGGTTGTTGTCAGTATGGGTTTTTTTAAACATCCTCATTGATAGATTTAAAAATCATGCACAATTCAAAAATCAGACACCCACAAGAACTTCTGATGTAATGTTGATCATACTCTCCAGAGGTTTTATCATCTAAACTGAAAGATATTGGGAATAAAATGAACTTTTATTAGTTCCAAAGTGTGTATTTAACATTCACTTTTTTCATAATAATTTCTTAACTGTGAACCAATTTTTCTTTGTAAAATTATTTTTTACTCTACTTTGCTCCTTGTTTAATTCAGGTAATTACTGGTTATTTCTCAGATAGCTATAACTGCTGGTCTGAATGTGCTGCAGTGAGAAATGTCATTTTCTTAGTAAACTAAAAGAAATAGCACCCAAAAGAGACAAGATGAATATACATTACAACTGAAGTATATCTTGGCAATAATTACTTATAAGTAACTTTTTATTATTGTTAAAAATTGCAAACAATTTTGTAAATTCAAACTATTTCTAACTTCAGATTGTCAACAACCCTAACAAAAATAAAAATTATTAGTAGTTCTAGCTAAGAATACGTAAGAGTTTCATACTTTTGCTTATTAAGGAGTAATGTAGGTTTTGTCTTACCTGTGCGCAAGATATCTTGTTTGCTTTCGCCATAATGGCTCAGAAAAGATGTAAGTTTTCATCAGACCTAAACGGAAGGATTAAAAATAAAAAGAAAATTCAAACAGCCATAATTTGATGTTATTTTTCTATTCACGTTTGCTTTATTTGCTTTGTTATATTTCTCTCTTGATTTTAGAAAACAAAATTCTGTAATTTTCTTTCAAGAAAATCCATGATACTACATTATTTATAACAGTAGTATAATTTATCTTCACTCTGAGCTATAAAGTATATGAAAATATAGCCATGATGCCTCCGACTGACATGATTTTAAGCTTGATTTATTTCCATAATACTACATGTTGTGATGAAGGAAATATTCAGAAGGAAATACTAGTTAAATAATACATGAATATTATTTTTAAAATGTCATTGCTGTAAGAAATTCAGGCTACTACAAAAGATAAGCGTTATGTTATTATTTCTCTAACTGCTGAGTATTGCATTTGTTTCAATATTTTGAACATTTAAAACCTGACTATTTTTACAGCATAAATAAATGTACATAGAAGAAACACTTTAGAAGTAATTGGGAAAATAATTTAAAATATTAACAATAAAAAGGTGACAGAAACTAATCAACTTACACTTTCCTCTCTTACAGGTTCAGTTTCCACTGTCTGACCTACTCATGGTATTTTAAGTCTTCAAGATTACCAGCATAAGGACTTCTATTACATTTTACATAGAATATTCCAGGTTTACCTATCCTGAAACTCTAAACTCTTCCTCCTGAAATTGAGTTGTCAAGGACAAAAGCATATGGCTGGGTATATGATCTCAGAGGTTCATTGCCAGGGTTTTCTCATTGCTGTGACAACAAAGTCAAGGAAGATTTTATTGGGCTTCATAGTTTGAGGGACTTAGATATGGGAAATCAATTCATGTTGTTATCTAAAATTATATGCAGAGATTAAGTAATGCTGGTCTTCCACTCACTAAGCCCTGATCCAGCAAGAGTGAAGCCCATAGAATAATTCTCTCAGAGTAAATCTACCCACCTCAGTCAACTGATGCAGAATCTTTCTCACAGACATGCTGTAGGTCCTGTCAGCATGATAACCTAAGCTATCATATGTAGCCAGGTTTCCATGGGTTTGTATGTGAATAGTTTATCCTTCCAGGCAAATATTACCTTTGGTCTTTTTTTTCCCCTCTTGGAAATGATTAGCACATGTTTTAATGTATATTTTTAACCAAATACATAATTATATAACCACAAAGCACAATACTAAGGCTTTGTTACAGTACCTACTACAAACTGAGTATACATTTTTTGGGGGGACTAAAATAAACAATAGATAACGTTTGTTTGTTTTTATCACCTTATATAACCCCACAGTAGAGTCATCAGTATGTAGTTAACATAAAAATATATTATTTAGTGATATTGTTAAATTTTTATAACAACAATTTAAAAATCATATAAAACACATCCACTAATGTCAATATGTACAGAAAACAAAATATTAACATTTAGATAATTTATAGTTCTAGTTATTTTAAATTAAAAAGCTGAACAAGAACACACTGTCTCTCACAAATATAACCAGTGTGTCCTTCTTCACTTTTATCTATTAAAAGAAAATATGTTTTCAACTATTCGATCTATCTATTGACATATCAATTTTGCAGATTTCTGTTTAATCTAAAACAATACAGGCAATTTGAAAGAAGATACATTCAATATAAAGCGATCATATTCCCTATTCCCCAAGTTTTCCAAGATATTTTTCCACCTTTCTACTCAAAGAACTTCATAGTTACATTCTCTGTGTCTCCTATCTTTCTTCCTCACAATAATACAAAAATTTAGCTGGGCGTGGTGGCACACCCCTTTAATTCCAGCACTCAGGAGGCAGAGGCAGGCAGGTTTCTGAGTTCGAGGCCAGCCTGGTCTACAAAGTTCCAGGACAGCAAGGTCTATACAGAGAAACCCTGTCTCGAAAAACAAAACAAAACAAAACAAAACAAAACAAAACAAAACAAAACAAAACAAAAATACAAACAAAAATTAATAAATTCAGTAAGATAAATATACTAAAATAAAACAAAAATCACATATACACATATACACACACACAACACAAAATGAAATACATTATTACTTCAATATAGAATTATATTGCACACACTTGGTAAGAGTATAATTTCCTCTCATTTAGTTGTGTTTGTTAACTCTTTCACTAGGAAATAGTAAGAAATACACTTTCCCAGATTTTTGGAAGCACATTTTCTTTTTTGGAAAATTAATTAAATTATGTATTTATTTTACATCTGGATGGCAGCTTCTCCTCCCTCCTCTCTTCCCAGGCCTTCCTATTCATCCCTGCCCAGCCCCCATCTTCCTCTCCTCCCTTCTCCTCAGAAAAAGGGACGCCTCCTATGGAGATAAGCCAGCCTTGCCATATCAAGTGGCAGTAAGACTAATCAAGTCTTGTACTGAGGCTAGACAAGGCAGTCCAGTTAGGGGAAAGGGATCCAAAGGCAGGCAATGTAGTCAGAGATGGCCTCTGCCCTCTGCTCCCACCTTAGGGGTCCCATGAGAAGACAAAGCTGCACAACTGTTACATATGTAGAAGCATATTTTTTTTCTAGTGAAGCATTGCATAAGAATTTCCAAACTTCTTTTCTGCTTATGCCAACTACACCTAAGCATTACTTTAGAATAAAGTGGTATATATATATATATTTACATGTAAATCCAAAATTTTCCTTTATATGATTTACTACTTCATTGTAAATTATAAAAACAAACTGTGATATGAATGTTGAGAATGAAGAACACTTACAAAGCAATAAAATATGGTATTTCTAGAAGAAATTTAAAATTATAAGTACCATTATTTTCCATAATATATTCATAAATACTAGCTTTTTAAATATTTGAGCACCATACACAAACCATCTAAAGTATATTTATTTCATTTTTGTACAAATTTCTTAGAACACTAGGTTTTCTTGCCACAATTACGTCTATATTTGGCAATTATATTGTAATGATATATGAAATAGATTATCATGATCATTCAGAATTTTAAAATAAATCAAAATATTTAAAAATAAAATGTGAGCTATTTTAAATTTATTCCAGGTCTGAAAGAATGGATCATCAGTAAATAGTGCTTGCTTTTCATTCAAGCATTTGTGTTCAGCTAGTATCTATGTTTAGAAGGTCACAACATCTTCCTTACTGTAGCCTTCATAGGCTCTCACCTGTATAAGTCATACACCACACACACACACACACACACACACACACACACACACAGAGGAGAGCGAGTGAGCGAGAGAGAGAGAGAGAGAGAGAGAGAGAGAGAAGATAGAGAGAAGATAGAGTGATACATCTTCAAAGCATGATTTTATGTATATAATGTAAGAAATTATAAAGAGTAGTGGATTAATAATTAGTGAGCGACTCTTCTGTTGGCATACATTCTTAACATAGAAAATTATGTGTTATCTTTCTGAATATTTATCTCAAAAACAATAAGTGTGGAAATGTTCTTTTGCTTACTATGGTTTCAATGATTAAATGAGTAAAATATTACTCATGTATCATTATTTCCCACATTAATTTATTGAAGCTGGGTAACATCATTTTTCTCACTTTTGTTATTTGATAAATTCATAGGAAATCAACATTAAATAAAAGTGAGAACAATATCTGTGACTCACAATAGAGGTTAATCAAGTGTGGCAATTCTCAGAAAGTCAAGAGTGTTGCTACCAAAGTTATAAATCTTAGCTGTATACTGTCACATAATATACACCTCATCTTAATTTTTGAAGGATCATAGTCATAAAAATATTTATATACACACAACTTATATGTCTAACTCAACCTCATGTATCAGAACTATCAATGTCTTTATTTATTCAGATTGACTGAAATAAACTAACATCATTATTTTTATAACATTTTCATGGGTTTCTATTATAAGATACCCAGGTCTGTGTTAATTATTTCTAGATGTGTCTATGACACTGGCTATGTCTATGGCACTATTTCAAAAAATAAGTAGATGAATAAGAGTCATATATTGTAATCCATGTAATGTAAAATAAAGTATATATTACAAACTTATTTGAAATTAATCTTAGCTACAAAGAATAATATAAAAACTTTGTTTCTATTTGGAGACAAGTCCAAAATAGAAAAAGGAAGGTACAGAAATAGGAAAACTCATGTATAAAATATTATCTTGATAGAAATTGTGGCAAGTCACTAAGAAACACAGTTAGTGTAGGTCTAAAAATGGGGGTAGAGATCTGGGGCAATAAAAATACACATTGTTCAAAACTGTGTTAATTTCTGCAAAAGTTCTCCATCACATAAATCTGTCAGAATCTATCAGGAAGAAAATGTTAAGAGAATGAGCCTTTACAGATTTTCCACCAGTTCAAAGATAAAGGGGTAATGATTCAAGAATATATTCAGAGTCTCCATCAAAATTATATATATATATATATATATATATATATATATATATATATATATATATCACAAATTCAGTTCATGAAGTATGCACATGCAATTTTGTTTATTTTATATTTTCATTTACCAGTATATATTAGATGTTTGCAAAGCCTTACATCACTAAGTCTTTGCAAACATCTAAACCAGGATCTGAAAGTCAGTAGTAGTGAGGTGAATGATGAGTGAAGTAATATGTATTATGCTGAATAGTAAAAATTCAGGACAATGAACTCAGGACACTCAAAATGAAGCTATTAGCTGATACTTTGTACCGTCAGACTGATACTTTGTGTTGGCAAGCATGATACATAAGAGATATCAACCTTCCCTCTGTAAAGAACACACACACACATATCAATGCATATGTATTTATGTCAACGTGAGTAATCTTCATGCATAATAAGACAATGACAGTACTTGCATGGATAAGTCACATGCTTGCAGTACAAGAAACTTGTTAGCATGATCTGCTCTCTCATTAAAAAGAGCTGGTGTGCAGGCTACTGCTGGTTATCTTCACTTTCAGTGAGAAACACTGTGTGACATTGTATGAAGCTGCAACCTCTCATTTTAAATATACATACAATCTTCTTTGCTTTATATACTTATTTATGCTTCTAATTTATATTTAACTCTAATGTGCTAAAGTCTTTTTTCCTTTTATACAAGAGAAAAAGCTATTAATTCATTCTATCATTTTAAACATTCAAATCATAACGGTATTGATATTCTGAGTATGTAAAACTTCTATCATGGTTTAACTTTTGTAATCTAGCTAGTGTCAAGAAGTAGAATATCAATGAAATGACTGAGTTACTGAGAGATCAATGCAAAGTGAACAAGGGGACAAGATAGTTCTGACAGTGTTCTGAAACCCACGACAAACACCAGTCCTTTATTTTTATGTTTCTTTTTTTAAAATTAGATATTTTCTTCATTTATACTCTAAATGCTATTCCCTTTCCCTGTTCCCTCTCTGAAACTCCCACATCTCTTTCCCCCTCCCACTGCCCACCAACCCACCCACTTCAGCTTCTGGGCCTTGGCACTCCCCTTTATTGGGTTATAGAACCTTCACAGGACCAAGGGCCTCTCCTCCCATTGATAACCAATTAGGCCATCCTCTGCTACTTATGCAGGTAGAGAATTGAGTCCCATAATATGTTTTCTTTGGTTGTCCGTTTATTCCCAGGGAGCTCTGGGGGTACTGGTTAGTTCATATTGTTGTTCCTCCTATGGGGCTGCAAACTCTTTCAGCTCATTGGATTCTTTCTCTAGCTCCTTGATTGGGACCCTGTGCTCCATCCAATAGATAGTTATGAGCATCCACTTCTGTATTTGTCAGGCACTGGCAGAGCCTCTCAGGAGACAGCTATATCAGGCTACTGTCAGCAAGTTCTTGTTGGCACCCACAATAGTGTGTGGGTTTGGGGGTTGTATATGGGATGGGTCCCCAAGTAGGGCAGTCTCTGGATGGTCATTCCTTCAATCTCTGCTCCACACTTTGTCTCTGTATCTCCTTCCATGGGTATTTTGTGTGAGGAGCGGGTGTGGCGGCAGTCCCAAAGGCGCCAGGGACTGCAGCTAAGTCGTATGACTTGCACCTGACTTCCTCATATAAGCCACAAACATCTTGAGAGCTGCGCAGGTGTACCAGGATACCGGTGAATCCATTTTGATGGAGATATGCCCCTGCTGCCCTGATTAGCTGAAGCTGCGTGCCTGGTGAGATGGCGTGGCCTGCTGTGCATGGATGGGAACTGAGAGTATAAAAGAGTGAGAGGCCCAGGGTTCGGGGGAGATATAAACAAGGGAGATATAAACAAACAAGAAGAAACAGGACTGAATAAACTTGTGCAGAAGGATCCTGTTGCAGTGTCGTTCTCCCTGGCCATTTGAGCGCGCGCAAGAATTTTGTACTCCCTTCTAAGAAGGATAGAAATATTCACACTTTTGTATTCCTTCTTCTTGAGTTTCATGTGATTTGTGAATTGTATCTTGGGTATTCTGAGCTTCTGGGATAATTTCCAATTGTCAGTGAGTGCATACCATGTGTGTTCTTTTGTCATTGGGTTACCTCACTCAGGATGATATCCTCCAGATCCATCCATTTGCCTAAGAATTTCATAAATTCATTGTTTTTAATAGCTTTCTAGCACTCCATTTTGTAAATGTACCACATTTTCTGTATCCATTTCTCTGTGACACCAGTCTTAAGTATAATTCTGACTTCAGTTAAGTTTCCCCTCATATGTTCTCACGTTTATTTTAAATACTTCATGACGTTTTATTTTATTCTTCAAAGAATAATTATTTTGAAGAAAATTGTTTTAGAACGTTAAACAAATATTAACATCGAGTGTTATTATTTTAAATTTTATTCTGTAGTAGTATGAGGTTTTATCCTCACCCAGTTGATATATGGCCCTGTAATACAGAAAAATCTTGAATTTCATAGGCATCTGCCTCTACCTTCTAAGTACTGATGCACCATAATTTCTGTATATTGTGCTAAGGATCAAACTCAGCATTC